>NC_136601.1:6971480-7186480 GCF_910589615.1 Taurulus bubalis | reverse complement strand
CTGTGAACTGAGCATTTGTTTTTTTCCAGTGATCTACGTGCATCCTCTTGTTGACAAGAAGTGAGGCCTTGTACACCTTCAGAGACAAAGCGGAGCAACAAAATCCAACATATGGCTGTTTGATTGACTTCAGGAAATACACAGAGTAGATGTTCACACAAGCGGCTTTGTGAGGCAGCAATGCTCATTGTTGATAAAACTAAACCGTTAGACAGATAAACCAAAGTTTACATTTTGGGTTAATGATGGAAACATCTTATATTTGTTGAGATATTCCAGTCTGGACCACTGAGGGCCAACCATAGAGACGTACTACTAGCAAGGCTGAAAATAATATAAGTAATGACACATTTACTCCAGAAACTATATCACAACACAGTTTTACTGAACACACATGTACAACAAGAATTTAGTATTTACATGAAGCAATAAGTGTTCTCAATAAGTGTGTGTTGCGTGCATTTTTTATTGCTTCGGGTATTTACGTGAAGCAAATAAAACAAACAAAATTTAGTTGAGTTATTTGTGCGGATGTGAGCGCTGGAGTCTATTGGCAGTCCATTTTGACTAACAGGCGATACATCCGAAACGTAGGCGTAAGTAGAAAAGCCGCCCACGAGATCCTGTAGAATTAGTTAAAAGTTGAAAGTAAAGTCACAAAATTCGATTAAGATATGTTCCTTTAAATCAATTATACTTCCATCAATCATAATTAGGCCATTTCTTCACGTTTAAATCCCGTTGGAGTGGCTTGCCGGCAGAAGCTCCACCAGGGGCCGCTAAAGACCGAGCCGCCTGCTCCACGGGGCCGACGGCTTATCTCCTCCAAGCTCGGCGCCACTTTTACAACAAAACAGGTTTCAGATTTGTATTGAATTATATATTTCCTCCGAACACAATGCAAAATATCACGGCGTTCAACGATTAAATCTTAATTCCTGCTGGGATTAATCAACTCCACGCGGCACTTTCACCCACGATCCATTAATTAAATAACACTGATAAGATGACGCTTCTTTGCTGAACTCTTTGCCGGTTCTCGGTTTGCGTGTGTGAGCTACAGAGGATACGCGGCAACGTGGGCAGCTATGGAGGTAGCGAAACCAAGAGTGAAATGCACAACAATGCCGTACTCTGACTGTTCGTGATCCCGTTTGTTCATGAGTCATGAGAGAGCAAAGAAGAACACAAGAAGAATGAGGAATGAGAAGGAATGTTCAGCCTCTGTGTTGAGTCAGTGCTCCGTTGTTTCTTCTTCGGGACGGCTATGACGATTGAATGTGTCTTTAGAAATCTTTTGATGTGGCTTCTGGCTGGATGGGAAACAATCTGACGTCGAACAAAGCGTCCTTTTCTTTCCCGCTGCGACGGCTGTGAAACGATTGACGTACTTCAGGACCGGTCCACGCCTACTCGGCACGCATACTTTTTTTCGTGACACGCTTCCAGGCGCTCGCCGAGGCTGAGTGGGTTTTTTTCCGTGGCGGTGGAGCCAGTCACCACCTTATCTTTGTCATCGTCTTCGTCAGCATATTCGCATAGAGGTCGACGGTGAATTGACTGAAGGGGAAGGAAGTCAACCCACGTGAGCATGTGGACAAAAACTCTGCAGAGAATCCTCACATTTGAGAGTTTCATAGCTGGGTGGGATGTAAAATACCAGATATGAGCCAGTTTCATCCCACAGAGGCCACGAGATCACAGTGAGAATCTTGAAAGCCAGAATGTGAGGTATGTCTCCTTCCAGGTTTGTCATGCACTCAGTTGCACCCAAATTGAGGTCAGATGAAGTGGACTTCTCCACACACACCACACATCCCTCTTCTTGATCAGCACACTGCAGAGTCCAGCAGTGATGCCCACCCCTGTGCAATCTCACTTTTCGAGCGTTTCGGGCCGCGCCCACATGATGAGTTTGGGCCACGGCACCATGAATCCACACAGACGGCACCACGAGATGCGCCACGACCCAATTTCTCCGATGCCGTCGCCGCCTCCGGGGAAACAGGACAAGGTGAATGGAGTCGCCGGGTAGCGAGGAGACAACCCGATCCATCCTGGGCTGCCGTCCCGTGGAAAGGGGGCACCGCCGGAGACAGACGGGACCTGATGTGCTTTTCTGAGCTGCCTCAGGGAGCTGCAGCACGGGTGGACTCTCTGATGAGGAGGGGACCACTTTGTGTTCATTTCACATTCAGTTTCATTTCTGTATGAATTGAGATGGTGATGTTTTTTTTTTAGGGAGTGGGGTTATTGTTTGTGGTATTTTAGTGAGAGGATATTGAAGTTGTCATGTTTAATATGCTTTATGGATTCATTTTCAGACATAATGGAGTAAATGCAGTTATATATGTAATACATGTAATATTCAGAAACTAGTATTGTCTCCATTGAGATAAATCATAGTTTTTTCTCTTTTATTACTTCAAGGAAAATGTATGCCATTATAGTAATAATGACTTAGATATTAATAAAAACAAATGTTCCTAAGATAATAAAGGAATATTATTGGATATTGGTACCGATTAGTTATTATTATTTTGCATTAACAATTATATACTTTATTATTATAGACTACAAACTGTTTGGATCTGTGATAAAAACGCTACAAACTGAAATTATTAATTGATTAGATGACTGCCAGGGGGAAAAACAACAACTAGTTTTTCAATAAAAAATGTCAATATTCACTCATTCCACAGAGGATTTTTTAGAGGAATAAGGTTCACACTGTACGCCATGTTTACATGCTTTGAACTGTCTCGTTCAAGCCATGTGTTTTTCAGTTCAGGCTTTACAAAAGAAGATATTGGAGGAATCTCACATCCTGAAAGTACTCTTGTGCCCCGAGGGAATGAAAGACGGAGAGATTAATGAGCGCACTCTACATTCCCCATCAGAGATTCCCGGATATCAGTAAGAGTAATCCTCTTAGTGATGAGATCTGAGAGGGAATAAACGTACTGGAGTTCAACATTACATATACTGTGTGTACCTGACAGTGTCTGAAGTATTTTGTACTTTTCAGATTTGAATAAGAATGTGGTTTTACAGATATTTACAGCACTTTTGGTCTATGGTATCTTTTTCTGATTCATCATCACTATCATTTAATTTATTATGCATGAATGTGGAGTTACACTGATGTGTCTTCTGCTGCATGTTTCATGTTTACTGTTGTTCCTATTTCCCTGTTTTGATGCTCCTGGTTTTATGTTGCTGGTTCTATGTTCCTTCTTTTTTTAATGAAAGGTGGTTTTACGATTCATGTGTGTTCATATTGTAATAAAACGGCTATCCTCAACCTTTGTTGGAAGTGTGTTTAGCTTTCTGCACACACACACACACACACACACACACACACACACACACACACACACACACACACACACACACACACACACAGTGTCAAAGAGAGTGCCAAAACTGGATTGACTGAACCAGATGATCTCAACAATTGCCTAACTGGGGTAAAATGCATCTTACTGGCTCTCAAAAATGAATCAGTATCAGAGAAATTTAGAACTGCAATGGGAAATGTGGGGAAATATGGCTGAGGTGTGAGACCTTCAGGCCATTGTATATTCAAAATCTATGGTTTAGTCAAATCAATAGCTCAGATTTGACCACGTCCAAGGATGTCATATTTCACTCTGAGACCCAAAAGAGAAACTCTAATTAATAGTTAAGTTGCAGAATAAAAAAGAAGAAATGTGATCCACACAGATCCAAAACATGACAAAAAAAGAGTTGTGTCTTTGTATTCAAAGAACATGACCAGTTAAAAACAACTGGCATCTGTAAACTGGATATTGGATATTGAGACTGAATGGAAGGGTCTGACTCAGAGAACCGCCACAAAAGTAAGGACGCGGTTTGCATGGCACGAAGAGCAACTCAGATATTTGTTGTTCAAGGGAAAATATCCACCCAGCAGTCGTGGGTGTGTGTGAAGAAATGTGACTGCATAGAGATGATGATAGTAATCAACATGCGTTCTGTTTAATCTTTTGTACGTAGAAAATTCCAGGACATGTGAGAACATTTGAGAGGATGAGTGAAAACCCATATGGACGGGACATAAACAGGATGTATCTCTTATAGGACTAAACATGGAGTGACATATACAAGAGTCTGAGTGCAACACGCTATTAAATGTCTATGTGCGTTTATATATTTAGATAAATGTATACGGAGTTACTCCGGCAACTTGGCGTGCACTCACGCGTTTGTATGCTGAGGGGTATTTGTAAAGAGTTCCAAATAAAAAAACATTTTTTTTTAAGGACATAATTATCTACTCAGCTATTTCCTGAGGGAGTTATCCTGAAAAGACAGAGAACTGTTACACAAGAGGACGTGTCTCTGACACACACGCACAAAGACTACTGCCTGAAGCTTCTACTTGGTCACTTGGTGAACACTAAATATTTTCCAGGAGGTTGTTGCCATTGTGTTTGTTGTTGCTAACGTTGTCGAAGTTTTTTTAATTAAATGTGTTCAGGTTACATCAGAAAGAAGAGTATTAAGCATCTCCATGTGAGGAAACACTTAGCTGTTGCACATTTTGTTCTCTTTTTGTCTCTAGGTAACTGTCCCTCATGGCAGGTGACACCTTGAAACATTTAAATATTTCGGATTGTAACTTTGTAATGGTGATTATTTATCTAAGTTCTGGGAAAGCAGCAACATTGGTTGGTCTGCTCGAGCATAAACAAAGACAAGTATTAAAGTTTATTTATTACAAGTATTACCTTTATTACCAGTGCATAGGCTACTCGCTGCAGGTGACAAACACCTTTCCCCGGAGAAAACAAGAGAAAGAAATCACGATTTACGTTAAGTTCAATTTAGGTTTAACTCTGAAGAACATCAGCCCCAGTATCTTTACAGTCAGAGTTTTTCTTCTTCTTCTTCCATTTCCTTCATAACCGGCTTCATTAACAAACTAGTAAATGAAGATGTGAAACCCAGATGCCAGAATTTTTGGGGGGAACTGTAGGTGAAAACCACTTTCCTTTGAATGCCTGATGTTTCTGAACAACACATAGTTTCATATCAGCCTCGTATCCCGTTATGAAGCGATTGGTTAGGTTTAGGCAACAACACTACCTGGTTATGGTGAGAAAATACGCCATGGTTTCTGTTTCATATATAACGTAACAACATACCTACCATAGATAAACAACCACCGCACCAACCTGACTTTCTTATGTAACGTAGGGTAAAGTCAATGTCTACTCTTGGAGCTAAACATGGGCCTCCTGGGTGAAAGTCCTGTGTATGTTCTGACCCAGTCACAGCTACTTGGTTTTCATCATGTTCTCAGATACCTTTAATTTCCATTTGGCAAACTCTGGACATGCTGTCACATGCTTTTCACTCAGGTGAAACTAATGGGCTGCTTGAGGTGTCCAATCTTTCGGTAGGTTCCGCCCTCCTTTCACAAACCTTCTTGCTGGACGGCCGACTCTAAAAAGGCGGTTACAAGCTTCACAAGTAACGGAGCCCACTGCTCTCCAGAAAATGGAAAGGATTTTGAGGCTTGGATTTGGTCTGACATTTGGACTGTGGACCTTATATACGCAAGAGTGTCCAATCAGTTGAAAAGACCTGTTTCATGACAGTTTGAGTTCATTGCAAGATAAGCAATGACAAGCCCAAAACGCCTGCTGCGAAATAGATCTGTTTGCCAAAAGTGGGCTCTTCTCAAGTGGGACCGGTGTCTCAACGAAAACAAAATCAAACAGGACGTTGTGACCCCTTCTAGGTTGAAGGTGGGCAGAGCTCTGCTGGGCGCTGTGTGATGTCACAGCATCCCATGCACCAATAAGAACGATAAATGGGTCATTTGTCCCATCTTGGCGGGTGCAACCAAGCTCGAGAGGAAGACGTCAATCAAACACATTGTAACACTGAATATTTTCCGGCACATACATCAATATGCATAAAGTACATTACACATACATCTTTGCAACACAGGCAAACTTTATACTTTGCCACCTCCATAAACCAGGAAGTGTAGCAGGACTCTCGATTCCTCCTTTCCCCCCCTCTTCTACATTTCTCTATTTCACACACACATTCACACAGAAGGTCCACCTCACGTGCCGTCCACATTCATCATCGGCTTCTGCTTTCAACTCCGGAGAACTCGGCTTTGCAAGAGCGACCATCATGCTCACATGCTCATGCGCTCCACTTCACTGCCTGCACACGCAGTTTATAGATTATTGCCCGCGAGCGCGTTCATCATCTCTAAGCCCACACCACGCGGTCTCACGTGCAGCGAGCTGAGCCCGTCCTCTCCTGTACCCCGTATCTCCTCTATCCCCATCAGGGACATGTGGCATCACCACACTCTTCCTCTCCGGGTTCTTACATGCTGTCATTGTCTTTGGCTGTTTGCTCACTTTGCTTTTATTCTCCCCAGTTTGGTCTTTTATTACTAATTTCCCTCTAATATTAAAATCTAATAGAAGGACAATATGGATCAGTGAAGGCTAGCTCGTGATATTGTGGAATGCATTTCATCATCGGATTCAGTAGCTTTGCCTTTTGTTGTTATATAATTGCGATAAATTAACTGTTTAATAGCTTCAATATTCTAAAATGAAGATTCACCCACCGGCCTAATGTCTTCATGTGAATTATTTGCTCATGACATTACAATGATTAACTTGGATTTATTTTTGGGGTATAAAATGCAGACATTTTGAGATGAGTTTTCTGCCATGACCAAAGAAAACTGGGGAGAGGAGGACGGTATGATTAAAACTACACGCATGTAGGATTTGATACTTTTTGACTTTGGTAAGTTCAAGCGATAACATCCCAAAACACACAAACAAGAGTTTGCTTCAAAAGCCAAGAGGCTGCACGTTTGATGTCCGCCATGTGGACACACCTTTATTGAAGTAACTAATCTTAAAACAAAACAAAGAATCGATTACAATGCTGTCTCAGCCCTTCATGTCCAGTTTGGGTGAATAATGAAAGCGTTAACGCTGGTTGCTTTCATGCCTTTTAGATTAGACGGAGGTGATATCCGAACCGAAGGCCATGTTCGACAGTCGTCTTCTGTTTTTTTTGACTAACATGAAAGTTGTTGAACAAACTAACTTCTGACTGTCCTGCCTCAAAGCATCTGGACATTAATTACTGAAGTGCTCAGCGTAGCCATTGATGTTAGAGATCTATTAAGGCCGCACTGGGCCCAGGTTCTCGCTCGCTTCCCAACGGCTCACATCACACTTCCAAGGAAGAGTCTTCCCTCAGCTCTAGTCAAGGGCTGTGATGTTTCATTACAATGGACAAGATATTGTTATCAGCAATCCTCAGCCCCAACCGTAACTGAATCACTTCCTCCGTTCATTCAACAGAATGATTTATGGCCGAAAAAAGAACAACGGCAATTAAAGACACAAATGGAGGCCAACGGCAATCAAGAAGTAATTACTTAAAAACAAGTCTATAAAGGTGAGTTTTAAGAGCCAACGATGCTCAGGCAGGTTGTTCCAGTTTAAAAACTATTACCTGGCTGGTTGTAAGCTGTGGGAAACATGTGGCGTCCTAATGGGTGCAGATGATCGTTGGAGGTGTTCAGAGTCGTTTTCAATTAAAAGGAAATGGAGGAAAACGTGATTTTCTACCAGCTGTAATTTTAAATGCCCGATGGTCTGAGAGCAAAACGATAGGCCTGCTGTTCAAGCTTGCTCTCTTGTTTACATTTGTACCATTTAAAAGATCTGTATTTCTATGTGCTGGACATTATGCAGCTATTAGAGGTAGACAGTGACTGGAGTTGATGCAGACTCACTATATCCTTTTATATTCCCTGTCAAGTAATTTATCGTTTATATGCAAACAAATAGAAAGTGATGTATACTGCTTCCGCTACGCCTAACGCACTGAATAAAAAGACACATGCAGGCAAATCAACACCCAGAGAAAAACACATTGGGACAAACAGATACAGACACAGATGGCGAAAACAAAGACAGGCGAGAGACGGAGAAACTGTAACTATGCAACATACCGTGACAGCAAACCATCATTAGAGTCATGTCAAGCTAGATTTATTTTAGTAGACAGGTTTGCCATAAACACAGGTAACACACACAAACAAGACAGAATACACATTCCGGTGAGGCCAGAGCCAAGTGTGACCCAACCTTTTTGTCTTTTTGTTGAAAAAATCTTTGTTACTAATTAACTGTAGATGTAGTCTCTTTGGTTTAAACTCTACCATCATGGAGTTTTGGAGTAATTTGTGCTCCAAGAAATCAAAACTCAAATTCCACTTTTAAACATACTCATTTCATTAGAGCTCTTAGGAGATTTTCTTCATTGAAGTAGCATTGAAAAAGTGCCAAATGTAACAGCTAGACAGAGTGTAATGCACATGATGAAAAGAAGCAGTTGAAACTTGACAAGCAGGTTAAAACCATCAACCTTTTTCCAGATAAGAGGATCACATTCCAGTTAGATCAAAAGTGTGTAGTTTTTTTTTGTTTGTCTGAAGCCTACTCAACCATCATAGCAGTAATCAGACATCATGAAATATTCCTCCTGGTAAATCTGAGTTATTAACAGCCTTCAAGCTGTCACAGCTTCTGGAAAATAAGCCCAAACTGTTGTGAAATAAATGAACGCCACTCTGATAAGCACGAGGAAAAGGGAGAAGAAGTCTGGGGGTCAGACAGAAGATCTGAAATGCATCACTCTATATTGAAGGCGGTGGCATGTTCGTGTAAACTATCTGTGTTTTCCCCCATCGGTGCTTTGTTGGAAAATGACGGTGATACTCTTGACATTTTGAATTTCGGTCTTTATTAATATTGTTCTCATTGTGTGGTCAACGTGTCCAACTGACAGAGCGTCCAGAGGGAACACGCGTCAGTTGGACACTAGACACGTGTAAATAGGCCATAAAAAATATTGCAAATGAAGCTGGAGGAGGAATGAATGGAGAGCTCTCAGCGGAGCCTTGACAGCAGCTCTGTAATTCATCAACAGACTTCAAAGGTAGTCCTGTAGTTATAAAACACCTTCTCCTCTGTCCTTTTCCTCCACTGGGCAGAGAAATGAAAGCCTGACCTTTTTCCCAAAGTGAATGAACCCAACCTGCAGCAGGCGGAAAGGGGCCAAAATAGGAGCCCAGTAACACTTTCCTGGCTTCCACTTTTGCATCTGGAAACCGTTCTGCATTTGCTGTCACTCTTGATTAGATGCAAAAACACATGGAAAAAAAAGACCTATTTTTAATTTTTAAACATGTAGTTATTCTGTGTAAAAAGCAGTGCAGATAAACGTGGGGATTTGTGTCATCAGTTGGCAGCAAATCCTCCTCCAAATAGTGACAAGAGCCTTATTAGAGCTGGAGCAATAGTTATGTAATTCATCATCTGACCTCAAAGGTGGTGGTTTGATGTGACATAATCCACCCTCTCTCCAGCTGAGGAAACACAGGACGAACCTCCGTGTGCTGTCAACGAAAACCAGCTTTCCTGTTTCTGTTTTTGCTTCTTCAAATCCTTAAACTTTTTATGAAGAGTTGTATGTGCACAGCAGTAAAGAGGTGCATAACATCACTTACTGTCTAGTCGCTGCATTTACTGTTACAATATGAGAACGCACGTCATTGTTTTAACACAATTAACTTGGAGAGCAGTATAACAGATCTAACAGAGGGAAATTCTGAGTTTTTTTAAACACAATTGTATCAGATCGGTACTCTGTATCGGCTGAGAGTCGAGCTCCGGCACTTTAATACGTATCGGGAAGGGAAAACAATGGTATTCCAACATCTATAGTGTGGTGAGAAGGTCAAAACTTTTATCCAACCTTTCCACTGAGGATAAAGCCACCCAGACAGTAACACACAAACACACACACACACACACACACACACACACACACACACACACACACACACACACACACACACACACACGGCCCTCTATCACTGACGGGAACAGAGCAGTGGTTCAGTGCTTTGGGGGCCACTGGCACACATTCAAAATAATGTACACTGGTTTCGCAACTCAGTTCCATGCTCTCAAACACACACACACACACACACACACACACACACACACACACACACACACACACACACACACACACACACACACACACACACAACGTGAATTTAAAGGCCCCTATGAGATTTTAGAGATTATGGACTTATTTAATATATAATACAATACGAAAGGACGCATAAATAAAAGAATGGGCACGCATATGCAATCTATTTGTGTGTGACTGGCAGAGTGGTGGCAGGGCCAGATGGCAGTGCCCTGGGGTGGAGAAGGGGAGAAAGAGAGAGAGAGAGAGAGAGAGAGAGAAAAAGAGAGAGCTGTCATTTTACTTCATGCTGCTAACTTCTGTTATCGCTCCTCAGATCTTCTCCACATTCCCTTCAATTATTGTGAAACTGATATAACGCAAATGAGCAAAACTAATTTGACATTTTAAACCTTTTGGGAAATATGGAATTATGTGAATGACAAAGCACCAGTGTGCCCTATTTAATGTTATTATAAGCTCTGCCGTTACCTCTCTTTAAACGCCAAAAGACCGAAAGCTTAGCTTTGCACAGGAAACTCCTCAAATAAAACATTTAACACACAGCATCACAAAGACGGAGGATGAATCAGATCAATACAGGAAGCAATCATGTAAACATATTAATGGGAATAAATCATGTCGTGCGGTAACTCCTACTGGCTTTGGCCAGTGAAACAGAAGCCGGCGGGCTTGGCAGAAGAAGAAGGAGGATGAAGAAGAAACCCGAAAGGTGGATTCACACTTTGTGTGTGTTGTGTGTGTGTGTGTGTGTGTGTGTGCAACTTTGAAAATATACTCAGAACTGATTATTCAGACTCATCAACCAGAAAACACTAAACGGCGGCTCAATTTCCCACAGACTGAAGCTCTCTTTGGGAACCGATGTGCTCTCAATTAAGCCGAACAGTTTTCACAAACTGCTTTATTAAAAACGCATGAATGGCGGCTGCATGTCTGGACTGATGGCAACAGGTCAGGACAGAAGGCGACTAACAGTAAACCGTAGTGTCTGTGGCGTCGTTCCTTTCTAATCAACAGATATCAACAGCAGCTTGTAATTAGATAATAAAGTTCCCTGGCATTATTTAAAATGTGTATACAGTAGTTTGATGGCTGATATGTGTGTGTGTGTGTGTGTGTGTGTGTGTGTGTCCGCTTGCCGCACCTAAAACTCCAGGTTTGAACCTGATGGGTTTTTCCCACAAATTAACCATTGAACCACAAGACTTTTTCACATTCACGTAATCACTCAGGTGTGTGAATAAGAACATATCAAAAACACACACCCTTGACAACCATGTTGTTATTTGTATGTTGCTTATGAACCACCTCCTAAACTGCCTTAGGGGTGCTTGAAAGTGCTAGAAACCGAAAACATCAAGGTCTTGATTACCTCACCGAGCTCAAATAAATTGCGGTTCCCAAATTTCAGTTTCCACTGCTCAATTTACGGTTGAATAACATCTAAACGTGTCATGTCCTGCATGCCATATTGGTGTTGTATCTTAGTATGACATTTTCAGCACTTTGCATTTTAAGTTTGAACTTCATTTCTTCATTGGTCAGTAAAGAATTAAGAGGCAAAATGCTCTCAAAAAAAATACTTCAGTCGACTCTGACGAGAGTATCAGTGGTCCGAAGATAAAAAAAAAAGGATCTTTACCCGAGAGCTTAATTGGCCCTTCGTCTAGCTCTGTAACGTTTTAAAGACCTACATCCCCTTGCAGCCTCTCCGGGTAATGAGTATCGCTATTACATAACGTTTAACCATCACTAGCTCCAAATCCACAAAACCAGCACGAAAATGAGGACAATGTGAAATGATTGCATGAGAGTTGTTGCAGCAGAGCCGGAAGCTGTCGGGCCCCGGTCCCAGCTGGACGACGCTACCGTCTGATTGGCCAGTCTGTGTTTCAGGGGCAGTTCAGGTCACCATGAGGTCATAAACCGTCCTGCCAATTTGTTCAAAACTGAAACAGGTAGAGTTGTTGTTCTGCTATAATGATGCTCATGACTCATCAGATTTTTGTCATGTAAACCATGAAGGCAATTATAGAGTATTTTCCTTTCACCAAGTAGTTTAAGTTGCCTGAACTTAACAAATATCTAAATAATTGAGGCTCGCCATGAAACAACGTCCATGCGTAATCTTTAGAACAACGCTATTCTCATTTAGGTATGTGATTTATTGGAAGATGTCATGTTGTCTAACTTTAAAGGGGAATAAAAGAAGATTTAAACTAGACTTTGCCCTGGAGAAAATAACAAAACAGGAAGTCCATCTGTTCCCAGTGAGACAAATTGGGACAGAGAATTGGCTGTGGTGTCATGGTTGCCCCAAGTAACCAAGGTCGACAGATGACAGCAGCTAATTGGAAAACTAATGAAGTCCAAAAACCCGGCCTGGACTCTGATGTGGGTGTGTGTGTGTGTGGACAGAGAGAGTAATGAGGTCCAGAAAGGAGGACAGAGGTTCGGCCTTGTCAAGAGCAGAAGCTCACGAAACAAACAAAAATATAGTCATCGAGCAACTTTTGCTTCTATGAAAAACAACAACACCGCATCGATCGATACACTTCCAGTTAATCCATTTTTAGTATGTCACAAAGCAGACTCCGCTAAAGAGTTCTGTCTCAAGCGTGACAACCCTGTCTGCCGCTGGCCGTTAGCCATGCAGGTGTGCAGGTGGGCGTGGCAGACAGGGTCGTCAGGAGAGTGGGGACACCTGCGCTCATTAGGGGAATGAGCTCAAGGTGTGGGTGGAGGGCTCTCCCTCTCACCAGACACCAGTGGGCTGGTGTCGGCAACTCGGTCCACCGGCAATTTGACAAGTTGGAAGAGACTTGTGTCCCCCCTTCTTTGGTCATGGCCGTGCGGCCCAGTTCGTGACACGTGGGGGCTCGTCCGTTTGAAAAAAAATTGTTTGCGGCAGCTTTTTCTACAGATTTTTTTTTCTTTTCCCTAGATAGGTTGAAGATACGTGGTCCGTTGGATTGCATGTTTTTTTTTTGGGGGGGGGGCTTTTTTCGACAACCAACACAATTTAACAGTTTCACACAGACTGTTCGTGACACAACCAGTTAAAATGAGGGCAATGGGATCATTTCAGCTCACATCATTGAAGTTGTTTTGACAGACAACATAACACAACTTTGATTTTTTTTCTCCAGATTATGCGTCTGAAAAGTGAAGCCAATTCAGAACATCCACAAACCAATGGGTGACATCACGGTGACAACGTCCACTTCTGATATACAGAGAAAATAAATCACTTGCATCCAACAAGGCAGCAGAAATTAGTTGAGCATGTTAAAAAAAATTGCGCACCTCCCACATACTTCCTATGTCTAATCCAAGAGCTATGAGTGACTTCATAGACCTCCAATCAGAATTAAGAGTAAATACATGTTTTCTTTGTTGAGAGAGAATGGGATTGAAGAATGGAGATCAACTGAACTTGAGATACATTTTGGTTTAAATAATTCAAACTTCAAATATTTATAGCTGACATATTATATGAAGTTACACACTACTCTTGGTGACGGTGAAACTATTGATATTCAATTAATGAGGTAATGACTATTTAGGGTGGAGTATTAGCAAAGCTTCTTTGAAAAATATTGGATATCAATTTCCCAATATGTCCAACAGCCTAGTGGGAAGTAAGATAGACAGAGAAACTGCAAAATAATTGATTGGATTGGATTTTTCTCACAGTGAAACGAACAATACAGCAACTAGAAGGTGAGGAAACCACATTTTGTACAGTATTGGCAGCTGGATCACAGATGATTTGGAGTTGGCAGCATTGCTTCTGCAATATGTGGGCAGTGGCCGCATACAGGCTCTTTGAGTCCAGTCATCACCTCATCATCATCAGCTTTGAACAAAAGGCCTATATTGCTGAATACTTTAGCGCCCTGAGTAGATTTGTGCTATACCTATTTTGAACACAGGTGGTGAGAGGTTATCACCAGGTGGTGTTTTTGTTACTGTATAAATCTATAAAATGTTTACTCCCCCACTAAAACAGACTGAAATCTCAATTGAAAAGATGCATTTGCTGACTTCATCAAGGCCAGAATTGACTTTTTTCAAGCACAGAAAAGGTTGATATCCTCTAAATTAGCTTTAAAAGACAATCTGTATGTCTGTCTGCGGTTTATGATCAATATATCATTCTGGATTATTAGACAACCTGTTTCTATTAGGATTGACCTTGAGGGGGAGAATGGAAGAAAATAAAAGTCCACATTGCAGTAAAATAGAATTTAAAAAAAGAGGCTCAGCGGAAGATACAGGATGAGACGCAGGTGTGCGATACATGAAAAGAGGAAAAACATGGGGAGGGATGAGGGAAAGAGATGTTGCCTCGACCTTGACGAGTCAAATTGACAGCTTGTATTCTGGATGTATTATTACAGGAAGCAAAACTGTGACATGAAGGCAAAGGAGGAATACAAAGTGAGCCTCCCTTTGAGCAGAATATCACGCCCAGATACTCTCAACACAAGCTTACAGTCACACATGAAGAAAGAGCTATCCGAGGGCCATCAAAAGGCCTCTGGCCACTTGCCTCTTTAAAAGTGGAGATTAAAAACCACCACAGAAAGAGGATTACAGAAAACACAAAGAGCACTGTAGAACAGAAAGAGAGGATGGAGAGAAACTGAAATGTAAGAGAATGAGCAGGACGACGGTGGTACAGAAATAGAGAGGGGATGAGATGGTGATGGAGGGGGGAAAAGGACAATGGGAAAGATGAGGTGGTGCTGGTGGGGGAGGAGCCATCGCATGGCACAAGAGAGACGGAGTGAGAGGGAGAAGGACATGAAGGGCAGAGAGGATTTAGATGATGGGAATCGTTATTGTGTGAATTACAAAGGCGATGTAGGGAGGCTGAGAGAAAAAGGGAGACTGTATTAAAGGATCCACGGAGGGAAAATAGTTCCAAACACGGCATGAAGGATGTTGGATCACATTCGGTTGGTTTCATTTCAACATGTCATTCATAACCTTTCAGGGAATTATAGGCCAGAGAGTTACCAACTGCTGACTGTTTATTTTGTGTTCATGTCCTTGGGACCCGGGTATGAATTTGAATGAACACATTTTTTAGTTCGCCTGTAATGAGTCCGCTTTCGTTCACAGCTTTTTTATTATGGCTGACTCTCTATTACAGACACATCCAGACTACAGAGTAGATCTGCAAAACAAATAATTCACTGATGGATCTCTGCCTTCATTTAAAAAAATTACAATTTTACTGAATAAATAGTCGCAATTAATAATAATGAAACTATTTAAATAATTTAAATTTTAAAATTTTAAATAATTAAACTATTAGGAAGTTGGGAATAAGCCCAACAACATCTAACCATTGTCAACCCCCCCAAAAAAAGTCCACCCAAAGCTATATTAATGTATTAATGTCATGTTAAAGTAATCTAATAAGAGGGAAAACAACTTCAATATGTTCATTGTTATCAATATACATACATGTGACAGTTTAGTGAGATACAGATCTTACAATTATATTGTCCAATTAAACTAGCCATTGTGAAATGACATATTCGCACTAAAGCAAAGTATAAACTTCTGTAAGATGTTCCCGACATTATAAATGCAAACATGCATTAAGTAGCACCTCACGAGACAACAGGAGGCATCTTGAAATATGATTCTAATTTATTTCAACCTGCAGCATATACAATAAATGTGGTCCATTGAGACTCACTTCCGCCACTGCGATTGTAAAGACTTTGGGAAAACCAGGACCCGTGCAAAACAACATATATCGTATACCTATAGCTTCCCACAGCTTTCTAAATAAACCAGATGTTTACACGTCTTGTTTCAGGTTTGGAAATTCTTGAAATGACTTTGGTCCATATTCTGTGCGGAGGAGAGTACAGTGTAAATGGGGTTATGACTACTGACTGTTTGTGTTGACCTGTTTGGCTTACTTTGCAAATACAACTTTTATCACGATTAATACAAAAATTAAAAAAGGAATTGAATTGAAAGGCTTACAAGATCAGCATTTTATTATTTTCGGTCATAAAAGCTCCATTGAACGATTGGCGTACAGCACCACTGGACACTGGCACTAGAGTACAGGTCAGACTCACCAACATGATCCACCATGTAAAATAAATCATCCGGTGCCAGTTAGTCTAATGGGACACTGTAGCACCCTTAATTAAGGCTTTGAATATCTACTTAATTCACCTCTGTCATGAGAAACATTAAGCCAGCCATTAAACAGGAATCATTAGTTCCTCTTCACTGGGTATTGACCGCTATAACATTCTGCTTCAAGGTCAGGTCTTGACCATCAAGGTTACTCTTGTCTCTTTTTTTGTCTGTTATTCTTTCGGCTTTTGGGTTCCCCTTTTATCATTAGACTTTATCTTCCTAATCGCTCTTCTGCGCTCACGTTTAAGCTGTTAAGCCCTAGCGTCCCCCAATTGGGGGACCCTTTTATATCAGGAAAATCAAGAAAAAATCATTATATAAATACCTCCCCCCCCCAAAAAAACAAACATGTTAGGTATCAAATTAAACATAAAAATCAGGGCTACAATTATATATAATCCCGATGTACAACCTCTTAACACAACTCAAACAATAAATAGGGTTAGGGCTAGGGCTTAAAGGGCTAAAGGTTTAAGTCACTGCATCGTTAATGCATAGTTATTAATGTCCTCTGCTGTTTTATGCTACGAGCCAAGAAAACAAGTTGGCATCGTCATGTTATATCTATCTATACATATCTAAAATGTTATGCCCACCAGTGATTCCCTGTGGTATCAAAAAGAGTAGCAGATAGCCGAAGTCAGAAATCCTAGTATCATGACTACTTGCTAGCTACGTCTAGCGAGTACCCCAGCTAACGTGCTACTTTGGTTTCAGTTATTTAGCTAGCTCTGTGTTTTCAGCAGCTAGCTGCTGTCTGATTAGTTAACGTGACATGTCAGACTGTAATTACAAGCCAGTGTTAACCCGACTGTGTGGCCACCTCATCCCTCTGTAGTTATATCTACAAGAGGTTAATTCTAATTCAGTTGAATCGGCTCATTAAAAACGATCAATGTTTTCTTCTGGTGTAACTAACCGCTAATAAAATGGATGTAGCAATTTACCATTGGAAGGGACAAATTGGAAAATGTACACAAGATAAAACATAAAAAAAAGATTGTTTTTTTTGCCATAGTCGTTGACTAAACAGCAACATGTTTCCACTGAGAGCCCAAAGTCCACATGCTGCTTGTACACATATGACCGCTAGTTTGCTGAGGCATAACATTTGGCATGTGGCATTTGCTCAGGGATTCCTGTGTCTTTACACAGAACCAACATTATTCCAGTCAGACGTTTGCTTCACCTCCTCCTCTCCTCTACCCCCTAATCTTTTACGGGGAGATAACAACGCTGTTATGAGGGAGCAAATATAATTACGAAGATAAAGTCAACACATTTAGGAGTCACTACATTAACTACATCACAGCAGCGGTTTTTGATCTGTGGGAATCCGCCCAGCTAATCAATCACGTGTGTCATGGCTCCGCAGCCTTTTGTCGTTTACAACAAGAGTTACCGTGAATAAAAAACACTTCAAAACCATTGTGAGCCATTGAAGTGTGTGTGTGTGTGTGTGTTGCCCTGGGTTCATGCAGAGTGTCATCCAGAGCGTGGGACTCTCTTCTATATGACAATAACATCAAAACCACTCAGACTCACTCTTTGATATCACACGCACACACACTTCTCCGCTCTCTCGTCCCGCTCGTTCTTTCTTCATCAGGGTTGACTCTGCATGTGTGGCTGTCAAAGCCTTCCTCTGTGCTTTAATCTGTGACAGGGATTTGTTTGGTAAATGATGAATGACGCCCAGTCTCTTATTTTTTTGTCTGCATTATGTTGGTGGAACAAACAAACTAAATGGAGCACCGAGAACTCATTTTGTGATCAATTACCTCGACACTGCAGCGTTTTGTTGGCTCTCTGCTCCCAATTAGCCGACTCATCTCTATTATCAAAATGTGATGTCATTTTTGATGGCAACCCCAAGACACCGCGGTTAAAGGTCACAAGAGTGCAATATTTATGAAAAGAAGTAAATAAAAGTTACTTTTCTCCTGTAAACAGAGTTGGGTGTTGCCAAAGATTACGGTCATTGTGAAGGACGAACAGAAGGCTTTAAATGGAGTAACCTAGTTCTTCAAACAATCCTATTGTTCTGACTAAGATATATAAAGGCCCCCAGGCAGGGTAACCTGAAAACAGTTTATCCCAGAGATCAGCTCATGGTACATAAACACAATGCAAACTTTTAAAGTTGCCACATTGCTCTACTGATCACATTACAAGATTGTAGGGCTTATAGTCTGGTACCAAGCTAGTCAAAACACACTGTAAAAGACACGCGAGACACAAGTGAGACAGGAGGGCTTTCCTTCCAAAAATGGATGTCTGCAAAAAGCTGGCGCTTCACGTGGTTTGTGCGCAGATTCGCAATGGAAAAAAAAAACAAGGTAAAGAAAGCAGCGAGTCTCGTCTGTTCTGCAGAGACGGAGTTGCTGATGTTGGGTGCAGGTGTTGCGCTCTGATATTTCCTTCGCCCCGGATCTTGCGCTCTCTTTGGCTTCAGGTCGTCGCTACTCTCATTGCCGGCCAAAACTATTTTCCCACTACAGGATTTGGACTCTGACAGGTCCAAATATCTCTTTGAAAGTTCACATGAGTGCCGGTTTGCCTCTGACCTGAGGTGTTTTTCCATCAACTGTTTTTATTAGTTTAATAGATTTAATCTTAATAATAAGTTAACAATGAATGACAAATACATTGTGGGAACAAACTTCCACCTTGTAATGTTGATGAATGTTGATGAATAAGGGAAAGAACAGGCAGTTAACTAGCACACATAGTAAAAAGCTTTTAGATAGGAGTGAAGAGCCTGTGGGAAGATCAAATCAAACAAAAGGGGAAATACAACCTCGTGGAAACAGACACAACTATTATGTTCCTTTTATGACTTTCATGAGGTTAAATTCATCCATTAATTTTGTAACCTGGATCTTAGAAAACATAGAAAAAAAAGACGCTCCTTGTAACTCTGTGACATCTTTCTATACATCATTGGGTGCATCGCAATTTTTTTTTGGCCCACGTCTTGCACAAATGCTACAAAAACACAAACTTCGGAGGGCAGATTGTTTCAAAGCACCACTTCATTTTAACTTGACTGGCGCGTTTGGTCATAAGTAGAAGCAAATCAATATTCATTATTTTAGAAGCCCGGCTAACGCACACACACACCGTTGAAAGATGCTCAGCTTTCCACTTTTCTGGAGCGCCGCGGAACAGTGACTTTATTAGTTTAGTGCCAGTGATTATGACCTCTCAGTCTGTTGGCTGTTGGTGTGCGCCTCTGTGAGTGTGTGAGAGTGTACGAGGGGAAAAAGAGGGAGAGTCATTGATTTCGTCCCAGGCCTGAGGGGCCGCCAAGACAGCTTGACTGCTGAGAACAGATGGCAGCCCACTGTGAGGGTGTATGTGAGTGTGTTTGTGTGTGTGTCACAAGGAAAGTATTTTTCAAGTGTGTGATGGTGAATATGTGTAGAAGTACAAGTAATCATACGATGAATATGCATTCCATGTATGTATGTATGTATGTATGTGTGTGTACATGTACATGTTTGTGATTAAAAGATGTGATCACTCGCACACCGTCCCTCCAACTTCTCACACGCAAACACAACAACACAAACCCACGCTGGGACGAGCGTCACACTCATCAAAGCTTGAAATTACAAACTCTGCCTCTCCATTGGCTTGTCCTCCATGCTTCATCACACACATACACACGCACACGCACACCAGATGTGTCGTGGTAACACAGCTAAATTTGGTGTAGTCTGGGTCACAGAAAGTAATTTTACTCATGATAAAATAATCAATCAGTTGTTCGATTAAGGCATGAAGTAAATACAAACATGTTGTGTTCATCACTTACTGTTTATAGTTAACATCAATTTAAGGTCAATTCATTATTTCTAGACAAAGTCTGTTTCGGCATACACTCCTTCAGGGAGGTCAAAGGTCAACCACATAACAATATCGTGGGAGGTGGTAGCGAGGGAAAGGAAGTGAGTCCTCTGGGTGTGGGGGTTTTTGTTAAGAAGAGAAGAGAGAGACTTCGTGGCGCAAAGCGAGGGGGATGAAAATACCGTGGAAACGTCTCTCCAGCAGGGAAACTGAAGAAATATAAAAAATAAAAATACAGGCTGTACATGTGACTGCATTCTTACCGTACTACCTTTTGTAATCATCTTTTCAATCTACACGTGACCCCATAAAAACACCTTTTGTGTGCGTCACATGCTCCTTGTTTTTGCCTCCCTTTCTTGCCGTTTGTCTTTCCCTCGGTGTGTTTCTGCTATTCCACAGTCTGACCTAGTACATTTGGCCAAATCAATTGTCACACTTCTGGAGCCAAAGCCCAGAGGCTCAGCTGTGGCTCTCTACTCCCTCGAAAACATCAAAAGCACACGGAATTATGCAATGGTCTTAAATGCTGCGGCTTAGTTACCAATATGCATATCACTTCATAAATAAAGCCTGCGATATGTACTGCACAAAGATAAACAAAGATGCACAAACCGTAAGTGTTTGACAGATTGGAGGCTAAGTAGATCGACTGAGGAAGTCTTACCCGGCTGACGAGGTAAATCTGTGAGAAACATTTCCTGCTTTCGTGAAATGTTTTCTCTTCACGTGAAGCAAAATGGTGCTGAGACTTATCTATTATAAGCCGTCTGGGGATGAATACAAGCAAATATAAAAGGTCTTTCATTTAAAGATTCGGAGAAAGTCAACAATACACGCACAGAAACCCTGCGACTGGCTTACATCTCTGTATAAAAGCAGAATATTTAGCACTTATCTGCTACATTCCTGTTTACACTCGTTTATCATACCAGCTCATTAATTTTGCACAATTTATTCCATTGTATCAAACATGACATTATCCCTTTTACACATATTTGTATTTTAATTGTTAGAGAGAGTTCCCTTATTTTAATGTCAACAGCTGCTCCTCTGTAATTGTTGTGCACATGACATTACATCATTTGAAACTTCCTCTTAAGGGCCTAAACTGTACTTGAAGACTTGTGATATTTTTCTAATTGTCAACTAATTTCATGAGAAGACTAAAACCAACCCTCAATGCTTACAGCCTTCATCGCCCATTCATCTATACAGAAGACGAAAACCTTATGTTGGTTGACTCATTTTCATTCATTGTAATCAAGTTTGCAAATGTCACTGGATCATTAATGTGGTGTTAATAGCTTTTTATGGACATTTGTACAAAAGAAAGAAGCCGCCTTTGATGCGAACATAATTGTTGGTCGTATCAATAAAAATATATGAACAGATTCATCCTTAAAGATGAACAATATAATGGAGCTTCTTGAATATAACTTTCAGTCATGAATGTTGATATTTCCCACATTTTCAAGACAAACAATATTAGTAGTTGCTGTAAACAACACGATCAATCGTGGGAACTCACATCAGTTATGGGGGAGTGTGAGTGTGTGTGTGTGTATGTGTGTGTGTGTGTGTGTGTGTGCCTGTTGCCCCGGCGAACCAAGCCCTTAATGTTGGAGCCAAACAGAAGCTCGTGGACGGAGCCAAAGCAGCGGATTGCTTTCTTTGGAGTTTAAACTCTTGTTGTCTCATGTTTGAACTCATCGCCTGAAGATTACAGAACATCACTGCGCCGGAATCGAGAAAGAGAAGAACACGCACAACCACAGAAAAAACATTAACATGATACAAGTCACATCCTGATTCAGAGTGAACGTGTGTGTGTGTGTGTGAGTCGTATCAGGCACCATCTGCCCCTGTTGGTTCTCATGACAACCATCACCAGCTGTTTGGTGGGTTATGTTCACTTCACACACACTGACTGTCATGCTCTCTCACACTCGCACACACGCACACGCACACACTCCCATGACTCTCGTATCACTTCAGGGCTCATTAGTGTGTTTTCCCAGTTCATCGTTCCGGCCACTTTGTAATTCACCTCTGCGGAAACTTCCAAGGTTGTTTACTTTGTGGTCACCACGAGCAACACCGAGGACCGCACAACAGTTTTGTTTTTCCCTGTACAACAATAAGTATCAGTTTCTTCTGTTCTGCAGCTGGGGAAGGATATATTTCTAAAAAAAACTCAAGGCTATGGACCAATATCCTTGATATCCAGCAATATAAACTGCACAATAATTTTGATATTACAAGAATATATATAGGTTTGTGCAATATTTTTCTTAGATTACAGATGTTCAACAATCCTCACATGTCTGCTATGACAGTCATTATGACTGCATCTGATTTTGGGATGAGAGAGAGAGGAGGAACACACAGCAGTGTTGAAGAAGGGCCGACTGCATTGAAAACATATAGCTACCTGCTAGTAGTGCCGATGCTAAAATGTTTTAAGATTTACCAATGTTTGTCTTTACCAATGTTTGTCAAAAACAGCTTCAGACATTTAGTAAGGGGCAATTGATTATTGAGCAATTAAGCATTTGACAACAATCACACTAGAGAAACTGTTAGATCAAAAACGTACGTACAGTCATCAAAATAGTCTGCATATCAATATCAGAGAAGCTACAGTAAGCATCTAGAATGCAGTGTTATGAAGACATTTATAATAATACCTCCAATATGTTGAACCCAGTCGGAGCCATTTCCATAAATAGTATGTTATATTAACAAATTAAGAGGGAATAAAATAGTTGCAAAGTAAAGCATTAGCATCAAGAATAAACCACCTCTATTTAAGGCTGTTGATGATCAAAAAACAGTGTGTGGAACAAAGCAGTCGCTGCTGATCTCCACTGTGGCCACCAGAGGGAGTAACACGTCACCTGAGAGCCAATTAGTTATGTAAAATGCCCACATTCATCTTATTTTCCTTTATTGTATTAACAGCAGTAAAACATCTCCAGATGCGTTTATCACACATGCATCATCTGTCTCTGTCAGTTTGTCTCCATATATCCACATTTCTTTTGACAGGAGAAGAAATTAAATAAAGATGGCATCTATTCCACTTATAATAAAACAACAACACATTATTAAGCACTCCTTCTTTGTCAAGTAAAAAATGGCTTCACTCCCTGCTCCGTGGCTTTCAAATCACTTGTCAGTCTTTCTTACGTCTATGGTGACCTCTGTAGGTTGCAGTTTGCACATGCATCACATGCAACCACAGAATGAAGCAGATACACAAAAACAGCAGATACAAAAAAACTTTTTTTCTTTTCATAATCTCTGTTTAAAACGACTTTGACAACATAGACTGAGACTCAATTGAGGTTACTCCAAGCTCTGGGACTCAAAACACCCACAACACCCACCACACATCTTGATGTTCCCAAAATCTGTTTTTCTATGAGGAGAAGTTAAAGAAATGATAGTGAAGTAATGATTTGATGAAACCTTTGATGGCTCGCAATTACTGCATGAATCCGGCTCTGGAGAGAAAAACACAGACTCTCTCACGCGGGAGAATATGAAGCCATCTTTCTGCAGCTGCAGTTGAGGTGTAAACGTTTCTTTTGGCAAGAAAATAATCATTGACGCACAAGCAACTCGAGCGTGACTAAAGGCGAAGAATTTAAAGTTCTGCGATGGCCTTGTCAAAGTCAACACCGAAACACGTTGGAATGTGTCGGGTTTCTGAAACAAGGATTTCATGCCTGCTGAGTTGAAGCAGTTGTATCTTGAATGGGCGGGTCATAATTAATCCCATTTGGTATTAATACCAAATGGGATTAAAAAGGATCCGACCATTCATATATATATATATATATATATATATATATATATATATATATATATATATGTATGTGAAAGGAAACAGACACTTTTCAATCGGCTAAACTTTTATAAATGTGTATAAATGAGTTGTGTGTGTTGAGGGCCGCTGTGTGTGTCCAAACATCTGAAGAAGTCTTCTCTGAGAAGCAACACACAGTTCAAGAATGATCTAAATACGGAACGAGTTCACTGAAGAAGTAGCAGTTCATGCGGCTGACACGGGTCAGAATAACTCACGGCACAGATTTCCTTTAAAGCTGCACCGATCAATATGTGTCTTCTTTGTCTGTCGCTCGCAGCAACGAAACCCACAGAGAATTATTACCCAGACTCTGCAGCCCCCTTAGCTCTTCAGAGCTTTATGGAGTCGTTCAGCTCATTGTATTGGCGACTGTGTTTTTCACCGCTGTCAGCGACCTCGTTTCCAGCAGCAGGAGGCCGCATTAAAAACAGGTCTGATGATCCCTCTGCACACTGCTTACAACGGACAGACGCAGTCAGCAACTAGCTGGTGAACAGAGTGGATCATTTAGCCGCTGGAGGTATTTCCCTCAGGTGTTGCTGGAGAAAGGAGCTAACGTGAGAGTGAATATTGGACTTGCAGGGGATTCATCAGGCGAACACAAGCACGACTACAAATGAAGGCCGACGTCGCTACGTCGTGTTTCTCCCTGAAGCTGGTTTCTCAAAAAATCAATGAGGGAAAGTGTATTAGGTACTCAATTACAACTTTTAAAAATGAAATCAAAAAGTATTATAATACACGGTATGCAGAATGGACAAGTTTCTTGCAGAATGAAAGTAGTGACACGACATGTGAGTGGCATTTTCCTTTTTAAATGAGGTAAAGCTAATTTAAACTCCTACTGTGTATGCTGGGAAAATATTTCCCATAATTCAACCAGTAGCATCATTTTGTTTGATCCTCCCTGCCTGGTTAACGCCCACGTCGTTCAAACTCCATGGCAAATCTTTATAGATAGATCGATACTTTATTCATCCCCAAGGGGACATTTGTTTGTCGTAGTAGCAGCTGACGCACACATAAAAATAACAGGGATGAAAGATGCTGAATGTATACAGCAAAACTCAATATGTAGTTTCCAAGCCCAAGTCAACAAAACGCTGAAGACACAAGAGTTCAGAAAGCCTTTCTAGAGCTTTTATACAACTTCACGACGAGTAAACTGAGCTTCATCTGTCAAATTTCATCTGACATTTAGTGGGCAGAAGTAAAAGTCAGAGAAACTATAGCAATACTCCCATAAGATACAAGTACCTCAAAATGAGTAAAAGCACTAAACTCAAAGTTATTTCCCACCACCGTCACAAGTACAGGATTCCTGAAATCCTTTTAGCTATTTTGATTATGAAAGAACATGCTGCCGTCTCAAATCATTCTCATTCATTCATTCATTTATATCTCATTACTTGGCCAAATTATTTCAGTTTGTAAGTCCGTATAACACCAAAAGAGTGTTTTCTTCTTTGCTTTCCCCTTCCAGATTTTCCCACCCAGTCTGAGCGGAAACATCGAGCCTCCAGTTCCAAACACTCCTCTGTATCCTTTTGGCTGTATCAAGCTACGGGGATAAATCAAATCATCCCAGATCAAAAGAAAAATGAAGTTCATAGTGGAAGATGAAAACACTGGCGGCAGTAGAGCTGCTTAATAACATCGCTGTGTTTCTGCTCTGCTCCTTTTCTGTCCCAAACCAAGCAGAAAACCCCACATCAGACCAGAAGAGGCCTCTACCTTCTGCTACTGAGACTCTCAGATCTCTCAGCGAATGATGCATTCCCCTAAACACATGTGACTGCAGCTATTACCGATAATATGCTGGCTGTGTGGGTATTTGCTTATTTTTTTTTATCCACATAACTAGAGGCTTAATTTAAGTTGGCATGTATATGGTATTTAATGTTGCTGCTGAAAGCCAGCTCATGTCATGTTTATAGACCGAGAGGAGACACTCTTTACTCGGAGCCGCCGCAGAGACGGAGATGAGATGAGGCGCGAACTGCAATCATAAAACTGACAAACATGATAAACCTTTGTATGGAAATTACTGAATAAAAGCAAAAAGGACTAATCGAATTAATGTGCGATTCACACGAGAGGCTGATTCACAATTTGTGATCCGTATGAATCGAGTGATTTGCAGCAACATTGATGATACAGTGAATGCACACCATGGCCTAAATAGTTATAACGTCATTTTAATAAAAAAAGCACTTATTTGAAAACAATAATTTCAGTGCATTTCTGCTTTAGACACCTTTCAGTCTTCATACAGTAGAATACTTCAAGTAATATCACGTTTTTCTCACGTTTTTCTGTGACAGGTCATTTTTGTAACTTCTGGAATATTTGTCGCTGTGATGTCTTTAAATACGGATATCAATGATATCAAACTTCAATATTATAGAATTGATATCTGGTAATTATTTCGGACAATTTGTAATGTTATCATTCTAATATAATTGTGTTCATGGCGTACCTCTAGAACGTACCACAGCTAGAGGGGGCTAGTGGTGGCCTGATGGTTAGAAAAGGGAGCCGGAGGTCGTGGGTTCAATCCCTGGCCCGGCAGGATAAATCTGGGTTGTCCCCTGGTGCCCTTGAGCAAGAACCTAACCCCGACCGCTCCAGTGGATGATGCTCAGTCGCCACCACCTTCAGGTTTGCAGTGTTTACTTCTAATATTTTCTAATTACACTTATATACTGTTGTCGAAACAAAAACAAAAACAAATCATTGCATGACAATACATCTTGCATTACATCTTCAGAATCTTCTTTTCCTGCATACCTGCGTTTCAAGTCGGTAATATTTCCATTCACAAAACTTCCTTTGAAAATATTGCGTCTTGGAAATGACTAGTTTACTCATCCTCTGCATATTTTACACAAGAAATCAAAACAGCTCTGCTTTGTATCGAAGGAGTAAAAGAACGCCGATCTTCCTCGCTTGAACTCATCACGGAGGACTCTGCACGCATCTCTATTTATGTTAAGAGGTAGAGTGGGGGAAACTTGTCAGTGCTGTCGTAATTATTAATTTCTGTACGTTTTGTCATAAAAGGCCTCACCCCAGATGGCTTTAAACTCCTCACAGGGGGCTTTATGCATAATCTTCCGCGCTGCGCCGCTGTCTTCGCCTGTCACTTCTGTCTAGCGACCGTGGCAATCAGAATGGATGCTGCATCGTATTTACCTGCGTGGGAACGTCGAGGTGGCAGTACGGGGCGAGAGCAGAGTCTGCATAGCCAGACGCGACTCAGAGCGAAGCAGCACATCGCCTGAGCAGAAGCCACGTGGAGGACTTTGCATCTGTCACCTCGTCTGTTGTACAACAGACGAGGTAAGCTGCTGTGAGATTTGCGCTCGTAGCTAAGTGCTCGGCGGTGACAGAGAACGTTTATTAACCTCGACGTGTACACCGAAGTCATGCTGTGCATTTTCATTTTGCAGGAGCGTGGCCCTGTTAACACACTGAATAATACACCCGTGCTTCAGCATTACAGCTCCTCTGTTCCCAATAATCCGGTATAACTTAACGCAGCTAATGACTAACACTGTAACCTTTGCTTGATTTTTCCTCGTTGGACGCATTTTGACACTTAAATCAATGAACATACATTTGTGACATTTGCTTCATTAGACATGAAGACTTCGGTTGTGTCATCGCATCACGCACACTGGTCGGAGCAATTAATGCATTAGTCACATTTCCATGTGTTAAATGATTTGCGATACTTGATGCGGGATTCTGGCTCGCGGACAACTGTGAGTTGTTTTTCTTATCCTTGAATGAACTTGCAGATTACATCATCACACAGCGGCTGCAGATCTCCGCGGCACGCTTTTCCGATTGTATCTCACAGTGATCTGCTGGAGCACAGCGCATTATCTGTAATTGGGGGTTTAGTGATCAAAGCTCGCAAATGAAAATCATTTGAAAAATGACATTATTGGGTGTGGAATGGAACAGGCCTTCTTTTGTGGCGTTTTTGTCTTTAACAAGTGCAATCTAAATGGGATCTCAGGGTTCAGGATTCTTCTGGTTGGTTTGCTTGAACGAAATAAGACCACATCGTTGACTTTTGTATTTTTGGTGTGACGGGTTATTGAGTCGAACTACAAAATAAAATAGAGCTGAACGAGAATCTTTACGCTCGGCTAAACAGACAAAGCAGACAAGAAGAGAAGTCTGAAAGATTCGAGGGAAAAGTGAAATATCTGACTTGGTGAGACTTTAGAGAAAGTAATGTAGTTTATATTGCTGGGATACTGAGAAATAGATCAATGAAATTTGTGATAAAATGGAAATAAAATGAAAAAAGTGCTAAGAAATGGAGCAATGTGGAACTGTACGTGAGGCAGCAACAGCAAGAAGGAACCAATAAGAGAAAAGGATCTAAAAGAAAAAGTCCAAAATTAGGATGTGGGAAAATGAGGATGAACTCAAGAGAGAGGAATGGGGAACTATTCAGGGAGCATGCTAAATGATATAAGAGAGAGAGAGAGAGAAAGAGAGAGAGAGAGAGAGAGAGAGAGAGAGAGAGAGAGAGAGAGAGAGAGAGAGAGATGGTTGGAGGAAAGAGGTGAGCAGCTGAAGTTTCTTGATGACCTCAAGACTTCAAAAATCTTTGCAAGCGAACAAGTGAACTAGAGAGGCAGATGAAAGAAGAGGGTGATGAAACGAATAATAAAACAAGAGCTGAAACGGGAGCTAAAGAAGGCGTCTGAGCAAATGGAGGAGATGGTTGGAGAGGCTGAAAGACGAGGGCGAGCGAGGAGACGCGTAGACGGGAAAGGGAAGAAATGAGGAAGCTCTGTGACGGAGAGGCCAAAGATGAAGAAGACAGAAGCCCTGATGAAGGCTATTCCCCACATCATAGTCTCAAAGACGAATGCAAAAAAAAACAACCCAAAAAACTAAAAACTTTGAAAGACAGGTGGAGGAGAGTGACAGAAGAAAAGTTAGGGTGAGATCTGTTTTTCAGTGCCGGAGGAGGTCGAACCGAAACCGCTGACAAGAAAGGGAAACAACAAGCAGAGGTGGATGAAGGATGAACTTCAAAGAGGAACCGGTCAATAATATATTAATGTGCCTGTAATTACAAGTGAAAAAAAACGTCTTGGTCTATGATGTTCAAACTAAAAACTCCTCCACGACAAGTTTGGTGGGAGAACAACACAACTCTCAATAAGTTATTTTACAGAGATGTAAATTTCTCGTTTCACCAGCAGTTTTTGGAAAAGAATTAAGGAAAGAAACCTTCAAACATGTATTCCTTTTGATGATTATTTCGTCCCCCAGACAGAGGCATTCATATAATGTGTTTGAGGATGAAAGTCAACATATACTTATTTCTGATTAATTTAACATTGGGAGTGGTGGCAATAAATGCTGATCCGCACGCTTCAAAGCCTCCTCTGTCGCCGTGGTAAACGACATCCAAATCAAAAGTAAAGAATATTAATCCCACATTAAATATTATTAGCCATTCAGACGGATAGCACTGTTGTGTGCGTATGTGGCGCTGTCCCGAGTGAAGAAGGTAAAACTATGTATTTTCTTTTAGGCCTGCATAAGTATTATTTAGTGATTTCATTTATTCATAGGCATATATATATAAAAGCAAATGTGTTTTTATGGGTTGTAGCTGTCCTCTATTTGATGCGATTGTTGCACAGTTGTAGCGGTTTTCATTTAAATAAAAAAAGAATATCTAAGTTTTGTTGTCTCTCGTTAGACAATAAAAAGTACAATATCAGTAAATGATGACTTGGTAAAGACACGCAGAATAATAGAAGTAATAATAATAGTAGATATAATAACCAGAATATGGGGGGATTCTTAAACAAATAATAATTCTCTAAAAAATAGGGAGAACCTAATACGACAAACAGCAGCGGACGTAGACTTTGCTTCATGGGACAAAGTACGGTTAAACAATAACCGACTTTACATGCTGACGACCGTCAAAGTGTCCACAAGGTCAGATGAGTTGCTCTCAGTCTGAAGAATAGAAGTTAATTTTATTTTAGCTATAAAAAGAAATTAGATTCAAAGAGTTCAGATATTGCTAATTAGGATTGGACACACCCCAGTTTAAGATTAAAGTCTTACAGCCTGCTTAACACAAGCACAAATTACAGTCATAAATAATACTGAAATGATGTGTCATCTTCTTAACCACGACATTTTTTTTTAAATCATAGCTGCATGATATTTCCCTGTAGCATCTACTGTCCTTTACAGTCTTAAATCTAAAACTTATAAAAGTATTTTCAACATTTCCCTATCAGCACCATGGGAATGCTAATGGTCCGGTTTGGTCCACCTTGTTGAGACCTGTGCACTGGATTAGAAACACTAGATGGCAGCAATGCATCAGAGTAGTACAACCGGATATTTAAGTAGATCACTCTGACCTGGTCGCTCTAATGAGACTGAAACTCAGTTTTGCCAGAGCCAGCCGGTGCCAAGTAGTACATATTTGACCGGATAGTAAATAGCTGAGTACTACAGGATGTGTACTGTTGAAAAATTAAAACGGAGAAACTGAGAAAACCGCTGCAGTCGCTCTCGACGCCTCCATCGATCGCCTATTGGCTTCTTTAATCAATAAGCCTAACATTTCCTCAGTGACCAGAGCACCCCCACGCTGATCTGGAACAGATTGAATTGGAAACTCGATCAGTCGGAGGCTCGACCACTTCCTGAGCGCCATGCTGCGACACTGGATTGGATCTCCCTCAAAGGAAATCATCTCTGCGAGTCTGTATTAACACCACCTTTCCCCCCTGCCAAGTTAGGCCAACCTGTTCCACTTGTCCTTTGCCAGGGTGGCTACTGGCACGGGCGGCGGCAGGTACCTTTAAACGCGGGCCAGCGCTGGATTCTCCAAAGGTGGGCTTCTGATTAATTGAGCCCGAGGTAAATGCGGCCCGGCCACTGACAGATACTAAGTGCGGGTGCCATGTTGGAGGAAAGAGCTCTCCATCTTGCCCCTGGTGGCTCATTCCATGCTGAGGAATAGAGCGGGAACTCCCTTGGAGCTCCATTGGGAAGAGCTCTGTTGACCAGGTGCACAACATTTGGACCATTGAGGTGTCTCCTTCGAGATCGATATCTCGTCTCTGCCCGACACCTCTTCAAGGATCCACTTTAAATTCCATTTAAATGAAAAATGATTCCTATTCGCTGATCATAGTCCGTAGACTCAATTAAACATCACTTGAAGATCACTGCGAGAAAGCACGCCGGTCTTCTAGCTCCGCAGTCAATTTCCATCTAGTGTCGACAAAGCAGCCAGTTCATTCTGTAAACAAGTCATGCTTATTTTTTTCCCCCGAGACCCATGCTGTTGATGGCTAACTATGTGTGATGCCGTAGCGGGAGGCTTGCCGCCAGATCTGGCAACCGTGTGAGCGGCAATCATTTTGAATATGCAAACCCGCACTTTACATAAAAACACACCTACAGTGTTCTCGACGCCGATCTGAGCATGTACACGCTTTGAGATGCAGACACAGAGGGCATGTTCGTAGTGCGCAAATAAAGATTTTAACTACGGCAGTAAGACTATATGCCGACAGTTAGGCAGAGTTCATCTCCCTGGAGACAGAGGCAGCCTCTCTGTACTGCCGCGGAAATGATCTCTAACTGCCTTCACGCTCATGTTTATGGCATTTTAACAACAACTGGCATGCAAAGTGAGCTACCTACAGTCGGGGCGTGCGCATATTTCTGCGTGAGCTTTGTGAGTGCAGTCCCGTGTGTATTGTGCGCTGGCATTTACAGCTGTGGCTGGATATCATGAGAATACATCGGTCTCTGTAGCTCAGGCAGCTCAACCAGTCACTTATGATTATACTTATAACCCTCTTCGGAGAGCACAGGAAGCTGGAGAGGGAGAGGGAGGGGGAGGAGGGAGGAGAAGAAAGAAGCGAGGGAGAAAGTGGGAAGGAAGAAACCGAAGGAGGAGAAGGGGAGGAAGAGGATATGTGTGTGAGTATAAGTGAGTTGTAAAATGTTACAGCTAAAACAGGAGCCACACTTCAAATGATATGAGCCTTACAGAGAAGATAAGGCAAATGTTTAATAGTTGAATAAAAAAAGTGCAGCTGCTCTGTGTGAACCCTTAAAGGACATACATTCAAAGTGTTGGAGCTTCAAGTAGTACAGAGTTATTACAGCGAAACTGGACCGCTGCCTTCTGATGCACATGCTGGCCTCCGGCTAGGTTTATGCAAACGCATAGTAAGATTATCATTTTTTCTGCTAAATCTACGTTTATTCTTCTGTAGGTGATACCGAGGTCTCTGTTTTCCTCTGGGCGTTTTTTCTTCTTCTTTCTTCCTCCATCTATGCAGCTTCTTGGCAATTCTAAATAATTCTATGCTTAATTCATTGCAGAGAGATATCTTAGCAGCAGACAATCATCCTATCTGGTCTTCATTATACTTGGAGATTTTCATCGGAAAAATCTGGAGGAAGAAAACGTGTAGGCAAAGAACGCCCAGGAAGATCCCAGCGTTAGCCTTTTATCATCTAACCTTTGCTATTATCTTTAACCTGGCAAACTTTATCTTAATATAGTTTCTTTTTTATTCTTTACTTGACACATTAATTGCCCTCTCATTTTTAATCTTAAGTAGCACAATCTCTGTGATCCTCCTAGAGATAGAATCGGCTTTCTGCAATACTCTCGAAGATTTCTCTCAGAAGATCAAAGTTATGTTGGAGACAACCAGCCCGCCTGGCTCGTATTAGCGCCGGTGACAGATCGTGTTTGTTCCTGGAGCGAGCAGGTTTTCGGAGGGAGTCATTTTTGTCCAGAGCTCGTCTACGGATCCTTTAAGATCACAAAACTCAAACTAAAGGGTGCTTTAAGTGGCACATGATGACCAATGTGGTTTATGCTAGATCCTTTAACCTGATAGTTGTGAAAGAAAGATTCCTACCGGTGGTTTCTCGTTGTTCTGTTGATCAACAGGTGGCAGTGATAAGCCCCGATACGAAGGGAAGAAGAAGACTGCTCAGCTGCTACGCGTTACTGTAAAGAATGGAGGCTTAAATTGCTATACTACTATTAACATAAGTTTTCCAAATGTTTTATGGAAATACACAACCAGTAACACGGAAGAAAACTATAAAGATAGAAAAACCTAATGAACAATTACAAGTTTAAGACCTGCATTCATCATTTTTAAGTAGAAATACAAAACAGGAATACGAGGTCTTTTTTATACTGTTGCTGTAAGTTGGTTGTTCTTAACAAAACATTTCATAAAATGATCACGTTTTGTTAGTAAAAATCACCCAAAAAACTGTGATTTTGGTTGTGAAACATGTAGTAGAGGACAAATTACAATAACTATCAGCAACATAGTTTGGTAGAACCATTAAGTAGAAAAACTAAAATGGAGTTAGTCAAGTAAAGTACATGTAGTTGTCATCCTCAGCAACACACCAGGAGCTCCCCACTGGAAAGTCAGCACTATGATGGAGGTGCATCGTCTTTACTCGATATTTGTGTCCATTTGTGTTCCTTGCATCTGCAATTATCCAGAGGATAAATAAAGTTCATTCTCTTGTTTGTGGAAAGTGACTCACTGCTCATGCGTCAACAGCCGTGTGGTTGTATTCTGGGATACAACAATGCTTGTTGACATTGTTGTTAACTCTGCTGATGGTTCTGCGTCTTGTTTGCCGAGTGCTCCGATGAATTGTTGCTCCCAATTCACAAGCTGCTGCCAAAATCAGCGGATTAGATCAAATGAACCAAGAATCAGCTGTAAACATTTCATCTTCACTCAGAGCGAAGTGAAGAGGTGATGATTTATGAATTAAATCATTAATGAGACAGAACTGCGGCGGAGAACGGCGCACACGCAACAGTTTTTGAAAATAACCGATGAATTATTTATCAAAGCTTGTGTTGCTTTGCATCACGCAAAGACAAGCTACAGATTTCATATTGGATACGTATGTTGCAAATAAATTAAAATGATGTGAAATAAATTCTCTTTGAGCAAATGCAAATGGGAAGAAAATACAAGAAAATTTGAAATGCAAATGTTAAATTCTTAAATTATATATTTATTTTTGTATGCGTCATTTATTATTTCAAGCATTTATATTGCCTTTTTTGACTCCATTATATTCAGTGACTCTCTTCTGTATGTGCAGCGCTTCCCGGGTTTCCCTCTTCCTATGTCTGTCCTATATCAGTGTGGGCTGGTAGTTTTTCTGGGAGAGCTTAAGTCTTATCAGCTCTTCATTATATATCATATCGTATCATAACTGCCATGAATCGGCAACAATTGGGAGAGCAGTTCACGAGATTCTTTCCGAATGGAAACGTTCAATCCCATATAATGCTATAACGCTTATCTCCCAGTGCGAAAAGACAGATTCATTCAGTCCCATTGCAGACTGATTTACCATGTTGAATTCACACCCTGCGATAAGTGGAGACACAATGGAAGATGTTCAGCTCCGGCATCGTGTCAGGAAGTCAAAAATTGCCAAGTAACAATTTCTCTGATGGGTAAAAAATAAAATAAAAAGACGGCCTTGGATCGCGCTCGTTTGTGTCACGACTGCATGCACTACAATCCATGAAAGGGATGCTTGAACAACAAGAGTCTATCTTCTTCCTCACAAGCCTCGTCTCAGAAGCAGGACAGACTCTGTAGTTTCTCCTATGTGCTGACACAGCTTCAAGCACAAGCAGGACCTCACATACAGTACTTGCTGCAGTGGTACACATAGTGTTCAATGATTTAAGTAATCTATAACTTCTTTCCACCTCTAGGAACAGCCGACCAGCACATGCAGTAATTGACGCCTGGTGTATCATTACAATCTGTGGGAACAAGGCTTTTTTTTTTAATCTATTTTTTTAAACCTTTCTAGCGGTCTTTATGATGACAAAATCTTGCCTGCAGCACTTTTATTACTGGGCAGTGCATCAGAAAAGGAATGGAAGCATCAGCAGTGGGACAACTTAAGAATGTCTTGAATTCACAACTGCTATAATGAGGCTAAATGAGGCCTGAATGCAAGTTATCTCAGTATCTTCATTGCAAAAAAAATAAGTGATTATAAACAAAATTACTAATTTGCAAAAGTAAATGTGTTTTCAAAGAGGCCACTCAGATTGGATGAACATAAAAAAAGGTAAATGTTGTTAAAGTCTCTCAAAATGTTTATCCTAAAGTGATTGTATTGTATTTTTGAACAATATCCATGGGCAACTAAAGCATGATTAACGTTTTCAAGGTTGTGTTTGGGGACTTTTTTTAATCAATTGGGTAAGGTTTTTTAGAAACATTCTTCATCTTTTTCAAATCAAGTTAGTAATACGAGTGAGGACGGGTTTACTTTTCCTGCTTTCAACCAAATCGCAACCGTTTTCTAATCTAACCTTAGTCTGCAGCCGAACCCTGACCATGCGCACAAACAATATGTTCAGGCAATATCCTGTTTTGAGTGGAGCGCCCGTCTTCTTTTTTTTTTTTTTTGCATTTTCTTTTCAAAGTTAAACTGGAGCTAATATGTCTGCAGAATGTTCAAACCATCTAAATTACAGCACAGATCACACGTAGCTGGAGAACAAGACTCCATTCCCTCAGCAGGTATCAGTTAATTGCATCTATGTATAGAATTAATGAAAAACCATAATGGAAAGGAACTATTTCTATTATACACCTGGACTGATACCAGCCAATATTAGTCACTATCAGTGCACTGTGCATGTGGCTTTGTCTATGGACTGAACCCTTTGAGTCACCATCACAACTACTGAGAGCCTTTTTAAACGCCATTTCACCGCCTTAGTATCGCTCTCGAAATGCATCGAAGAAATAATCCAACGGGACCAGTGACCCCATCATAAAGGTTCTCTTTAGATGCCAAGTTGTATTTAACATAAGGGAAATGTCTTCACTATGCACAAATCTGACTAATGACATTTGGATTATTACTTGGAATTATGACCATTCTGTATCAGATAAGGGCCACAAAAAAGCTTTTTGTGATCGTACTGGGTACCTCCAATGTGAGTGCTGCATATAAGAGCTCACTTTTTGAAATAAAATCATTTGAATGCTCCAGTTGCACATAAACAGTTCTGCAAGTCTTCATGAGAAATTGAGATGTCTACATCTTAAGTTTTGCTTTGATGATAAGTATTCTCTGGAGGTAATATTTTTTTAACGTCTAAAACACTTGACAGATGAGTCAGACAGTCTGTAACCCTCCTACGCAGAAGGAACTTGCCTTGCTTTGTGTCTTCAAATATATTTTCATGGAGGAGTTGGAGAAGTGTGAATACAACATTTCTGTCTTCTTAACATTGTGGCCACATGCATGTTCAGGATCTCTGTTGCTTGGGAATGTGAAATAAACAGGAACACAAAAGAAAGACAGATTTGAGAGTAAATCCTCAATTATCACAACAGCGTAGAGCCAGGTGGAAAACCGATGATGTACTCAAAGAAGATTTCTTTTCTGTTTTTCAAGCGGCCTCTATGGTTTGTTTACCATTGGGATAACATGGCTCATTTGTTATGCGGTGTACCCGCTGAACTACAGTATATTAATTATACATATGTATACTGCTGCCTTTCTGCAACGAGACTTCATGCATTTTCTGGTAACTGTCTTAACTTGCGAAACAGAAGGTTAGCATTAGATGATTCGGAGGTGATTAACAAACAACAGGCGTGTTCACACTGCACATTTTATTTCAAATGCATCAATGACACCGCATCTTTAATCAATCAAACACCCCGTCTACGACGACGTGGTCGACCCGGAATGACACAGCTGTCTCTGGCCACTTAATTGGGCGCAGACGCGTCCCCCCGCCAACAAGAGGGATTTCTCCAGTTACTTCCCTGCTCGTTTTGATCCAGGACCCTTGCACAACCACAGATAATGAAGGCACTGCTGTGAATTCATTCATAAATCCTCTGGTGATTGTATAAATGCATGAAGACTTGCTGGGTAGACCCCCGCACCGCTCAGGAAAACATGATTAATGGTGTTCCCCCTCCAAACTGCATCAGTTAGCCACTGCTATCTGGCATTTGTCTTTACAAGATCGTATCGACTTTGGGGAGATCATGCAGTAAATGAACTGTCATGCGCAGGAGCTTGCTGAACGAAGGGTGGGAATACCTTCGTTCTGCTGGCAAATAGAAACAAGCCTCAGCATGGAAACAGATACCACACAAGGGCCGTGCAGACGGCGTTGTGGTGCACACACACACTACCTGGTCTCTTCCTGAGGAGGGGAATCTTGTTCCGCCTTTAATGACTATAGTTTCCCGCTATCGGGATATCACAACATATCAAGCTGTTCCACTATTTGGTTACACCACGTAATGGCACCATTGTTTCTTCATTTGCATGCAGACGGAGAACTTAGCACCAAACACTGACAGCAGGCTTTGTCTTTATACTCTGTAAATGGCTACTTATAGTCAGATTAACATCGAAGACCAAACTTCTAACACCCTTTGATTTTAAAGAAGTTTTTCTGTCCCCTCCTTTGAGGCTTTTAGCTATTTGTATGGACTTCAGAGAGGCAGTATAACTATATTTTACAGGCTTCACTTTAGATAATTACATGCTTGTTGTTTGTATGCACTTCTCTTCAAAGACACTGGAACTCCTTTTATAACTGCCACATTTAAAACAAATTTATATAGAGGGAAGCTTTGATCCCCAAAAAATCCAATGTGGAAATGACTATAATTGAAGCAAAACTTTTTATTAAAAAAAAAAATCGAACTTAGGCAAACATGGGCTCAAAAGCTTTATCCCGTCAAATAAAGACATTTCACATTTTTAAAAGAGATTATATCAGAACATATATAATCAACGTGTTACCTTTCAATGGAGTACTCATCCATAAATACACTTTTACAATCATTCGGCATATTTGGTGGGCGGCAGCTTCAGAACTCTTCATACTTCCAAATCAACACAATTTTTTCTTGTAATTCAGTCAAATCTCAAAATCTAGAGTCACTGACAGGTAGCAGAAGTCATCCACCAGCCATTTTAGGACAATCTGGAAGAAACAGATTGCATCAACCAGGCTGATAACGCAAGTTAAGCCTGGGGCTGATTTTCTGACAGACCCACACTCAGGCCATAAGGGAGAACCGACTACCAGTGGAGGGAGGGGGGAAAAGGAAGGCAGTCTTGTTATTGAAGCAATTCACATCCGCCCTGCAGAGGGTGGAATGACTGCTATAGGAAGATAATTGTGCCCGGAGAAAACAATGCTACAGGAAACCTAGGAATGTTATCAGCAAACCACTTTCCTCTTTTGCCGATAGGGTGGTATATGAAAACTGGCAAGGTGCAGGTGGGAATGTAGAGAGTGCCATTACTGGAGGGTCAACGCACACATGATAACCCTCCCCGCTCTTTTATTCCTTTCATTTTGTTTATGCTCTCCACTCGGTTGCGTGCTTGATGAGGTAAACACATCGGTCCCCTGGCTTCTGAAATCAATTTGATTCTGGATTTGTCTCCAGGCACACCTGACGGACCCTGTGGTCTCCGGCTGCCCTCTCTCCCTTCAAACACTGAACGAGGAGCTGGTGATTAACCGTGACACAACTGCACTCCTCGCTAACTCTTAGGCACGGGTAGAGGATGCTGCCACAGCCTCCTCTCGCTCTGCCTCTCGCTCTGCCTCTCGCTCTGGCGCTCCCTCCCTCCCTCTCTCTCTCTGCTCTTCAACTGTGCTGCATTCTTGGGTCGAGGCCAGAGCTCCACAGTTTTTGTATGAGCGTCGCTCCTGTGAGAGACTGTAAAGTAGGTTGAGAGGACAGCCATACCCAAAAGTCTCTTCCCAAGCTAATGAACGTTCTGGAAAATAATTAGTGGGATGCAGCCAAGTGTTGTCTTTGACCTTAGCAACCTTCATCGGCCTCCTTTTTAACAAACAGCTCCACTTTACTGCTCATGGTGGCTAACTGCTTATCCACAAAGTGCATTGTTTTAGATTAAAACAACCAGTATGACATTTTGTACATTGGTAGTAAGTATGCAGATGCCCTTGGAAACAAGTTACCTCTGTCAAATGGTGTTATAAATATAAATAGAGGGGTGAAACAGGGAGATGAGGGAGGGGGAAACCATCCGAGTATGCAACAGAAACACAAAATCTATGGGTCAACAGTAAGGTACAATCGGTGCATCTTTCATGAATATTTTTGTCAACGACCTTTTCTCTACAACTAAACAGATGACGACATGAGGGCAAAATGTCAATAAACAGCAACTGTGACGATATCAAAATGCGATATCGTTGACCCAAAAACAGGAGACGCATATTTGACTGTTTCTTGTGCTAGGCACGTCATATCAGGCACACTCAAAGTAACTCAACCTTTTTAAAGGAGAACAATTATGCCTTTTTTATTAGAACATGTTTACACATGCTTAAATGTAAAAAAAAAAAAAACACACACAAAAAAAAAAAAAAAATTCTTTCAATGTGCCTCCCTGAATATACCTGCATATGTGTCTGTACCGGCCTATTTTAGCCCCTGTCTCTTTAAGCCCCCCTTCCTAAAAAAGCCCAGTCAAGTATGCCTTAATTTGCAGTCAAGATGTAAGTAAGTAATGCTGACACAGTTTCACAAATTACTCCAAAAATCTCTTGGCCATTGGTGTGCTATATTTCCTGTTACTTAATGGCCAGCAATTTCAATTTACAGTGAGATAAAACAGTGAAAAGCACATCAATTCACATTTCAAAAGGATGGACTAAATTACAATGATTTGACTATTCAAATTATGCTCAATGTGATTATATTTGGAAATCATTACCCTCTCATGAATGAACTGTGTGTTTTTGATATCTACAGTGATATTTTATTAATCCTCAATGCAGACAGTCTTCTCATTTGGGGTTCAGACTGTAATGTCGGCATAGCACCTGACATCATTTGCAAAAAGGACTCTTCAGCGGATTGCTGTCACAGTGGCCTGAACCCAATTCTCCTGGAGGATCATCTCCTTAATTACCAGGTCACACTGACAGCGAGGTGAGGTATGATTAATAAGGGACATTAGATTTCAAGTGTGCCTAACAGTAATATGAATCCGGGACACTCAAGGATGATTACAATTATATCTGTCATTAGATTGTTCAGGGAGACGGAAGGATGTGCATTCACATGCTCAACATTAACTTTGGAAGGCAATTGTCCTTTGGACATTGTCTTTTGCCGTTCACTTGTCCAGGTACAAGAGTCACTTGTCAGAGTGAAAATGGCAATCATTTACAATGAGTTTACAATATTTTCGCTTTCATTTTGTTCATGAATCAGAAGTACAGCTGAAATCATCCAAACAGCATTGACATATTAGTCAATGATTCAATTCATGAATTCTATTAAAGTGGCTACATGTGACACAGAGGAAGGGGTAATGTTCTGCAGCGTCTGTCCGGGTCGAGTCAACCTGTCTGACAAAATAAGCAGTAGCTCGGAAATATATCCTTGTCCTTTAAAGAAGGAATGGACAACATATTTGGCCCAATTAATGAGAGAGATGGGGGGGGGGGGGGGGGGGCGCACCCCAGTGTTGGAGAGGCGCTCAAGATATTAAATCATTTAATAATTACCAAACGTTTTGATGATATATTTACGGCAAACCACTGACAGTAAGACCTTCACCGGTAAGTCCAACAGCGAGCTGACACTTTTTTTTTTTTTTTTTTACTGTGAGCCGAATAACTCAAGGTGAGGGCCTTCCTACACTACGCGATGCTCCTGCGAACTTCCTTTAAAGAGCCATTATTTACTGCTCGCTCACGCTGCGACAAATGAAGTCAGCATGGGCCCATTAATGTGTAATTAGAGAAAAAGAACAAGACAAATATTGAACAACACAAGTACTTCTGCTCATTAGATCCGCTTTAATGAGGTTGTATTAATGGTTCCCAGGTTATGGCTCCAGTGATGAGCTCAGGACAGATTCTTTATATATTTGTTGTTTACACTGTTGAGGCATGCTCTATTCGAAAGGTGATATACGTTTACTCTTACTTTTTGACAGCCATGAAGATCATGGAAGTCTGCCAACATCCCTGCTATTTTTCAACAAAAACATTATTTCAGATCCAACTCCTATAGGGGAGTATCACTACCTCCCCTCAGACACACAGTTCAGGGTGAAGACTGTCCATCAAAAGCCCTTAACACCATCTAGGCTGATAAAAGTCCCCAAACGGACCAAGTACTAAGTGTGGACTGGTAGCTGGAGAGCTCCCAGCTTGCCTCCTGGGTACTGATGGGTTTACCTTGCACAGCAGCGGGATTCTCAGAAATTTCATGTGAAAAACTGGAGAATCACGGGATCACATATCGCACAAAAATCCTTCACGTCCGGCTTCAAGTGATGCGTTTGTGTTCGGTACGCCAGAGCAGAAACCAATCGGCGTCCTGTGAGCTATTGCCGTTGCTTAGGTGTGTCAACACAGAGAGGTGACTGTTCCTTCAACAGAACAATGAAGAGGTTAGCGTAGATTTATATCAGATATTTTCTTTTAAAGGAGAGATGTTTTCTCTCACCTCCTGACTGGCTTCGTTAACAGTTTGATTGGCAGATGGTTCATCCAGTCACCTGCCATCGGGTGACTGTGGCTCAGTGGTTAGCATGCCCGTCTTTCAATCAGATGATCGGTGGTTCGAGCCCTGGCTCTGCTAGTCCACATCGATGTGTCCTTGAGCAAGACACTTAACCCCAAATTGCTCCCCGTTTCTGTGTCTACGGTGTATAGAAAAAATGTAGGTCGCTTTGGATAAACGGGTCAGCTAAATGAAATGTAAGTTAGAGTCAAGTGGTCCAATATTCACTCTGTCTTGGGACTCCTGAGAAAACCTTTTGGCTCTTTAGCTGCTAAATGCTCCACTTTGTTCACCATAGTTTTGAACTCACTCTGTCTGCTATTTGGTAATTGTCAGGAAGTGTAATATCGGCCTTAAGAGATTTTTCTTTCTTTTTTTCAAGTTTGACGAGAAAGAGAAGACCGAACCAAAATAGTAAGATTGCGGGATATGCAATCTAAAACAATGAGCATAAAGACACTGCCAGATTGGAGGAAACTGCCGAGTCGGGTGATAATGCTCTGTGGGTTTTTGTGATCCAGTGTACTGATTAAGCTCCTTTAAGTGTGTAAACGGATAAACAAATAAAACAATGTGAGCATGGGTGTTATTTACTCCTGTGTTGGGTTCTCTGAGAGGATAGTCTACCTGGAGCTGCCAAGAGGTTTGTTGTCTTGCTCAAAGACTTCTTTCCTCTGTCTTTGTCAGTTTTGATGGCAATGCCAGAGGGAATAAAGCCCCCAAAATATGGTACATCCATAAACTGTTCCAAAATCTGAAATTCCGTTTATTTATGGAACCGAGAAATCAAACTTGAGTCGGGTTTGAGATGCCTTTATCAGCAATCCTATAAAAATAGGTAAGCCTTTATTGATCCCAGGAGAAGTACAAATAAAAACAAGAATAAACAACATTATACAGGAGTTAGCTACAGAAGAGCAATGGAAGACAAAGTTACAAGGTTTTATTGACCATTATTAAACCATTAAAGCAGAAGATACCTGGCATGCTACAGGATTAAACAGAGGTGGTGGAGTTATAACTGTTTGAATGAGATAGTTGCGACTGGCTGCAGTGGGAAAACTACTGATTAAAATGAATGCACCAGTTGGGCTGGTTTGGCATTGGCGAAGCTTTGCGGTGTTCTGTCATGATTAATTCATACGCTGGTTGCCATTTTTTCCCCCTTCATTCCACTCCACTGTATTTTTGGGGTTTATTTGCTCTCACCTTCGCAGGATTCCGTCCTGTCCACCCGGTGCTCAGTGGCAGTTGATCATGCTCCACATCATCCCCCATAATCCTGTGCTCTGCTTCCGTTTGATGTCATCTTTCCCGGGGATTAACACGAATGCACTGAGAGCTCGCGATGAGCACGTCTTCTTAGAAGAACCCAGTCAATGAAGACAGAATCAGGATACTTAAAACTATCTAGAATACTGAAAAACATGCAGATAGAGTCCATTATATATTTAGAGCAGTGATAAACCCGTGGCAATTAGCCAAAATGAAAAAGGTGTACCTGTTGCTCAATAAAAATGCACTTGATGGAACTCTGGCAGCTTTTGAAAGTCTGTGTCTAAATAAAATTCTGATACATAAAATTGCATTTCTATCAACAGCAGTTGTGTCTGTCAGCAGTCGAAGAGGAAGCCCCGAGGCTAGAGGGTGACGTCTGTATGCAGCAGAGTTGGGATGAGAACAATATTCATTCAATTACACCATGTGGATTTTTGCATTGGTCCCTGTGGATAGTGGATTTTTAGCATTTGCCAGCTTGTCCTGAAAAGTACTTATTTCAGAAGCCGGCATTTAGGTATTGGAATAATATTTGGCTTACAGCCTCCCCCCCCCCCAACATGTGGATTAAGCTTGTAAGCCTCAGACAAAAAATACCATTGCTTGGTTTAGAAGTGAATCTGTTCACACATATAAATGGTAAAGCCCCAAAATGAAAGGCGGCTAAAACACAAATTTGAACAGGTGAGGTCAAATTGCATTACAAAAGCTAAAATGCATAAATGAGAAGACTTTGAGACTGGTCGTTAAATCAAACCAAAATAATGCACTTTTATCCTCAGACAAAGCTAACTACTTGAGGTCCAAGCCATACGTTTAATGCTTTTCAGAGTTAAAAAACAGGATTGTACCCAGACTCTTTGAATTGTACGTCACTGGCGGATACAAATTAACTATCATACATACCGTTAAAACTACTTGTACGAACGTCAGATAATAGAATCAGAAGCAGAGAGGGTTGAAGATCAGTTTAATCAGCCCAAAACAAAATTGCATTAAATAAGCGCGCTCATGTTTACACCTCGGCCTTCAGTCAATACGCAGTAATCACTACTTGGACCATGCTGAAACCAACATTTTCAGAAAATGCCAAGCAAAAATCGTTTATGTCATGGCTGAGTTATTAACCTCAAGATGTGGAAAACAACAACAAAGTACACCCAAACATAAACAACAGGGTGTAAAGAGACTGTGTATTTTAAGAGTCATCCTGACTCCAACATGAAATGCGACCACCGTTCATAGGATCGTCTCCCGTAACTCTTTCGCCGTTTATGCGTTGAAAAACTGGATCGTTTGCATCTCTCCGGGGGACACCCTTGCTGGGCTTTGTGTGGGTTAACTTACATTGTCTGATTACTTAAAAAAATAAAATCCGAGTTGCACTTCTAATCATTCAGCAGATAAGGGTGGGTTGTTCTCTAAAGGAAAAAGAAATAATGAGGGGACACACAAAAAAAATTAATGAGCTTTCCTTTCCCTGTACTACACCTCTAGAGGCAGGGGTCGGCTTAGCAGGAATGTCATTAGGCAGGAATTAAACTGGGACTGTTGTTTTGCTGTTCTCTCAATTTATATGCTTTAATTGCATAACCAAACTGCTCTGCCAAAACAAGGGAATCTGAAGACGCAGCACAGTGAGTGTGACCGCTTGTATTTCGTAGCGTGAACGCAGGCTTGTCTCTTCCCCCGGCACAACTACACACACACACAGACAAAGAAACCCTGCTGCCCTGTTTTGTAGGTGCATTTGTAGCAAACCTTTAAAAACTAGAGCAGACATAAACTCAGTCCCAAGAGGAGCAATACATTAGCGAGTACCCTGTAGCAAGCTGGGGACTATGTCCTAATAGTATTTTAAAGCAGCTGCACTTGGCAATCCATCATGGAGATAGCAATCTCAGTCTGTCCCCCTCATACTGCAATAGACTCACCGTCATCACACACACAGGCGCCCGCGTGTACATTTATGCATCAAGTAATTTCGGGGCTGCTCGGGAATACAGCATGACGCAACAAAACCATATAATATGTGTTCAATCCTGATTAAATTACAGGTAACATTAAACGTAATCAGTAAGTTGTATCGGCCTGCTACGGAATGGGAGAGGAAGCTGTGCCCTGCAGACCAGGTAGGCAGAATGAACTCAAGATAATGTCATTCAAGGGGAAGTTGTCCCACTTCTTTCACACACAAATTGTGTCCCCAAAAACTGAAAGTGGAATGAAACTGACTCCCCGCTACCGCTCAAGGAAATGCCGTGTGCTTATTTGAATTCCACCCACTGAATAAGAGCAAGTATATTTAGATGTTGGAGCAATAATACAGAGTGAGACTAAAATGGGGAGAGACAGAGGTGGTAAAACAGAGAGAGGAAATTCACAGATTTGTAAGGTTGATTTATGGAGTTTCTATAAACATTTGTCATGCAATCTGTATACTGCGGCCTGAATGTGTAGAAAATCAGCATCAGGATTTCCACATAATCATTTTCATAGTTCAATGTGTCAATATAATCTTGTCATGCCTGCAAAAAGCCTAGTGAAACGAATGCAATTGATTTGAGCGTGATTTGAATAGAAGGGGTGTGTCATGGAGAACAGACAGACAGGCAGACAGAAATCTGACAGAAGATATGTTAAAATGAAAAATAGTGCAATTTCCTCTCATCTGTATCTTTTTTGTCTCTTCTTCCTTTGTTGTGTGGCGCAGCAGCAATGTTTTTTTTCCCCAGCATTTCCTCTCCTTTGATGTACTGGCGTGATGAAGGCCTCCTTTATTCTCACCCTGCTGCCTTGACTGAGTGATGTTTTGTTCAAGAGCGTGTTAATATTTCCATTTGCCTGATTGCATTGCGAGGAAACTCTGTCAACTCTGGGGAGCGGAAAAAGCGCAGAGAGTTCTACACATCTATCCTCAGCCCGCCATCGCTGCACCAAACCTTTTGTAATTGAACCTAAGATATCAGGATGGGTGGCGCCGATCGATGCCAGGTGCATACTAAAAATAAGTAGTGCTCTCTCTCTCTCCCTCATCGGACCCTCTCTTGGAGATGCCATTTTGTCATGCATTATGCATGTATGCAAATATGGGACTAGGAAATGGATTACTTGAAAGGGCACCTGTGGTTCCCAGCTCAAAGATATACGCAACAGGGGAAATGAAGCGAATGGAGCCATCATTTAGCCGCCGCACAGCTGTATGGAGCAGTGGAGAAACACTCTCTGACAACTGATGAATGGGGATGAAATCCCAAACAGACTCTATATGCAGCTATATGGAGGTTAGTCTCATCCATTTCTCTGTGTATATGTACAAGATCATTCACTTAATTACCTCTGAAATATAAAGAGTGAAATGCCTCTAAAATTCTTCCAGATGCCATGGTGAAATTCATCACAGATTGATCAAATAAGGTTACGCTACGCTCACACTACACGCCTTAGTGATACATTTGGAAATATTACTCGGAGAATTTTTTTTTTACAATCTTTTAAATGTGGAGAAAATGTAATTCCAGTGTGATCTGGTCTCAGGGAAGTGAAGTGAGCTCACGAAAGTAAACGCGGAGGCCACTGAAGTCAGCGTTTCCATTGCCATCTGTAAGTTGATGTGCAGTGGAAGCCAGAGGGTCGGTGAGGACGAGGACGGGTGGGATCGTGACGAGAATGGCTTCCCTGCAACAGATTTTATCCAAACTTTCAGGATGTCTTGGGCTGCTTTAACCAGCCTTCTGCCGACGGCCCTCGACAAGACGTCCTTCGGCGCAGAATTGTGACATTTGAAAATGGTCCGAATCAGAATAGAAAAGGTCGTATTCCGTGTAATTTCCTGTTCTGAAAAGAACAAAAAAACAGATCTGAGTCATTGTTCATTCCTCAAAAAACGTGATTTCTCCACCAGCCGGCCACAAAGGACTCCATTTAGGCTTCTACTTCATCAAGTTATGTAACCCTGTGCCACTGTTGAGACTTTACACTACATGAACCTACCTCAAAGGTAAAACTGTTGCAGAAATATGTGCCCTGCTTTATTCAATCCCAAGGCAGCAGAGAGAAAAACGTACACAGCATTTCTCTGCCAGCTTCACTATGAATCAAGTTCTTTAAATACCTCCATTTCCTGTCACCTACTTATGCATAACTTCCCCATTGTACACTGCTGCTCCCTGTCGTCATCGTGCTCTTTAGCTGTCCCCATTGCATTTACATTCTCCTCCGACAACATACCGATTAATCTTTAAAACGTGAATGCAAACTTAAATCTGCATTGCACAGCTTAACGTGGCTGAATGGATATCTCATGCCTGTGCAGAAAACGCTCATGTTACCAGTATATCTCTCCGTCTTCACAATCCCACCATTACAATTTACTGGGTAAATTCAAAATGTTCAAAAACACCTGGTACTTTCTCTTCCGATAATGAAGCAGCTCTACCGCAGCATCTCAATATTTGTAGCTTGAGAAGCGCCTGAGGGAGATGAATGAGGTCCAGCCTCCTGCTGTGAAGTAATCCCGATCCTTTCTGACAAAGATTCATCATATACAAAGCAAACCCAGGCACACTTTCTTTTTTCCTTTCATGTGGGCACAAGAGAGCCACACACAGCCTCCTATAGAGCGACAAAAGCAGACGCATGGCTCTTAACAAAGGAGACAGTTCGAAGTCTTCCATCCGCTAAAGGTGAAATTGGGGTCTCATTCTTGACTCAGGCACAGATCCTTGTGACTGGTGCTCAGATTTAAAAAAAGGCTGAATGGCAGTTACATGTGTGAAGCTCAAGATCAGGGAAGCAACAAGTCAAGGAAGAAGGGCAATATCCTTAGTCGCACAGCCAGTGACTGAGCGCCTGCATGTGCGGGTATGTGAACTTCACGCACTGATAGCGTGAATAAAAATTGATTCAATTGTCTCTGAAGAAACAGTGCAATTATCTTCCGTGCCTCCCTCCCATCTGCTGCTTTTTTGTGTGTGCTCAGGATGCATAAGCTATACACTCTATAAGCGCTGGCTGGCAAAGCAGTGTTTAGCCTGTAAGCCTCCGTCTCATCGGTACAAGCTATAGAAGCTGATTTCCCCAGCGTCCCGTGCATGTGTGATGCAGAATACACCCACACAGCATGCCATGTTTGTTTGTATGTAACAAGATGAACGTCAATTAGTTGCACCGTGAGGATCTTTTAGTTTCTCTGCAAACAACGCTTTGAGTCTTAGTTATGCAAACACATACAGAAGCTGCTGTGTATGAGAGTTCCACTTATGAGGGTCTTTTAATGCGGACAGTGCTATTAGAGAGATTTATCGAGCCGATTTGGGTCCTTTGTATTTGGTTTATGAAAATAATCTGGACCACATCAGCAGATTGTTATTTGTAGCCCCACTGTATGTCTGGATTCACTTCTGTGTGTGTGTGTGTGTGTGTGTGTGTGTGTGTGTGTGTGTGTGTGTGTGTGTGTGTGTGTGTGTGTGTGCGCCTTGAAAACAGATGTAATTGCCATTGATGATTTGCATGCATGTCCTGTAGGTGTGTATCTGTACACGTAGGTGCTTGTATGTATGTGTTTGTGTCTCCAGCCAGCTGTGGCCATTAACCTGGAGGCTGAGCTTGTTCAGACGTGCAGGTCAGAGTTCTGATCTAATCTGGAGGATCTGTGGCTGATGAGGTCTCCACTGTAAACAGAGTGGCCGGCCGGAGCCAGTTGCAGAAATCATGGAGCCAGTGGACAGTGGGGATGGAGTGAGCAGGCAGACATTAGCACAAGGGTAATTGCCGTGCCCACGGCAGCCCACTGAATGACATCTAATATTGCTGGGCAGGGCAGCTAACCATTACCTGCTGCGGAAAAGAGTTTTTTCTGATGGCCACTAAAGTCCAATCGAGTTTGAAAATGGTTCATCATACACCCCGGTCGACCAATTTAGCCTGGTATGCTGTTGTGTCTGAGAAAGGTACGGCAACTAGATTATTGATTGTCCTTGAGATTTTTCATACATTGATGTTTTTCCATAGACTTTGAACTGACAGCAGTGTTGTTAAAGTGAAGAGGGTGACTACTGCATTTATGGATGTGGTGCATTGCAGAGGCAACACAAGCCTGATAATTGGGGCGGCCTTTGGCGACTCATGCAGGATTTTGAATTCACAAGAATAATGTGCACGATAAGCAAAATGTGATCTCAAATGTGCTTTGCATTTGTTTGCAGCCAGTTTCATCATTCTGTTGTGATTCATTCTGACGTATTAAACATGCTTTGATCACTCACTGAAGAAGAAAAAACACTTTGTTTTTAGAAAAATATATTTTTGTTTAAGTGTCAGAGCTCATGCTTGCATAGCTAAAAGTTTTGTGTGAAGAAAAAGAAAAGTCTATCTCATGATTATATCCCCACAGGGAAATGCGAAAGGATTATGGCTCCGTGATAAACAGCTACTGCAAAAGGAGAGAGTAAATCAATGAAGCCATGTATTGGAATGATGAAACAGTTACTGCACAGCTACTGTTGGCAGAAGCCATCCAGATGTCTCTTTTTTGCTTTGTTTTATTACATTGGGAATCTCTTACGTACCGAAAGAACTTAAAAGCGCTGGATTTTGCACACTTTTGGTTCGGTTTGTTTTCACCAGGTAGTTAACATAGCATATTTTCCCCATGCCTATATAGCCCTTGATTGCTTCTCTTGCAGACCTAATTGCTGCAATTAGTTTCTGAACCCAGTCTCTTCTTTTGTGCTTGCCAAAAAAAAGGCTTGTACCCCATCTGCCTCGTAGCTCCCAGATCAGCTCTACAGCTGGACTTCTGGCCCTGGTTGCTGTGCAGATGTGAGGTTTCAATTAAAAGCTGAACCCTGCTACGATTCCCTCCAAAATGTTTGCAGTTTAAATATGCAAAAGGTCAAAAGTTTACTCATGCTGGACAATTTAAAAACACGGCTGTGAAACTTAAAGGCCTGCGGTTACAGTTCATGAAAACTTTAGGAATTTGATTGCTTCCCTCGCGTGTGCAGTTTCCCTCTTCCTATGCAGACATTTAGCTGGGAATCAAGGTTTGAAACAAACTCTAAAGGCCTCTGATGGATATTATAGCTGCTTGAACAACTTCAGCATGCGGCTCCTTGTGTGCTACACCTTTAAGAAATGGTCCCTCCAGCTGCTTTTGAGAACCAACACATGGAGCTCCTAGCATCTTATCAAAAATGTACAAGCTAGTTCCTCTCATCAGTGCAGCAGTCAGCCATGCTCCTCGCAGATTCAACTCTGCAGCGGGTCTTGCCTCAGCGGCATGAGTTGCTTTATCTTGCGCCGTTCTGGGCTGCAGTTCAACTTGTGCACAGTTTCTACACCGGAGTACGAACCAGCGAGCGCTCTGCGCTAACACTGCATCGATTCTCCAGGGCCGGAGGCCGTTTCTGGGAATCTGCTGCTGCATCCTCTATATGGTGTAGCTGCCGGCATCCTTCTCTACATACGTATTTGTTTGATAAATGATTCATCTTTCTCATGGCAAATATCATTTTAAATACATTTTTAAAACTAGGAAACATTTTAAATAAAACTTTGCACAATTGTTTGTTGTTTGTTAATTACTCATATTGGGTTTAGTCATCAGTTTGGCTTGGCATCAACTTCATCATTCATTTAACATCAGCAAAGATCATTCCCTGTCAAATTACGGAGGGAGATTGCGGCAGTATGCTCATAAACGAACCCATCAGTCAATCATCCAGTCTGTCAGGAGCCAGCTGGACCAGGCAGCCACCAGGCAGCAACCCAGCGCTGGAGGGGAATAGAAGACGAGGAAGACACAGTGTAAGATTATCAAAGAGAGCAGAGGGCTGAGTGTCTAAAGGCTTAGCAGAGGAACACCAAACACCAGCAAGAAGTAAGGAGGGGTCATTTGGGTGGCAGGATGAGTGGGAGTAAGACAGAGAGGGAGACAGAGACTGAGAGGAACACAGATAAAGAGATGTGGCTCTGAAATGATTGAGAATGAAACCACCTCTTCTAACAATCACATGGGAATTGTGTGTCTGTGTGATTAGGGATGTGCGTGTGTGTGAGAGAGAGTGGGAGGGAGAGATACATTGTGCGTGTGTGCGCGAGAATGAGAGTGTGTAGTTGAATGTGCATCCGCACAGCAAGGCGTTCACATGGGAACTTTCTCCCAGGGGCTGTTGTTTGTTTTCTATCTGTCAAATCGTGTACAAGAAACATTCCAAACATATTTAGACAGACACCTTGTTGGTGATGGTGAACTTTGGAGGTCGCACAATCTTCAGTCGTTGTTTACTGTGCCAAAGATTTTATGCTAAGGAGTTTATTATTAATAGGGCTTTTGTTTATGTCCGGTATTGTTATATTATTTATTCTATTTTCTGCTTTTTCCTTAGTTATCGAGGCAACGAGGAATAAACAGACATTCACGAAACTTATTAAAGCGCGGATTTAAAGGGCAGCCAGCATACTCTCGGTCCATCTACTTATCTATACATGTGGTCGAGGATATCAAGGACTCTGGATGAGCATTATACTCTCCTTCCCACAGCTACTTTTTGGGGGATCCTAACAGACATGCCCAGCATACAAATTGGTTCATAGCATTTTATTATCTTACGCCCTGTGAGAGAGAATCAGGTTAACATTATTCATTAAAAAAGAAAAATCTAAAAATGAATCTCCAGTGAAAAGTATTATGAGTACTGGCCCTCAGTGTTGGAAAGTAACTAAATATACTCAAGTACAATGTTTAAGTGCTAATTTAATGTTTCATACGACTTGATTCAGTGCTGACTGCACTTTATTTCAGAGGCCAATATTGTCCTTTTTACTTAATTGACAGCTATGGTTACTACTTATTTCAAAGAGCTATTAAGAAAAAAGTATGTACTAAACATATACAACAGTTTGCTATTAATAGTAATCCAGTTATTCTTCTACTTTTGATACTTTAGGCACATTACTCATTTGACAATAGCATGTATTTATATCTGTGCTTGTGGTCTTCACGTTTACATGGTGCAATGGCTTCAACAATGGATTAGAAACGTGTACCTCGAAGGGTACGGCTTAACCTCTGGATCAAAGCTTTTGTCAGAGCTTTCTATCTCCTATGCCTCGCTCTCTTCTCTCCAACTACTGATGTGAAATAAATAACTAAAGCCAACAGTAAAGTTAAGTGGGCCACCCGCCCGCCCCCTGCATACAAATCTAAAGATATTTTCTTGTATCTGTTAAATGTAGTCTGCCAAACATCTCTGGCTGTTTATCGCGTTAGTAAAACAGTGTTTTCCAATCATGTATTCTTTTCAAAGGATATTTCCAACTCACCTTGGGAAATCGGAGGACACTGAGAATAAGATAAACTTTGGTAGACGTTGTGGTTGAAAAACACACAAGCTGCATTGTAAACTGTGACAAATCTGCTCTCCATGCGAGAGTCCGCGATGAAGCACGAGAGGACAGCTGCAATAATATGAACTTTCACTGTAGCTCGTTTTGTTTGCAGTCACTGTTAGGACATCAGAATTTACCATCAACTCTCATTGAGAATTAATTCAGTTTGTTGACTCCTGCCCAAATCTAAATGTAGAAGGAAATGAGTCAAATGGTTAGAGGAGAAAGTCGTCTCCGATTCACCGAATGAGCTGCCCTGTAGCTTAGTCATCCTTCAAATGTCACGCGCACACACACACACACACACACACACACACACACACACACACACACACACACACACACACACACACACACACACACGTGTAAATATGATAATTAACACTGCACAAATAAATTACCATGACCACCATCAAAGCATCTCAAAGACTTTTTTTTATCTCTACTGACATGCAGAGGAGATGATGTCAGACGTCACATTTTCAGATTTGTTTGTACATGCGTTCACAGGGATCTTGCTACCTTGTAAAGGTTTGTTGAGTTTGCTTCCTATTCAGTTCAGCAATAACAGCAGGGTGGCCAAAGGGTTTTGATTGTGGGCCACATACAGAACAATATAAAAGGACACAACAACACAACAACAGTGAAAGTGCAGTTTCCCAGAAGATCAGTGTCTCCAGACTAGACAACCCATGTGCCAAAGAAAAGATAATCAAAAGAAAATGTTTTCTTAATTTTGTGTGTGTTGGCAGCAAGACAATCTTTAGTTTAAATGTTATTTTTGACACATTTACACATAGCATCATAATATGTCTGGAAAAGCAAAATACCTATGTTCGTTTCAGTCTCCCTGCATTAGGGAGGGACCTAGGGTTGCTATAGCTACGCCTTGGATAACCATAGCACTCCCAAGATATTTATGTGGTTTTATTCTGAATTTTTAATGCCTTTCGGATAGATTTTATAGAGTGCGTTTGCGAGAGTCGTGTGTAGGCACATGAGTTTCTGACGGGGGGTTTGGGGAGGGCGGCATCTCACATTGAACACGGTCGTGATGCTCATTCATAAAACTTTCGGAACACTGTTCATTCATTAGTTAACATGTAAGAAAATGACAGCACGAGTTTGTGATCTCAGAATCTGAGGCTTCAATGTTTACAAAACCTGTGGTCTGTAGCTTTCTGCTCGTGTGCAAGCCCTGTCCATTGAGGTGTGTTTACGTAGGCGGGCTTGTGATCCTGACACGGAGCTAGTACGGCAGTTGTGTGCATGTGTGTGTGTACATGTGTCGTGGATGTTGTAAACTGTGGCGACTGGCACATTAATGGGATAACTTAATTTTCTGAGCACATTCACTGAAAGGTGCAGCAATCCCATAGCATCAGCAAAAATAAACCTCTGGGAACAAGTCCACTTTTCACAGCCTTTAAGTGTCGACTTAAAGGATTACAATGCAAATGTACTTGTGTAAATATGTACGTTTTACATTAAGATGTAACAAACAGAACAGGAATACATGGTGAAATATTAGATTATTTCACAAAATCGAATGTTTAAGCTAGGATGTTCAATTGACATTCAGTGCAGTTTAATATAAATATGCTCCAGCTATAATCCAGTCTTTCCAAAAATTCACTACAGTCCATTTAAAAAACAGGCCACAGTCAAACCCTCCCCCTCCCCCCCAGATCTATAGTATTCCACTTGACCTCAAAGGCCAATATAAGGCAGCATGCGAAAAGAGATCTAAAGCAATAGATGAGAGTCTGATTCTTGTTCACATGTTCACCACACACAGGTCCACAGCTATTTCAAGCTAGAATTAATTTCCACAGTGTCAGCAGTCACCTCCGGGATAGCTCTATTTCCAAGGAGGCCTCCTCTACGCCTTGTTAGCCAGAACGCTGAACGTTCTGCAGACCCTGCAACACTGTCAACCTCTTCCCAGCCGTCTAAAATCCCCACAAATCACCTCAAGCATCTCCTGCCACTTTGCTCCTCAATTCAACCCCTGCCAAATCTCCAGCCCATTTTACCTCGTGCCCACAAGAATGGGTGGTCTGTTGGTGGTGCGGTCCCTCTGTCAACCAAGTGGGGGCACTGTTGCATTTCCAAGCTCGTATTCCCATGCAGGACACCAAGGTGATGAGGTACAGGAGTGCCACAAATATATCCTGTGTTATTCATGGTTGCAGGCAGAACCCCACTGTTTAGGGAGACTATGGTCAAAGGTTTGGGCACAATTTTCTGTTCACATGCTTGCCAAAGACCTTTTAAGGTGCAAGTCAGCATGCCACCTCACACCAGAAGCACAGACAAAAGGAGAGAGAGAGAGAGTGGAAAGAGAGAAGAAGATGCAGACTTAAGTTCAGGAGCTGTGGTTACTGCACTGTGTTGTCTCCTGAAGCAAATTAATGGCATGTTCCTGCCGACTCGCTTTGCAGACAAATACCAAAACAGTTGTTGCCAAGCCAAGCTCTGAGTCGGAGGTGCAACTCTCTCTCTCTCTTTCGTCTCTAAAATCCCCCACAGACCGGCCAAGGCAAGGCATTATTTGTGTAGCACCTTTCAACAACAAGGCAATTCAAAATGCTTTATGTGAGACATAAAGCCATTAAGACAAGATATAAAAAAAAGACAAAACAGAGGAAACATATAAACTGGATTTTAAAGGATTAAAACAAAGTAACAATAGAAGATTAAAATAAGATTAAACAGGATAATATAGATTAAACAGTAGTATAGAAAACTACAATGCAGCTACAGTGCAAAGACATGAAACAGGTGGTGATCATTTTCTGTTCCCAAGGCATCTGCCATGGTCGCAGAAAGAAATGGAAAATGTTCACACACAATAAGGTGGGCTGACTTTTAAGGTGGACCAGCAAGCTCATACTAATATCCACCTTACAAGTCAGCCCACCTTATGTGAGCCGAGGCCAGAGCTGTGGCTACCTTCTGAGCCAAACTCCTTCACTTAAACCAGCAGGTGGCAAGCAAGACACTGGAGCTTGGCTTGAGCCTTGAGGAGTTATTTATTTATTCACGAATGAACTGTACACACACTGCACTGCTACGTTTACAGATACAACCAAAGACTGTATCAGTAGTCCACATCATCGGGGCGTCCGCAACTGGTTCGAGGACTCCCGTTTTGAAACCTTGATTTCAGCATTTTGCCCTTTGTGATTTTGTTTTTCGGCCATCGCCATCTTGTTTTTTCTGGTACTAGAAGTGACACAATCATACTACTCACCAATATTTTAGGTAGTGACGTCTCCAAACTGACCTGGAGCTGGTTTGTTTCCATGACGTAACGTAGCGCTTGCTGTTAGGACTCGGTGTCATTTAGTATGCAGCAGAGTTCTCGGCCATCATTACGGCTGTTGTTGAATTATTCCTCGTTCAGCTTGAACTAACATTACATTTCATTTTCAATTAAAGAAGTTTACAATGTGTGACTCTAATCGTGCATTGTATTGCACACGAGGCACTCATCCTCTGTCGTGCTGCTTTTTTTTCACTATTCAGTATTCAAATTTAGAATATTTGTTGACAGTCCTACTAAACATCGGCATCAGCCTCTGAAAAACCCATATCGGTCGACCACTACAAAAAATGCAAAATTACTAGAACTCTTGTTAAAACAAAAGTTTGCTGTGGTCAAATTATTCTGCAATCATTATCAATAACCTCACATGTGTTATTCTCCTCTCACAGCTCCATAGAGAATAAAAAAGGAATCGTCCAATCCAATCAGTATTTTTTTTTAGGTGACATTTAGAGAGCCTGATCTTTCATAATTGCTTAATAACTTACGGACAAATAATTAGCAGCAACAATTAATTGTACATGTCTTCACTATTAACTTTTCACATAATTATGCTCACATTAAAGCCCACACACCAAAAATATTTCCCAACTGTAGTGACCAATTGGCGTTAGAAGTTGGTATTTTGGCTGCAGTCCCCAACAAGGGCTCTTCAAAATGTTTGCATATCATATCATGTTACAACTATGATACGGTTCTTCCAGTATTTAACTAGTGAAATCAATTTTCCCATCATTCAGGACGTAAATACTACGTCTCCATTCCTCCAGATGTGCTGACCGGCGCTCCACTGTGTGCTCTGATGATAGTCATGTAGTGATGTATTACAGAGCACAAAGAAAGAAGACAAGCGTGACACCAATGCAAAATCACTGGACGTGCTCGCATAGAAATAAGCGGCGTAAGACGCATGTAGATGACACTGCGCCAAACTGCCAACTATGTTTAGTGCTTCATTTGTGTTGCAAATACCAAGCTAAACCCTTTGCTCCTCGTCCTGCGGTGTACTGACAGATAGCTAGTGCCATCAATCAGAAAGTCCCATGATAGTAATTTCCTCTTTGTCTGATCAAACCATCAAACTTGAATGTCTCAGAGGGAGGTGACTGGCAAGGTGATGACTGTGATGTGAGTGACAGTGAGAGAGAGGGAGAGAGAAGCGCTGAGCTCATTTAGAGTTTACCATCATTCATTTTCGTGTGAAGTGCAACCATTACGTGTTGAACAATCCTAATCATCCCAAGCATCATCAGCATCACCTTTGACGTAGTTAAGTTCAGAGGTCAGGGACGGCCTCAAAATAAAAATGGTCTCATCTACTGTCACGGTTTTGTTGATGCTGTGATATAGACTCCCAAATGTGTCATTATTGCAATCATAAATTGTGACCTTGTGACCTTTATCCTGAACCTTCCCACAGAGATAATTGCGAACATCTCCTTTCAGAGGCTAGTCCTGAACAGTAACAGCCATGATGTTCCTGTGACGTCCACCCATGTGCTTACATATGTGGTTTAAAGTAAGCTTTGTGTATTCAAAATTATACTGTTTAATACTGTTTAAAAGAGGAACTGAAATGCTGAGTTCTGTGCCGAGGTGCAGTCCACCATGTCGCCAGCAGGGGGCAGGGTGGTGGTTTATGATGTTTTACGTCAGTCAGACGCTTTACGGCAATCGGCTGGTTTACGACCACAGCGGCGCGAATTCCCTCATTCTGCAAAGCAGTGAACAGATGTGAAAAAGTCGTTGTGTAATCTCTGTGTCCTGTTTGCAGGTGGGTGAGAAGAATGAGAATTGTACGAGGTTGTTTGAATGAAAATACTGTTTTGATGAATATATGAGTGTGTGTGAGTGCGTGTTCAGTTAATTGTCCGGTGTGCTGTGCGCGCAAAAATGGCGCCACATCGTCACGTCCATCAAGATTACATGTTGTTTGGCTCAATGAATGTTTCCTGTAATATTATTATTTTATAATGCCGTTGAAATGTAATGAGCATTTGTTTATGCCTCATGCTGTTGAACAGGCTAAATAAATATGTGGATTCTGCAAAGCACCGAAGCAGTGAACAGACGTGAAAAGGTCGTTGTGTAATCTGTGTCCTGTTTGCAGGAACATATTATCTGCTTCCCAGGTACCAATCCTGGAACCTGTAACATTCCTGTCAATAGACTATTATCATAAACAGGACAGCAAGATGTGCAGTGTACCATACAAACACCACACAATCAGGGTTTAATGGAAGTTGACGCTATATAAACACACTCACTCAGATGCTTTGCATAGATTGATCGACTAAATCCACTTTATGATGTCAACTTCATTGTACAACAAGAGATCATACTTTTATTAGTCAAATAACTTAACTGAAGGCCAATTGAAATGCCTCTCATACTGAATGCTGTGCCATGACTTGAGTTAATTGTGTCAGGAGGGAGGAGGCCAAATGTAATTGTTTGCCCGCTGACACAGTTGCAGCTATTAATTTTTGTGGGGCTATCATGTAGTTATCTTCAAGTCAAGTGCTTTGAAGTAGAGCTAAAACAATCCATCCAAAGAAAATAAAACGGCAACTAATTTGATAATTCTTAGAGGAAAAAAGTCAAACATTTGTAAGTTGTAGCTTCCCAGATATTAAGCTTCCCAGCTGTTCTCCAGTGTGAATTGAATGTATTTGGGGGTTGCACTGTTGGGCTAAGGAACATTTGTATTCTTCCACTTTAATAGACACTTTAATAGACCAAACGGTTATTCAAACGGTTATTCTTATTTGTAAGTGGTAGTATCAATCAAAATGCATCAATGCAGTGTCTGTCTATGTTATGAAATATTGATGCCAGTGGTAGCATAACAGAAGGATTACATTTTCAGAGGATATCAGTTTTCTGAAATGCATTTTTCCTTTCAGATGAAAAGAAAGAGATACTTCTGCTTGTGTTGCATTGTCTGTGGAAATGGCATTTTGATGCTGGAGTTGGAGTTGGAGTCGAAGCTAAGATGGCAGTATCAAAATTACACTGGCATCACTGCAAGTCATGAGCTGAGACTCTGCAGCTGCGTCCTAAATCTCCCTAGCAACCACAGATGGCACTGTCACGAAGGTTCTCAAGCTGTGGACAAATAAAGGTTTAACAAGTATCAGCCAGGCAAGAAACCCAGAACTTAACTGCAAGACAGATATGAATTCAGCACACTTGTTCAAATACAGCTCCTGGCAATGCCTTTAGTTTGAGGTCCTTTGGCTCCATACCTGCACCAAAGCTCTTTGACGAGAATTCTCTTTTATCTGAATATACCCAGTACATTAGTTATGTAATAACGTGAAACTAAATCATCAGAAGTGAAATGATCCTTTTCCAGTAAAAATAGCACAAACATAGTGGACTGTATTCATTCAGTTTAACTGGAGGCTACTTTGTAAAAGCTGCTCTGCCATCGTTTCCCAAGAGGTAGAGAGCTTCAATCTGGCTTCCAGCGATGTTTTCATGCATCTCTCTATTGAAGGGCAAGCGTATTAATTGGCATACTGAACTGCTATTCAAGTGAAGGCAGACAGTGGGATCTGCTGTTTTGAAGAATAAAACGTAGCATGATTTTATTCACCTTCATGTGTGTCGAGTATGGGTGGTACATTAATACACCTATCGACTACGTTCCTAGTTTCCAATGCCAATGCAGAATTTTGTCTCCAGACTAAACTGAGTAAGATGACTCACTGATACCTTCCATCTTTAGGCCATGTGGAAGATAAATGAGCAATTGCTGCTATTCCTCTTATATTAAATAGCAAAATGGCACTTTCCACAGCAGCTAAACATACATTTGAATGCCCACTCAGCCCTGACATTACCAGAGTATTGCTATACTATGCGATAACACTATTTAGTGTTTATCATCCAACCTAAATGGTTTTATGTACACTTCCAGGACCAAGAGCAGGCATACAGTTGACGGGGGTGGTTCTGAGATGCGATGATTCATGTTAAGCGTCCTGGAGGTGTTATACTGTGTGTGCCTAGCTGAACAAAACACTTGTTATTGGAGATGCCCACTTTATGTCCACAATAACATACCTGCACATTTTCCAAGCAAATGTTTAAAGAGAATAATAGTTGTTTTACCGTCTGATAGACAAAGCATGTACTATTTACTTGTGGGTGGCTGAGAACACATTTGCTTCTCTTTATGATTCACAATGACTGGCACATTCTCTCCTAACCCAGACACTTAGCCTCTTGTGGACTTACAGCCTTCAGATCTAAAAAAATGTGTCATCCAAGTTCCTAAGCGTTCAGCCCTGTAGTCCAGAGTCCACACAATGGGATTCAGCCTTGGCGTGAGTGACTCACAGCTCAACATTATGCATACTCAACTGACTACTGCTCATCTTTATTTTGTCGAAATACAAATCCATAAGTAGCAGCAGTGGCTGAAAATTACAGTTTGGGGATTGAACAGGAAGCTTTTGTCAACAATTTCATGAAAATACTACTGCTGCAACACTATAAACTAAGATGTAAATCGATACTGCTGCAGACAGGTGGGTGTAATGTTTTTTTTGCTATGAGCAGAACTCATGATTGCTAAGTTATTTCAATGGTTGTGCTTCAATGAGCATGAACTGACTATGAAAGGCAAACATCTAGTCAAACTACAGCTGTGCACACATGCACATACATGCAAATGTTTAGGCAGTTCAGTTAGAAACTGCAATACTAATTTATTCTTGTTATCCAAATTAACAGGCACATTCATGCGTCTCATGTTATAAAAGCATTAATCGTATGTCAACAACCTCATGCCCTACAGCATAGACGGAAAGCCACCTTTGATAAATGGAATTGTGGATACTGGCATGTGCATACACATTTAATTAAAGAATTCCCCACCTGCATACTAGTGATAAGAAAAGATTAACACAACGGTAGCATATAGCACGGTTTATGTTATCCGGTAATTTATGTTTTTTTTACTTTGGTCTTGAGGATTTGTGGTGTTTATTTAATCACCAACAAATTGCCTAAACTGTACACATACTGACCAAATGAGAGTCAGTGTATTTGAATGCCTAATTGTTTCTAAACTACATGAAATAAATATTTGTCAATTATGTGCTGCAAATTGCAATAATGTACACAAATATACTGCATCTGTGAACAGTTAAGAACAGCCAAAATAAAGGCATGGACGATTTATCTGTTAGCCTATCTGGTATGCATTATAACAAATACAAAATAAATTATTCGTGTTATACAAAGTGCATACTTATTAAAATGTACACATGCGCAAGTTCACAAAAACAAAACATGCAGGCCTGTGCTGGGACAGAGCTTTGTAGAACATTCAAATGATTTCTGAAAATGGGACAAAAGGCTGTAAAAGTAGTAATAGTAGTATCTGTAAAAACATAATCGATATACTATATTTGCAGTAGTAGCAGGAGTACACTTATAAGTTACATAATATTACATTAAAAAAAGAGAATCTCTATGGATGTACCGGTAATACATAAGCAGACAAAGTGGCAATGAACCAACGTGCATCACCTGCGCTACTTACAAACATTAAATGACAGAGAAGGGCATGTTGTCATGGACTTTTGACTGCGGCACATTACGAATAAAAGCCTTTGGCATTTTAATTAAGCCGTCCAAAGCTATTATTTTCATTGTCAACAAAGTCTCCTGGAAGCAAAGAGGACTGTTTGACACCTCTTAAATATACTCCAGAGGTACAGCAGTCATCTTTGGAGACAAGAACAATCATTTCAATTTCAATTGAGGCTACAATTACTGAAAATATTAACCCTCCATTCACTCGACAGATCATTCACCAGACTTACTGTAATTGCCATGCACATGAAATGCCTCTGACATTTCTGACATCGTGACAGTTTGAATACCAACACATATTGAGTAACAAACACGCACTGGCTCACATAGCCCTAATGCAAGAGCACAACGATCAAACATTGGCTCCGGAGCAAAGGCTGTGAAACATATGGCATTAAAACATCAGCGATACATACCACTCTCCTAACATACAGCAAGACTACATGTCAGCAAACAAATTGAAAGCCATCATTTCATGCAGTTACTACTTTATTCTCCTTCTACAGCTGGGCTACATGTATAATGCATAGAGCTGTCACTCCACTGCTGGAATGGAAAAAATACACAGTGATGGACCCTGGATGTCGAATTCACTTAGAACTTTAAGCAACATGCTGGTGGTGTCCTACACAGACCTCAGCACTACCTGTGAATGTAAAGTAGGTGAGAGTATGGTGTTGTTGCAGCGCACGTCTCATGGCTAAAACACTGTAAACATCGCTGCCTACAAGCCCGGGAGGATGCAGGTCAGAAGGTTGCGCAGTATGATGGTAGTTCAGTACTCTAGTAGTGGATGTTTACTTGTGAGTTTGATTGTTTGATCTGTGTTGTAACCATTCTCTCTAGAGTTTTTTTGTATTTTTTTTTTTTTTACAGATTTTAGGGGGTTTATCTATTTTTTCAATGAACAGTATTTACAGGTTTTATATTTTGCAAACTGCAAGAAATCATTAAAATAGCTGCAAACTAGTCGTCTATTTTGTTTGGCACCGTCATTAAATCGTTATTTTGTCAGCAGGCTTTTGTCCTTGGTGTAAGGCCACGGTGAATCTGATCAGCTAGGTTTCCTGCTTCCACCCACACCTCCTTGTACTGGATGCAGCTGCATTGCCTTTGTCAGCCAGTGGAAGGATCAACACAGGCTGGGCGGGATAATCCCCATTGTGCTAATCTGAGAGATAGCCTTTGGGATGCCACAGAATTTACTCGCCGAAAAGGTTAGCTTTGCTGCTCAGCATGAACCCTCCTGACCACGACACATAAACAAACTGGCTTTTAGCTATCTCGCCATTCAGAATGGCCTCACCTCACCAAAGCAGCCATGATCCAAATTAAAAGGGACAACTTTAGGCCTGAAATGAGGTGAGTCATTTGAGTTTTGTCCATATTCTTCCCTCAAGCTATCAACATGACACACTAGCTTTAGGAGACATTAAGCCGACAAAAATAACTTCATGAATAGTAAAATACTTTCGAGAGGAGTAATGAATTTATTGCACCACGTTAGTGTGTAGATTTGATTTTTGTTGTATGAAACCAATCTGCAGGAGGCAACCAGAAACATTATTTTTTCAAAAATATTTGTATTTAACAAACTTATACAAGCTAAGTAAGAATTCAAGCTGAATAATGTCACATACAGACAACTATGTTTCTTGGTTTGATTGAGTACCAGCCGTAGGCTAGCCAGCACGACCATTTCTCCCTTTGTGATGAAAATATTCATAAATTCAATAGTCCTGCTTATTTTGCAGTAATTAACACGCAGCACAAAACCCCGCACCACCACAAATTAATCATGACCTAAAAAAAGGAACAGACTGTGATTTTGTTTTTGGCATCAAACGGCAAACTAGTCTACATTGCATTTTTAACATGGCTTCAAACACCCAAGTGTAAGCACTCAGTAATCCTTCATTATCACTTTGGTTCTTAACAACACTCAATTAACAAGGGGAGACACAACCTCCACATGCTGCCCTTCTGGCAGAGTGAGCAGGCAGACTTTCATGAGAAGGGTGTTTGTCTGCAATGGTCACCAGAATGGAGCTCTGCTCTGAGCAATATGTTATCATCACAACCAAAGACACCTGCAGATAGACTGTACAGTAGATATATTTGTGACTTATCTCAGAAGAAACCTCCATTTAACTTTGATTTCAGCCTTTTCTTCTATCATTCCTATATTTTCCTATTTTCTCTGCACTCACGCCACGATGTGCCTTAAAGTAAATATAATCATTAGCAGTTTTATTAGAGAGATGCTTCCAGTTTGGCACCCCCACATCTTGCTCTGTCTCCCCTTTCCGTTTATCCATTTAATTAGCAAAACGCACATTTTCGAGGGGAAAACAATCCTTATGTTCTCGTCAATGGCCATTTCTTTAATTAAACAAACATTTCTCTTAAATGAATGTGCACTCAGGTAAGAAAAGAGAGAAAAATCAGTGACCATCAATGTATGCTGACATTTGTGCATTTCCATTCTAGCCTCCAATTTGTCTGACCTATTTCATTTACCTGACAGCTAAACTTTCCCTTCTGAATCAATATGCAATGCTGTTGTGCTATCCGCTACTGCTGCGAAAGTGCACGCTGGGATTATGCTTATGCTTATGATTATGTCTGAAGTCCAATTTTGTTGTGCTGGGTGGAAAATATCTTTGAGCCACTTTTGGCCATAAAGTAACACACAGAAACACTTTTTTTTTTTTTTTTTACAGGAAGCTGCTGGTTGTCCCACGGGATGATTATTGTTTGGAGAGGTAGAAGATGTTTGACTTGTTGACTGAGAAAGGCATCCCCCTTGGGATGACTGTTGAGAAAACACTTTGCTGCCAATCCCAAATGCCAGCCAATCATTTGACCACCACAGTATCCTTCTAAAAATCAATGGTAACAAAAATATTTGTCCCCATATTTCTTTCTATCAGGGGAGAAATCTCATTCACATTATCACAAAAAGCATTTAGGCTACCCATTTTCCCCAGAGGTGACAATAGAGAGGTTGAAGTTATACACCGAAAATCCAGGCAGCTTTTTTCCAGTTTCAAATTTGACCTGGGCGATAAAAACTATTTTGTCTTGATTATACAATACAGTAAAGTGACACAAAATGTAAAGAGCAATACATTTACCAAGGCATGCATCATTATTCAACTCCTCATTTGAATTCTGCAGATAAGCTCAGAAAAGAAAGAACTATCAGCTATGTTTAGACTGAGAGACTGGTCACTAAAGGTGTTTTGTGCGTCAGTGTGGATAATGTAAGTGCAATAATGCAAGAGCCTATCTGAAACCAACTCTTTTTCACTCGGAGATTGGGTATCCCACATTCAAGCGATGATTGGATTTGTGACATGCTCTCCACTTAGGTAAAAGGAGTGTAATTATAGGCTTGACCTTTAGGGGCATTTTCTGCATTGAATCCTCTTAACAGCATTCAAAAGTGAGAATAAAGCTGTGATTGGTCAAGTTTTGTACATTTCATGGGCTGCACTCCTATTTCGTGGGGTTAACTCATCTTGTGCTGGTTTACGAGAGCACTTGAAGAGGTTTCTTTTTAGTAAATCTCTCCACGTTCTTTTTTTCTGGGGAGGTAAAGGACAGGTGAAGACCGATAAGAGAGCTGTTTTTGTCTCTTTGCTTTTAAGATACAAGTGACGGACTTGAAAAAGTTTTAGGATTACGGAAGTGTTTGGCATCTTTTGGAGCACTGATAAAGCCACATCACCGTTAGTTTTGAATAGCCTGCACTTTAACTTTAATAATGTTTTCAACAAAGATTGTTTCATGGGTCAAAAACTGTGAAATCTATTTACCAAAACCACATGATAATAGGAATGTCTGTGTCATTACAAGCATACGGCAGTGTTCCTTAGATTTTTGTATTTGTTTTTAGTTTTTCTTGGAAGACTGGTCCAAGGATAACAAGACCTGTTTTACCAAAGAATTAAACTTTCTCAAGTCATCATCCAATCACACCAATCAGCTAAAAGCAAGATAATCTACCCGTTTGCTGAACGGTTTACATTTATGAGGTGATCATCTTAAATTTAGCATAACAGTAGAACATAATCATGATGATTTCAATCGGACTCAGGAATGTCAGTACCCAGCAAAGTCTATGGGCTGTAAGGCTGTAGCAGCAAAAACACCAAGTGTATTCAATTGATCTAAATTGAGTTCCATTGCTTATGACTAATTTTTCATTTGTACGAGGAAGACCTCGTTGTTTATTCTTTCCAAATCACAGTCTTACTATAAACACCAAAGTCTATAACGTAATTGTACTTGCATGATAAATGTATTTCATATGCAAGTACAGAATTTAAATCTGTAAAATGTCTAATCTCACAGATCCCCTACAAAAGGAGAAGTTATTGTTTCCAGAATAACCAATTGCAACTAGTGATCGCGCTCCCTTAATTAGAGAAACATGTGTGGCCATACAGTAGTGATCTATTTACTCTTGGTAGAAAAACGCTGACTGTTGGATAATTCAAAAGCAAATATATTTACAAAAACACTGTGACCCAAACATTATTTGAGGCTCTCTAAGTGATGGGAAATTGTTTCTGTAGATAACACTTCATATTAGCGGCCGCAGAATCTGACCAAATTCAAGCTTAATAGTATTTGATTTCGGTGTTACAAGGGTGTTGCAGTGTTTTTCATTGCTTAGACTGAGGCATTTTGCGTAAGCAACACAACCCGTCACACACTAGATGTACAAGGGAGATGCTTAATTGAGGGAAGGTTTATCGTTTCTGACAACACAGCCTTGAAGATTTCTTTGTCATGGTGCACTTGAGCAGTCAGACATGCCAATAGTGTAACAATATTGGATTTTGTCGCACTAGCCAGACCAAATGTAAATATCCTTGCACAAAGAATCAGTGTTTCATCATGGGAATGTGTTCAAATCAAAAGCAAGGCTACCTCTGCACCAGCAGCTGCTACCACAGCGATACCAAAATCAATGCAGGGAAGTATTTTCCCTAATAGAGAAAGATGAAATGGCATGCCCGCATGCAGAGAGCACTTGGCACTAAGAGGCAGTCAGACATCATGTAAGTGTAGTGTCTCTTTCTTTGACAGCCTCTTTTCTGGGGGCTCTGTTGGCAGGGGTCACTGTCCTCCCAGTACACCTTACTCACTGCGTGACTGATTCTGAGCCGCGGATCTGCACAGAAAGCTGTTTGGATATCTGTCAGCTCTCCCTCTCTCTCATTGCCATCAAAAATGAAGGGTCATTTTTCTCAATCTCACTGTGACTCCTCTCAAGACGTCTCCCTCCAAAATGCAGAGGGATGGCTTCCTCGCTTCCCTCCCACCAGCTCAAAATAGATGGCTCATCTTTGAGTGACAGTCAATCCAGCTTTTGTACAGTATTATTGTATAGATTCCTTCTATGTAATGCGGTTATTGTTGAATGAAGTTCAACAGCATCAAAACCATGTTTTTGGATGAACCACGACATCATGATATGGAAAGAGTTTAACCCTGAATATATTCAAGTGAAGATTATGTAATACCTTTTTTATTTACGTGTGCACCAAAAACATTTCCTTTACAAGTACATGTCTCCTCCCTTCATGCCGCGATACACAGTTAAACATAAAACCCCACTGTATAAACAGCAGAGCAGACATTTAGGATACAATAGCTGTACCCGCTGGCTTGGGAACATACTGAAACTTGTCTCAAACGTGGAGTTACAGAGCGCCCCAGACAACGCCAAATATTATAGCAGCTTCCTCTCCTCCAGTAGCTACCATTCATCACCCTCAGCCAGAGGACTCCTAAGCATTTCTCCCTTTGGGTGAGAGATTGATGGTGACCTCAGCTCAGTTTATCGAGCGTCCACCTACTCTTCTTGCCCAGCGAGCACTAACCACGCAGCTTCACTCCCCTCGGCCCACCTCCCTCCTTCTCGCTGCTGTGAGGCGGACAGATTTCTGTTGCTTCGACAGGCCTGGTATGAAGAGATGTCGGCTCCTTATTATTCCCAGGATGCACCGTGTGACTATGCACCCCTGCGGTGACGGGACCCTGTCAAATATACTCTGGTGACCTGTTAGTCTAAGAAACCATCAGCTCAAATCCACAGCGAACAAGTTCCCAGTCCCTCTATCCAAGGACTGAGTTAGCTAAAAACTAAAAACTGTTCATTCCTTCAAATTTGATCTAGGTGGAGTTTTTACATTTCGTTGGTTCATTTTAGCTAAGCTATTTACATTGTGCCAAATATATCTTTTTTTGTACACCACACAATCACCAACATAAACCTGTTCAAATCTCAAGACAAAACCTCCCTTATGTTTCATTTGACATGCATCACATATTTGCATTTAACTGGAAAAAAAACCCACGGGGAATTGTAGCACACCTCAATCACAGAACTCAGCCTCGCTGGCAAGGAATGATTGATTTTTTAAATGGAGACATTATTGATCCTTATGCAGGATGTAAATGAAAGCCTCCTCAACATCGCTCCTGACAGCCTGCGCCTGTTCTATTAGGGAGATGAGCGGGAACGTGTGGAAAAATGAAGACCATCTGTCTTGATGGTGCCATGTCCTCTGTATGCTGCGTCTGATGTAAACAACTTCATTTTTCATGATATGACAAACCTTGGACTGTCATAACATGCACAACACCCGCTGAGACTGCCAGCCTCCATGAGGCAAAACTCAGCAGCCTTTTGACACATTTGTGCTCAGTCGAATCTTTTTGGAGATGCGACCGCATGCATCGTCTCTGCACTGCTCGCTCTCAGATAACAAAAGTTCCAAAGGTCGGTGGACTCTGACTCCACAAATTACAGTGGCCGAGTAAGATGCTTGACTTGAAGTGTATCAGTTAATAATATCCTATATATCAGAGTGGCGAGGCTGAGCACATGCCGTTATTATCCCACTCAGGGCACAAGGGCAACTCCTCCTTCAGACACACATACGTGTTGCCAGCATCCAATCCTATCGGCTCTATCAAGTGCCCATTTACTCAGTGGATTGTCCACCCCATCAGGTAGGTTAGAGAAATATGGACTACAAAGCAGTCATTGGAAAATAATCCAGCAAAAAGGGGAGTTCAAGAGTGTCAGCAGCAAACAGGGCCAGATAATACACCTGGGACACTCCACAACCGGCCTTGAGGGAAAATAAGATGAGAAGGCTAATAATCTTATAATAAAACAATAAAAAGAAACACAAAAACTAAATAACTACTAATTCCCAGTGACCAGATAGGCATATATGTTTATTAGATACACTGTAGTTTGGGCCACTTTTATCAACTGGTATTAGTTTATTGCAGATATATCGCATTAGACAGCCATACTATTTATATGAATAACAGATGAGTAAGGGATTGCTTTGCATTGTAATCTAATAACTTCTACTGATAGCTTGGCATTTTGTAAAAATGCAATTCACCTTCATTGGCCTAAGTATTGCCAACATAAAACTAACAATAAATAGCTTGCCTTGGTCTTTACAACCAATAGCTGTACAGCGGAGAAAATATGAGGATAATTAAATGGACAGTAAACAATAGTTTTATGTTACATTTAGTCACCTCTTCAGATGGAAAATGTTATGATTTGATTTCCTGAAAAACAGAAATGTATCTTGAGGTTTTCAGTTGGGTCGTTTCTAATGAAACTAAACTGTTTTATGATTATGAAAAATGTCAATAAAGACAGTTTTTATGCGGTGCCTAATGTACTGATACTGACTTCAAGGTAATACACTAGAATCCAAGCAGAGTGCTCTCTTTTGTTGTTACCTAAACCCCATATTTACTGTGTTAAAAATAAATGACAAATGGGCCCTGGGAAAAAAAACATTATTGTCTCTGTTGAAACACTTTAGTATGATTGTTAGTCATGAGTGAGATGTCATTTTAAACCATTTCAATAACTTAACTGACGAAGAAAAACCCAGAATGCTTTGTGAATGTTAGCTTTACTTGCATGCAGAGTTTCTGATGCGTACAGTCAGAAAGACAGTGCGTCTGCATCCAGATGGTTTTTGTGTATAAATGAACTACACTTGCATGGGTTGGCTATTACATTTGAATGGATGGGGACAACTACAGCAACTGGATCCTTTCTGTCATAGCTGTGATGTCCCATCAGAAATGACAAGGACGCTTAATAGAATGGGTTTGTTTTCACTGCCAATAGATAAACACTGCATTGGTTTTCTCCCTCTTTTACATCAAGTTGCACAATTGAATCAGTATGTCTCTGAAACAAATAGTATGTCTGCAATGCTTTGTACACTTATAAAACAATAAAGACCTTGCATCATCACACTATCTGAATGCTTAATATGTAAAAGGTGCACTTTGTATTTCCATATACTGCTGAAAATCCTGACAGTAATACAATTAGTGACAGTCTATTGTAAACTATCCTCTTAGAAATAGAGCGCGGGGTTTTGACGAACGAGCCGAGCTTGTCTTCCCTTTGGGAGGGCAGTAACTGTAAAATTACTACCACTAAGAGGGTATCAGTTGTATAATTTCAATCTTAATTGTGTGAAAATTAAACAATTTCTTCTCTCAGAAGTGGTGGAAGTCATCATCCGATTGAATAACTTTACTCTGTAACTCCTCGCTGGATTGGATGGCCTATTTTCAAGCATGAAACACTCACACTCCTCCCCTCCAAAACATGTGATACAATCACATAGCCTCAAGCATGTTTTAATGAGTTGCCGAACAAAAATAACTCTTTTTGCTTTCCATGGTGTGTATAGATTTATTAACTGAGAAATAAATTGTCTTGACTCGGTTTAGTTCTCTGTCTCACAAACATCTTTCTCGGAGACATTAAATAAACAGAAGGCGTACTAACACAAGTTTATATATCAGGCTTTGAATCCTTCAAACCCACGGGTAAACTATGAAGGAAATCACCTTGTCTGTTATTCAGCGCCAAGCAAGTGCTTCCTTTCCACACTGGATCTCTGTTGCTTTTGATCAAGTCCCCAATCACATTTGTGTCTGATCTGCTCACACTCCAGCCCCCTGTCGACATTCACACCATTTCCACTGGCAATTTATACCCCTGACGGGTTCGTGGATTGAATCTGCAAGACAATACCCAACTGTTTACTGCCAAAAAAATAAGGCAGGCTCCATCAAAAGCAGAACCTTTCTTTTTTTGCTCAGTGTCGAAGTGAGGAATCGCCAAATGTTTTCACATCAAGAAAACCCAATTAGAAACATTTCAAAGCACCCCATTTGACATGATCTTTGTAAGAGTTTTGGTTCAGATATTTTTAACTGTGTGTGCGCTGAATAATCTAACTGATTGCACTGTGCAGGAAGTACCCGATGGTGAGCAGTGAGCAAACATGTTGCATCATCGTTTATAACGATTTTGAGGGAATTTAATAGACAAATTAACGTTAGTTCTTCATAAAACATTAGATAACAGAATCGCTTGTTGACTGGTGCGGTTAAATGTGCTTCTGGTGTGAACAGCTCAGCGCTTCTGTGTCCAGTGTGAACCATATGGAATACATACCAATAATGGATGCCCTCCAAAAAATATATCTTATCCAACGTCTGAAACGTGTCTTACTTTTCTGATTTTGGGAACAAATTCCATTAAACGTTTAACAGAGCAAATAACAGCAAATAAGAGACCAAGTGGGACACGGTTGGTGTCATTTTATAAACAATGATTGCATTCCCATTTGAAGTGCTGTTGGATAGTGTAATACAACAATCTCTACAGACTAGGCCTTCCGTTCAAACACAGGATTTAGCCGACCACACAATCAGACAACACATTTAACATCTGTTCACATCAAAAAGACAAAGACAAAACCTCAGAGACTATCCCATCCATAAAAAAATGAAAAGCAAAACAACATGAATATGTTTTCTTGAATTTAAAGTACCTATCAGTATCAAAGTACAAAAGACTACCCAACATTAATTAATGTTCACACTTCATCAGATGCATGCCTTACATCTCCTTCTCACCTACTTTAGGCTCTATGTTTGGCTCACAGGAAACACCTTCTATATCTGGACTTTAGTTCCTCATTAACGCTCATTATTCATCATACTGCACAGCTTAAATACAAAACTTTTAATAACCAACTGCAAGACCTTGTCTGCATGGTACACACATACATAATCTCACAGATGACTACGACTCACAGTATACGACAGTAAAAACAACTATTTCCATGCAACTTGGCACTTTAGTTGCGTTTTACTGAATATGAACTCCTTAAAAAACCCACAGAGCCACCCTGCAGGGGGCACGGCTATTAAATAAAGCCATAGCAGTAAAAAACACTCACAGAGACAGGGATTTTAACTCACTCTATTTGAAGATATGTCTCGTTTCCTTCGAGAAGGGGTCAAGGAAACGAGCAGCAGCAGTTGTCCTTGTTCAATTGGAAAGTCGTTGCTAACTTTAACTTTTATTTATCTACTATATTGTTTTCTTGGTACAAGGCCAAACTGACACGTACATTTCGTACCTGCCCAGATGCTTTGAGTATTCTTGTAGTGACAAAGAACTTGTCCATGATATGAGCTGCTTGAGATTTTTAGCTAATCAACTTCACCTGAGTTCCTGTGACGGTAGATTCGACATGACTGTTTGGCAAACGCGCAAAGACACAAAACGCTGGCAAGGCAAGTTTATTTGTACAGCACATTTCAACAACAAGGCGATTTAAAGTGCTTCACATAAAAAAGCTGAATGCTGCTTTTCCGTGTTTAGTTCTGACTCTTGGAACAGAAAGTAGACCCGTCCCAGACGACCTGAGTGGTCTGGATGCTTCATAAGGTAGCAGCAGATCACAAACATACTTAGGCCCTAAACCATTCAGTGCTTTATAAACAAGCAGCAGGATTTTAAAGTCAATTCTTTGTTGGTCAGGGAGCCAGTGCAAAGACCTCAGAACTGGGGTGATGTGATCCACTTTCCTGGTCTTAGTGAGAACTCGAGCTGCAGCGTTCTGTATTAGCTGCAGCTTTCGGATTGACTTTTTACAGAGGCCTGTGAACACACCGTTACAGTAGTCAAGTCTACTGAAGATAAATGCATGGACAAGTTTCTCCAGATCCTGTTGAGACATAAGTCCTCTAACCCTTGATATATTCTTCAGGTGATAGTAGGCTGGTTTTGTTATTGTCTTGATATGGCTGTTCATTTTTCATCGGCTGTAATACAATACATACAAAAATATATATTTTGTAATCTCAAGCCAAGATCAGTTCTGTGTTTTTTTTAATGATTTGAATATGCTGATGAGCAGGAATTTATTTTCAATAATCTGGATGTTCATTTGCTTTGTGATACCTAACCTATAAGATTCTTAAACGCTATCCACAAGAATAAATGTGGATCTTTACTACTTTATTCAGTTTCTTTTTTACTTTACAAGGTTACAATTTATTCTATTAATACTAAATATGTATTTATTTTATATAATGTTACGTCCGGCCTACCGACGGGTCTCCCCTTCTCCCAAATTAAGACCAATGCTGCAGTGTTTATAATGTACAATTGTTGTTTATTTTGAACTCTGTGTCATAAATTATCTTCAGAATGAGCCTGGCCCAAAATAACAAGTCACCTAACTTCCCTAGCCCACACAAAGAAACAAAATAAAGTACAGATGTCTTACTTATCTCCCTACCAGAAAACAGGAGAAAACATGATTAAACAAAAAGGGCTTTGCACCTCTACCACTACCGACACCCTTGCTAACCCCACCACCCAAGCATCCATGTTGTGCAGCACGGCCAGGTTGGAAGCTGGAGAGAGAGAGCCGGCCCCCACAGGTTCCCTCTTAAATACTGCCGTCCAATCACCTGCAATGAAAAGAAGCACAGAGCAATGCAACACATATATCAGCAACCCCCTTTATGCTGCGTTCACGGCGAAAGCTTTTTTGCCTGAGTTTACTCGCTCGACTTTATGTGGTTAATTCGCATCATTCGCGGCGGAAAGGGGGCGCGGCTTTTCCGTGGCTTAACTCCGTGAAAACAGTTACCTTTTCCGCCATTCGCGATTGAAATAACCACTAGTTCTGCTTTATACTTGTTATGGAAGTCCCACAAACGTCAGAACATCAAACGCCCACGTGTCTGGGTTTTTCGCAACCATTCACGTCTGTGCATTGACTTTGCATGTAATCTACTCGCGTGAATAAATCGCAACTCTTTTGGTGTGAACGCAGCATTTGGCAGAGAGGTGAACAGCACACATTAAGGTTAGGCTTTTTCATATGACGCTCTCATCAAAACAATAATCAATATAGAATGATGCATATTTGGACTAAGGATGTTATTTTCTTAAATCATTTTTTGTAGCAAGCCCATGTGTCATGAATAAAATTGCAATGTATGATGACTGTAAGTGTAATAATAGCTTTTTAAAGACAAATAGTAACAACTTAATTCCCCAGTAACAGAACAGTGAAATGTAACTTACCCACATATGTTAATTGTATCATGCAACAGCCAGAAATTCAACTTTTATTGATCTATTCAATGTTATATTTTTACCTTTCTTTCTCTGACTAAAAACAAATGGGCCATTTTGATTTGCGCATTCAGCCAAATCAATAGTGTAATATAAGCATGCTGAGTCTCTGACCTCATTAGAATCAATACCCATTACAGTATTTGCCAGGGCACAAATATTTTTTCAGGTGGTGGATGTGAGTCAGCACTGTTAATCAATTTTTCATCCGTTGATCAAAATGGTCAGTATGGCAGCACCCTTACAGCAGCCTTTTCAGGCTGCAAATGTGTTACCTCTCATCCTCCATTGGCTACCTGTTAGCAAGGCAGTAAACCCCGGCTCATCCTAATTACCAGCCGGGGATCTGACAACCGGACTGTGTGAAAAGCAGTATCCATTACAAGCTGGGATCCTATAACATTTAATGAGAGGCTAAATTGTTAAAGTTCCCTCCCTGGTATTATCCAAAGTGCAAATGATTCTCCTCTATCATAATTCGAAGTACAGCATATTCTCCAATTGACGAGACATATTGAGAACTTCCTTTGGAAGAACATGCCGACAAACACGATAACCTCTCCAGCAGTGTAAGAAAGCTTAGTTGTTTGGCAGTGTTCATATGGTATTACTCTTAAAGTAAAAATACAATATATATATATATATATATATACACGTCATAAGCCATTCTCCTAAATTATTTTCCTTCTTTTGCTTCCTTATTCTCTCAACTGGCTTGAGGGTAAATTAGTTCCGATGTTATAATGAATGTCTGCAAAAGCAGAGTGAGTGGAATGAAAAACGTGCTGGTAATCAGCTGATTAGCATCCAATAATCACTATACCTACCACATGGAGTGAGTTATCAAAAATCGCCAGGTCGTGCAAACAATGCGTCACCAAACGCTATCGTAATTAAACCCAACATACAGTACATGTACCAGCAAGCTACCATTTTCCAGCCTGAAAGCCGTCATTATCTTCCACTACGCACAAAGGCTACTTAGCGAGCTTGGCTTGGAAACCCAGAAAAACAGCACCATCTTCGAGGGAAAAAGAAATGTAACACAAAAAAACAGAAGGTCTTGCACGCATTGTCTCGCCAAAATGGACGTTATTGTCCCATTGTCGATTAGAGTGTCTGGTAGACAGAATGTGAATATATCTTTAGTGATATTTTGAGCAAGGAAGAGTGCCTTTCAAAGGGGATTGCGGTTACTAGGCAACAAGCAGCAGAACCAATTGAGGACCAAAGTGAAAAAAAGTTTCTCTCTCTCTCAATCATGCAGTCTATCTCTCTCTCACTCAGTTTCTCTCCCTTACACATGTCATGTGTAAGTCAGTGCTTTGCCTGCAACCAAAATCCCTTCTGAATAGGGGTTGACCATAGATACAGGACTTAACCCATTTCTTATGCTCACGTGTAGGATTTATGTCCAATTGAAACTGAAAGAGAAAGCTTAGACCGCAGAGAGGGTACACAAGTGAAAAGCCATGTTGCTATGCTTCTGATAGTTCCCTTTCTCCATCCCCTTCTAAGAGGCGTTAAAAAGGCCTAAAAAAAAAAAAAGCAAAAGCACACATGAGTCAACCTCTCACCATGAAAGAAAAATACAGAGAAAAAAAAAAAAGCCAATAACCGCAACCTCCTTCAAAAAAATATAAAAAAGTACACCAACAACACATCTGTGTGAGCATTCTCAGAAGCAGATTTCCAGCCGGTCTTGTTTTTATCTTTCAGTTCCTGTTGAAACATTTTTGTTGTTTGTCTTTGCCAGCACGTCAATTAGCCACGCAACCTGGGCACAGTAATTGAACACTGTGCCTTGATGACACAGTCTCCAGTCATTTGAATCTGGACATTGTTTTTCTGTTGTCTCACCTGTCGTGAGATGAAATGTAGGCATTCTAGTATAAACCCGTGATCATCTTGAACAAAACCGCTGACATCAGAATCCTTTTAATAACCATCGTTGTACATCGGTAATATAACCCCATGAACAAGTGTTCAACAACACTCCCTTACATGGCGAATGCACGTCATTCATTAAGGGAGAGGTAGGGAGAAGGTGGATAGTCTGATATCTTCACTTCATAATGCTGTTGATGAACTGCATGAAACACCCACATTGTTGTATGTTAGAGAATACCCTGCTTGGATTCGCAGTTCATTTCCTGCTTTTGTTGTGTTCTCACATCATCTCAGAGCAAGCCCCACCGGGTACACCGGCAAATGACAGGTAACGACTGGTGGAAGAATAAACACTGACTGACTGCTGGGAATGGATAATCACTCCGGGAGCGGTTTTCTCCACTAGCTGCAGATGTTGCAGCAGCCGCAGCTGCCGGTGTAACAATGGCAAAGCCTGCATTCACAGGTCCTTTTTTCTTTAGGTAGGGACCTAAGCCCTCATTATCTACGCATTCACGACTTGTAAGTTTGATTTTTGTCACAATTTCTGTTATCTCTTCGAAAAATGCTTTTGTTGGGGGCTCCATTTGACACTTTAGGGAGGATATGGAAATTTAATTTTCGTCAAAGAGGATGAAGAATAGACCTTAATCCAATTTAAAGTATTATCAAAGCGAAGGGTCTGTTTAAATATGAAAGGAGAGCAATTGGCTGTGGCACACACACACACACACACACATGCACGCACGCACGCATGCGCACACACACACACACACACACAGAAAAATAAAATGATTTTAAGAAGTTTTCTCTCAGAATTACTCTCTATTGGCTGGAACAATAATACAACAATGGAAGTCTGGTGGTTTGGATGCATGACTCAGAGCAGATTGAACACTCGTGATCCAGGTTTCTGTAGCTGTTCGACATCAAAGCTGGAGGCCTTGCATGTTGCTGCTGTCTACGTAAAGGCAGAGCAAGCAACACAAAAGTGTGCCTTTCAGTTTGCCAAAAACTTGAAGGAGGAGGTATATTTTTAACCTATATGTCTTGTCCTTCAGTGTTCTGATTTAGATATTTGTTGACACTGCTTCACAATCCTACATCCAAGCCCCTGAACATAATGAGTACTTCTTTTCTTTTAATTAAACACTTAATTAAGCTTATGAGATGAGACGTGTGAGGCTGAGTCAGATCACGCCTAAGGTTGAACGAGTGAGTCACGATTTCTGACACCATCTTGTTAAAAGTCCCGGGTGAACATAAAATGAATAAGTATGTACTCAAAGATAATACACAAAGCATTGTTATATATGTGCTTAACCTCCCCCATCCCCCTTTACACACAATCACATTCAAGTACCAGCACAGTCTTTCCTCCTGATTTATCTTGATTTCACTTTATTATAAGAACATTTATCTTGTGCCCAAAGGCGTACACTGTTTGACACAAATAACACAACAAATAAGACAAACATATACTACATCAGACATTACAAATAAGGAGCTGCAATGCAAGCAATACAATCCCTTACTTAGAACCTCAGTCTCTCAGGAAAGAAAGTACAGGGTTGTACCTTGTTACAACGATAATTTATCGGTGTATATGCACTCCAATCTGTGGCAACTGAACACAGGCAATTAGGATTTGAGTGGCTTGCTTAAGGGCACCTCCGCCTCCCACTGTCGTCCTTTGTGCCATGTCTGGGAGCCATAACAGAGGTAGAGACTCAATACTCTGACATCTGTGTTCACAAGACCAAGATCTCTATCCGGGCAAGTTGTCTTCCCATGACGTGATTCAGGTTGTGGCACAAAGCTGACAAATACTGATCTGAACGTAGCCTTCAGGCTGAGTATTTGGGATCCATGTAAGGGTCCTGGCCACCATTACACACGAGTGACTCTAGCCTTTTTTTTTTTTTTCACCAATAAAATGTATCATGCCCATTTTGTGTCATTGCAATCATGTGCTGCACGGCAATTTGGTTTCAAGGATGTCCGTGATGTGCACAGTCTGCTAATCCGTCACCCGGAGCAAATGAACAAGCACACAGTGGAGGCTTTTTGTTGGGGGTTATTTTTCATCAGTTTAGTTGGCGATGGTGCAGCAGAAATTCACACATATCATGCATGTAATAACTACTGTATCTTGTTTTAATTTGACAATATGTTGTATTCTATTTGCATACTAAATGCAGTACACCGTCAAAGCACAGAACAATTATGTATGCCGTACATATCCAGTGTGGGCATTTAACAGGTTGGTTATACAACAACTGGCAGCAGGTGTGACCAGCACTTCATCTGCATGCAGAGAGAGAAGTGGCAAAACTAGATTAATTTTTTTTCCCAGCAAAATAACTACAGCCAGCAAGAGGGATCATTTGTTCAACAGGTGGACCGTCTACTTTGGACCAACCACCTGCCTGATACGCTGATACACATTCATAATTTGGGGACGTGGCTCAAATACGAACACACCAACACACTGGAACACTAAATGGTAGCCATGAAACTCTGAAAGCTGACAATTAATTTTAAAACAAGTCAGTGAGACATTTCATTCACATGTCTCATTGTTGGCTTTTGAATTGCCATGACTTTGTAATTCTAAGTTTGTGTAATCTGCATGAAGACGATGATCAAAGCTGAAGTAAAAGTCCCGGTCTGTTTATAATTCAGTACAAGTATTCAGAATATGGATTCAAAATGACACAATAAATGAAGCGCATGCATGCAGTCTCTGAAACGGCAAACTTTATTGTTCCACAAAGAGTTCATGGCAGAGTTTGACGCCCTCAGGTCATGTGGATATTGACAACATTTCAAATATGAATCATAAATGGTTCGGGGGATTTTCATAATGTTTTCACGGTGCAACTCAGCCAGTTTTGTTTGTATTGCTGATCTAGAAAGTTTATTTTTGTTTATTTGATTTTGTTTATCATGTTTATTTATTAGTTTATTGAAGTCAAAGTTAGCTAAATGCTGAACGCAGTCCCCTCCGGCTGATGCCTTGGTCTCGTTTGCATTGTCCCTAAAGAATGAAACACAAGAGCATTCATTCATACATCTGGCACATATCTGCAAAACAAAGAAAACCAGCAAAGCTCAGTTTAGTTATACTTTTGAATCCTGGTAGCTCTTTTCAAAGATTGTATAGAATGTCTAATGGTTTTAGCATATACACCAGTTTGTACCACAGTAAGATATATTCAAGAAAGCATTGAGTACATCGCCTGGAGGCAGTTGGTATCTAATGTGTCCAAAGTTCATTCACTTTGGGAAAACCTTATTTATACGTTTCCTAAAATGTAACTTTGAATCGACGATAATGCTCAAATAATTTTTAAACAAATTAGTTTTAAACAACATGTTTTTCCTTTAACTTGGATGTCAGGTGTCATAAGAGTAAGTCAACAGTTTAACCAGTCATTCCTTTGATTCAGTTGTTTTTTGTGACCTGATTTGATTAGATTTTGATTAACTAGATCTTAGATCATGACAACCGATTATATTTTATACAAGGTATCCAGTAGTCAAGCAGTGAGCAAGTTAGCACTCTGCCTATAATTTAGAACAGCGATGAAACTGCGGCTGAACTGTTATCTGAATAATGCACACCTTCTGGTCAATCAGACAGTGCCAAACATGTCCTTTTATCAGCTGTTTTAATTGAAGAAAAAGCATCTTTTTGATGATCTCTCTTGTTGTCTGCAAAATATTTGAATGTTGTATATGCATGTACACACATATGCGTGTACTCAGTATTTATAAATAAGGCCTGAGATCAGTTTTTTAGTGCTGTTGCTACATAAACACAATCCATAAATCCCAACCCCTTAAGTCAATGAACAATTTTAATGCACAGGATGAAAATAATCCTTCTCCTCCTCAGCCCACCTCCTGGGAGGAAAAAAAGTCCTTAAGGTATTCTTGTTTGCCAAATCCCTGTTCTGCCAAAACCATGCTCCATTTGTGTGGAGCATGTGTGGGGAATAAATTCTCCCTAATCAGGAAGAGTCGTCAGTCAAGCTGTCACTCACAAGGATGTAAAAGTTATCCAATTTAAAGTCACAGTAGCTGCAAACAGGAAAAAGGTTTAGCATGCACCATTTTTAAGTATTCTGCAAGTGAAACAAAGTCAGACAAAAAAGGGAATGAGATGTCAAAAACGGATGAGGTATGAACGTCGCCGCTGTTCTGTTGTTTGGTAACTTCTGGTATACCTGACGTTTCCAGTTCAGACTGTGAAATCCCTCCAGTGATGATTTTAATCAGTCCGTTGAGATTATTCCTGCCTCTGTGTTCTCAAACACACCTGCAGCTCTCGATCGGGACCTGTCTTGCTTGCCAATGTGGCCATTTCATTCATTTGTCTTCAACTATAGACTAATGGTTCAGTATCAGATTGAGCAGTTTGCTAATGCTAATAATTTGCATGCAGACTGCAATCCGAGGATCAAAGAGGAGAGAATCTGTGGAAATTGGCTTGTCTGTATTTACCTCTAACGTGAATACTTTCATGGTGACGGCAGAGGGAGGATTTGGGGAATATCTCCCGTTCCCGGCGCTCAGGAGAGTTGCGCGAGAGCTCCGATAGTTCTGAGAGATTGCATACAGTTCCAAATCTGTTGAGTATTCATTTTTGGAAAGCAAGCAATTGCCCTTGAAATTTATGGTGCGGCTCAAAGTCACACGTCTTAATGAGGAGGTTTTGTCACCGTGAGGATCTGAGCAAAGCCCTCCTAAAATGAAGACGATTTGGCTCAATGCCAGGAAAACAAACTATCAACTTCAAACTTGGTTGCGTGTGTGTGAGTGTGCGCGTGTGTGTGAGTGTGCGCATGTGTGCGAAAATGTCTGTGATTGACTAAGCAACATCTTCATGAAAAGGAGCCTAATCATTGCTCATGTAGCTGTGATTTCACAAGGTACAATACGTTCCTGGTGGGTGAAAAATGATTATGTTCATGATGGTCCTTTTGTACTCTTTTTGATCTTTGGCACTGTTTTCATATTCACAGTCTAAGTTGGATAAAAAACATGGCGTGGTGGATAGTTACCACAGCGCAGGAATATATATGCTTCCTATGTAATTTGTCATTTGAACAGGTAAACACAGGTTTTTTTTATTTGTCTGCACATCAGACAACTCTTTCTTTTTTCTTTTTTTTTTTACACCTGGTGCATGAAAATGTTTGTTGCCCAGTCAATTCCTCTGCAAGATACCATATGCGTGTATTGTCAGCACAAAAACTGCCAGCAATGAACAATGAGTCGAATTTACAGCACATAATGTGCATTAAATGTGCTATTCATCAACACTCTGCGTTGAAGACAATGCAAAATGACTATATTTTAAGTACAAATATCCTCTTGAATACAATGCAAATATATTGCCAGATGCTAACTGCCACTTTCTATGCGAGGACCCAAAATATACTGTTTCTGTAGGCTAATGCAGGTTTTGATAAAGCGATTACAACACACATTTTCACGTTGCGTTCAAGCACCATCGAATTCCACATAGCTTGAAGAAAAGGAATCAAGGAAAAAGAAATGAAGGCATATGCAAATACATAATAAATTGGTGATTCATTTATACATGCATCTGCATACATAAACCACTGTATATATATATATATATATATATATATCATACATATGCACATACATATATGTATATATATAGATGCGCACAGATGTATATAATAAATCCCAGAAAACTGAATTCCTGCTCTCTGCAATAAAATTGGGATTTTTCATTTGAAATGAATGCCCTTTCATCAGAGGGTGATGCATTTGATGCATTAAGTGTGATTGAAGGGTCAGGCATGGGCTGCTGCCGGCAGCATCGGATGCTTCTGGCTACAGCCAGCATGAGTTGGCTTTTCCTCATCAATGATTTCATAGCAGAAAGGAAACTGGGGCAGAGACAAGACTGTTTTCCATACTGGCAAGACTGCTGAATTCGATTTTTTCCGGCATCTGCTCACTGGGATGGCTCAATATGTCTCCAAGCTGGAGCACCGCGTGGACAGCTTCCCACCACACAACCACAGCAGCCTGCGCACGTTTAGAAGGAAATGATGATCAATGCATGACGAAAATCAAACAGCTCAATAAAAGAGAAGAGTTCCGCGGAGGAAAGGTGACGAAAGAGACGACTTCTGGTGATGAATCAGTGCGAGCATGTGGTAGTCACACCTGCTGCAGTGCTATATGATGAATATCTGTCTGTTACTGCAGCAGCCCCACAGGAAAAGATAATTACCACTCTTTAATTTTCCCCATCTTGAGTGTTCCACTGTGTTCCAAAGAGGCCGAGCGTTGGTCCGGATCCATCACATGCTTATTACCAGGTCATAGCTCGTGACCATGCTCTCTCCCACCTCCCCATCTTTCTACAAGATCAAGGGCAATGAGCGCTGGAATTAGTGCGTCATCCTCTGGCAGATTACATTTTTGATGATTTTAGATATCTATAAATACAATCAAAAATGTGTGTGTGTGTATATATATATATATATATATATATATATATATATATATATATATATATATATATATATATATATATATATATATACACACATACACACACATACTTTATATGGGTAGGGTGTCTCAGTAAAATCAGCAGCAACATGAAATAAGGAAAGGTTTCTAGGGTCATTAAACAGGATGTGAAGGAAAAACCTGCAGGATACCAATTTATAATACCCTGTTTACTTATAAATTCGGATCATACTACAAAAACTCGACCTGAAACCTCTACTGACCGTTAGCCTTCAAAATTTCCATTAAATTTGTCTTGGATTTCTCCCAAATGGCCTCTGGCAAGGCGATACAGTTGCTTTCAAATTTAGCTCGACAACAGACGACCTCTGCGAAAGAGAAGGGGAAAATATATATTGACATGTGTCCATTTAACCTTCCTGATTAATACAGGAAGTTTGGAGTCTATGGAAAGTTTTGAAAGTTAATTTTGCATACAGGACTTCTCAGTGACTATAAGAATCTTCCGGATGCTGTAAACTCCAACCATCTGGGACTTTATGCACATGAAAGTAAACGCTATGAATTGTACGCAAGTGCATATGCACATGCAAATCCCCTCGTTAAAGAGTGATTTATCTTTTAATAGTGCTCTGCTTTAATAGTGTTCATATGCCATTGATTGAAAAGGGGCACGCTTACAAACGCTGCCAAACACATTGATGTAATCGATGCAGCGAATCCTTGGGGTGTCAGAAACTTGCAACCAAGACTCAGACCATCTGCTTCCTCAACAGTAAATGTCAAATGAATGAATAAATATGCTAAATGGCACAGGAACACTGTTTGTCAACATGACAACACCCACACAACCAGTGCAGGAATTATGAGCCAAAGTCTGTGTGCGAGGACTTTGAGAATCACAGAGTTGACCAGCGAGGTTGTCGTTAGTGCTGCTTGTTAGCGAGGCGCTTAATGTACATGAGTGTAAATACAGCTTCTGTAGATAAAGACAAAAAAGGCACAAACAGAATTTTAGCCCAAATCACTTTCACTTTAGAAGCACACAAGTGATGAATACAAATTAAATCAAATGCAGTTGGTTCACATCCTGTAATTAAAGTAAATACTTCAAATGGAAAAATAGCTGCAATCATTCTTGAATATTGCTGCAATAAATATTATCTGTTGAAACTGTATCCCAGAGGCAGTCGTGGCAGTGTTATACAGAAAATTCCAAATTAAAAAGTAATGCATTTGAAATATTGACGTAAACAGGAGGTATTTTTTTGATTAAAATATACTTAAAGAATCCAAAGCAAAAGCACTGTGCAGACAGATGTCTGGGAGCGATACACTGTTGGATATGACATATGATATGATCGCTAACACTGATGTATAAATGTGTTGGCAGCATTTTACTGTTGTAGGTGTTCGATTTGGAGCAACTTTCAACAAACCCTGTTTCCCAACCAGGAGGTCATGCCTCCTCTACAAGGTCACAAGATAAACCTGAGGGGTCATGAGATGACTAATGGTAGAGGAAATAAGAAAAACAATGTTCCACTACACACATTTGTTTTGCTTTTTAAGACTTTTCTCTAATCTTAAATCTTTTGAGACATTCCTTTTTAATACTTTATAGCAATGTTTCTTTCACCATCTCTTTGTACCTTTAACAGTTATTTAAAAGAAACCAGGTGAGAAGTTTAGAGAGAAAATGTCTTGTTTGGTGAAGCTGCTAACAACTTAAATGAGTAAATGAGCCCAAACTAGATACTGATTTATTGTAAGCGCTCACAAGCCACAATGGCTCGAGACTACTCAATAAATCTTTAGCAATGCATTGTATTTTATAACCTCATATATTCTTTTATGCAAAAACTTGATCTCAAAAGCAACCAGCTATGATAGCTATAAATGGAGTTACGAGGTGAAATATTTTCATATGAACTGTAGTAAAAGTAAAATGCGCCATTATTAAAAGGATAAATTAAAGCGTAGAACAAGCACCTCAAAAATACATTCAATGATGTGCCAATGTTTTTCACCTCATTTGTCACACATCTATCTTCATCTAGTTAACTTGGGGAAGGAAATAGTCCATCATCATTGTTTCTTTACCTCTGTAGCCCTTCAAATGAAAAGCTGGAGAAAAAAAGAAGTTATCTTAGAATGACTTTGAGCGACTTGTCTGTCATCCATTCAACCTGCCGGACACAACTGCTGATCAGGAAATGAAAAGGAACAAGGAAGACATGTGATAACCAGGGAGTGTGAACTGGGACCAACATGCCTGTACAGACAATCTGTCATCTTTGAACACATTCCTCAATCTCTCTGGTTCGCCCTTCAGTGGGTTTGTATTGTAAATGCAGCAGAGAGATCCTCTGTCACCATATACATATCCTTATAGTCCAGCTATGGTTTGAACAGAACTAATAGAAGTCAAACCGCCACCCAGAGCAAGATGAGCAGGTTAACCAAAAAAACTTTGGGCTTAACTCAGGATCAGTCATAAATCTGGTTCAGTTTGAACTTGGATAGATCACCATGGTAACTATGCCATGGTATGCTGTACAACCAACCTGCTGGAGGAGATTCAGCTCAAAAGGATTGCACCAAATGTGGGAACAGCGTGTGATTGGTTCAGTGTAGCTGGCTTTTTGTTCTCTGGTGTTTACGTTCCTTTTGCAGAGTAGCCCAAGTGGCTCGAGCAGGAAACATGAAGGCTTTCACTCCCATCCCTGTCGCTGGTCAGCACAATAATACAAAGCACAGCGACGTGAGAGTGGTTTTTGTTCAACGCATTCTCACTGTAATGCATGTAAATATATATGCTCGTTGCACGCTAGAGCTGTCACATACACCGTCTTTATATGGATGTAGTAGAACATCCTGGCATTTTTTGGCCTACTGCATTTGACACACTACTGCATGTATTGGGACATACTAAATATGATGTTCGTATAGATGTTGGAATGCACAGATAGTGTCTTTTGGGTGGGTTGCTCATAATGGTCAGTGGAGCGGAGTCAGGCCCTGCTGATGCAGCAGAGAAGACAGCGAGCAACCTAAGATGGCACCCGTCTGTCACTCAACGTGGCCACGCCCACAAGTATGCATAATGTAAAGCCTTACCATAATTCAAACGGGTGATTGTATAAAGATCCCTCCCCCTGATCCCCCCTGTCAGGTTGTCATGAAAGGGCAAATTAGCTGTCGAGACCATAACTGCTTATTGTGCCAGGCTGTAAACATGTTTATTTCTGCTGTAAAGTTGAGCACTTTGAACATGGAGATTTATGGGGATTGACTTGCTTTTGGAGTCAGCCTCAAGTGGCTGTTAGAGGAATTGAAACTCCCGGAGAATAGCATGGAGAGAGCTGAGGAAAGGCATATTTGTTCTTTTATCAGAATCAGATCATTAATATCATATAAATATATAATTTCTATAGTTTATAGTAGACTATCAGAGTGTTTGTTTGGCTCGCAGCAAGCAACACAAAAAAAATAGATCAATAGAGAGAGGCATGTTTAAATTAGTCACAAATCTAAATAATGTATTAATAGACAAGCGGGAATACTCAGAGCTGGATAAGAAAAAAACTGCTTTATGAAACTGGTCATCATCAACGTTCATAGAGTCTGACTAAGCTGTGGCCTTTTTGTGATACAAGCACCTGCACGTGCACAGACAGAGCTTTAAGCCATATGTCAACTCCTGATTGCTTCCTCTGAATGACATCTTGCAGTTCGGTTCATCCACACTTACAGAAGGATGTCAGCTGGCCCTCATTTAAAATCCTCTGGCAATTCTCCTGAAGCATGGGAGACGAGAGTGTCGGGGAGGGGAGATCAGTCCCTTTGCTCGATGAAAGGAGCACTTCCTATCAAACGCGCTCTGAAATTATTACTGATGACATATCAGCAGGGTCAATAGGAGAAGAGTGTCATCCCTGGGCCAATTGACTCACTTAATCAAGAGCTGTGTCGGAGCGGCACTACAAGATGCTGACTCTGATGTTGCAAGGACGGTTCACCTTGGACTGTGCCTTTTGAGAGGTGAACATACTCTTGATGGAAACTATTTTGAGCATTTCAGAAGGGCAATTGTGAGTTGATTATTTCTGATGGATGTGGTCAAATCAAATCCTCATACATATACATATATCTCTGTTCTAGATGAATGTGTGCGACAGTCAAATTTGTGCTTTTACAATACCAGACATAGTGTACAAAAATTGTATTTTCTTTGAATCATTCTTTTCTTCTCAATATTTTTCCGTATCCAACCAAAAAATAAACACGGCTGGTTGAACAACAGATTTTTCATCTCTCTCTAAAGAGTTTGGAAAAAGACATTTTACACAAGGCTTCTCTCTCCTTACAAGCGGACATAAAAAGGTCATGTGCTTCAAAGTGTGAAATAAAACAAGTTTGTGAGACTTAAAGCAGCCGAAACAGAGACATGACTAAGAGCTTGGAGGGGGTTTGTGGGTGTTGGCTGGTCTGCAGCAGGGATGAGTCAGCTAAAGGTCATGCAGAATAACAATGTTGACACCTGTGCTCCCTTTAAAAATCAAAGCTGAAATAAGTTTCAGTACGTTGTATTGTAAGGGAGCCATTAGGGAAATAATTTTTTTAAATCTACAACTACAAAGAAAAAACATCAAAACATCAAAAGTCACACAAACATAATTGTTTCACATTGCAATCTGCCAAAATTAACAAAAGCAACAAAATGGCCAAGCGTGATCAGGATTGTCGCAGATTCACCATGGAAGGTCCTGGTTAAGCGCTTCTTGATGTAGTTATATGCCGTTAAATAATAAAGAGAATTCAACACGATGAAACGAAAACACATGATTGGACGCTTCACCACTATACTATTCATATTGCTCAGTTGATTATACCATGTCTGTATTTATGTTATAAATAATTTTGCAAATATTGACTTTACACTGCAATGCCCAACATTTCCAAAAAGGATCAATAGTTTCAGCAGAGTGTTAGTTCATGTTTTTGACCTGCTGATGCTTCATTGATTGACTGGCTATTAGGCTTGGTGAGATTGTTAAATTCAAGATTCCAGATACATAAAATGCACATATGGCACCACAATTGGAAGCTGTTAGATCTTTAGTGGCTCAGAAAGCTGTTTGATGAAAAGAGGAAAAGAGAAGAAAATGTGCTCGACATGTGTTGAGGATTGTCTTTCTCATTAACAGAGAATAAATGAAACCAAACATGGGAATAAAATATCAGCTAAAGATGCAAATGCACAGACACAATCACACAAGAAGCAAGATGGCAAGGCAATGGCTGCAAGAAGTTCTGGGTTAGCTAATTATTTTTGTGGCTGATAATTTCTAGCATGCCCGCCTTAGGCCCACCGATGATGGAATTCACAATGATGTGAAATGCCTGGCACGGCCAACGGCTTGGCTGTGCTGGTCTCCCTGCATGCTGATGCTTGCCAGGTCTCTTCACTGTAGTGATAGAACCTCTCCAATGAAAGCCTATCCCTCAATTACATTGGCAATAAAGCCAAGACCAGGACAAGCGTATAAATATCCACTCCTAACACCATGAAAAGGCTGAATTACTTTTCGGAGAAACAATCTGGTAGGATCTTTAGTTGGATTTGTATCTTTAATTCACTGCAGGTTTTTTGTTGTCGAGTTTGAATGACTTTTCATGAACTGAGTTGAGATTAGATGGATGTAATGCATGAATATAATAAGGAGTAATATAAAATAACTATTAATTTAGTTTATATTATTTTCAGTTTCAACCATTATGTGATTATATTTCTTTCGCCAGAACTAATGTAAGCAGGACTAAGCGTGGAATCCGACCCGGTGGAACTGATGACAAACATTGAGTGTAACTAAAGAGACAGACTTCTTGTCATTTTTACTTATATTGGTCATATATATATATATATATATATATATATATATATATATATATATATATATATACACACCTCAGTATTAATAACCAGTTAAAAGTCAGTTGGAAAACTTGCAACGGTTTGCACTGTAACTTAATGCTCACAGCAGTGTACATTGCCAACGCAACCCCACTATCAGAGGTGACACTGCAGCGTTTAAAACACATGGGGGCTGGAGGGAGTAATTCACTAACATTGATCCTTGGCCAAAGTAAAACCACCTGGACAATGACCAGCTTTTCTGGAGTTTCTCCTGTGGGTGACACTATCTATTAAGGGGAGCGCTAGACAGCACTTGTTCCGACCTTCAGGATGAAAGTGATACCATCAGGAGACACGCCATTCCTTTTACGATTAGCCTCAGCTGTGTTCTCATTTCCATCCCAATGGCCAACACCTAAAAATGACATTATCACCACATTCCATGCATCACCTATACTTCAGGAAACACACCTTTATGTTGCTTTCCGAGCACAAGATTGTTTTTCTGATGCCACGGAGGACTCCGGTGTGTCAAAACTGCAACAAAGGAATGTCAAAGTGTGCCAGTTATGTGCTGGTAAAGAGTCATTTCAACATAAATCCATAGAGTATGTCAGCAACTACACATAATGATAGAATACATCAAATGCAACTATTGTGCATTAGCAATTTATGTTCAAAGCCAACGTTGAATGTCCCTGCAGGAAGTAATGAGTCATATATATCAAAGCAAAACGGAGCGTGTGGATGGATGTATCAAGCATCTGCAGCAGATCTCATAGAGGTAGTCAGAGTTGACGGGGCCAGTATAAAAATAAAAACAAAGACATACTGTATATATGAGCCAAATTTTCCCCTAATGGTTTGTGTCCAATGCCAACCTAGGAAATAGGGTGCCGTATGTGTAGCGAGAAAGATTGTAGCTTGTGGAGGTCAGTCATAGTTTATTTACCATAACCACAATCTCTCCGTCACATTAACAAAGGCTTTTAGTGAACTGCAACCACACCTCAACCATAGTTAATTTGCCAGAACCACTATCCACTATCTTTCGCTGACATTCAACATATAGCTATATTTAGAGTTCTGCATTGTTTAACCTTCACCTGTTCACCCTTCACATGTTTTTAGTTGCCTACACTTAGTGCCATGTGCAGTTTTCTTGGAAACCAACAAAACATTCAGTGTTACTCCCCGAAACGCATTGAGGTCAAATGTGAGCATTTCCCTCCATGTACAATCCAGAATGGTTTAAACCGTCTTCTTCTTATTTTTCTTCGTTGTCGCATTGCAGCATATCTTGGCGTGTGACCGCCACCTGTTGACTAGTGGAATAATTTAAACAATAGACCTGCAGACATTTTGACTGGTCACAGTAGGAAAAGCACAGGTGTTGCTAATATCACAAACCATAGCTTTGTTCTCGTGCTCCAGTGAGCCAGCATGCACAATAATAGGCACCTGAAATCAAAGCACTGAAGAAATATCACACTCTCGTAAAGACTATATTATTGTAAGCCAATATAAAGTATCACAGAGTACAAATAAAAAAAATATAAAATGATGTTACTTATGAGGTCAATTATCACAGTTATACATTATACATGTGATTTTGCTGGCTAACACAAAATACAAAACTGTAACCTATTGTACTATTTTACAGTATGTAAATGTACTCTTAAGCGCAATGAAATATATGATGTGATCATAGCATATATCTTCTAACATTTAAAGTTTCAAAATGATGGTTTTTTTTAGGTAAGAGGGAATGTCAAGATTTCCTTTGTAAGAAGGTATTTCACTTACTGATAAATATAGCTTTGATTTAATCAGCAGCATTATTTTTTACAGAGTGCATGAGATAAAATGTAAAAACATAATTGGTCTTATTATTATTTAACTCATGTCTCTTGACTTATCTTTGTAAATGTTCTGCTTGTAATAATGGATACATGATGGAATTATTAGGCAGGTGAATTTTTTTTTTCTTGCCTTTCAAAATATGGAAAGCTGATTCTGTCACAAATTAAATATCTAAAAACTGGTCGAACCTGTGTGTTTTTAGAGATTGGACGTGAAGGACCAAACCACTGCTTTCTTTGTCAAGTTGCATCACACTGATGGAAGAGCAAGTTCCGTTGGAGACAATCTGCCTAAAGGAAGTGTAAGGAGGGTTGGTTAAGAGATGTGAAAGGCATCCGGGTATTGCAGAACAATGACAAAGGTGAAATCTGTTCACTTACTGTAAATAACCGCAGTAACATCATCAGCAACAATGATGGAAAGCCTTGAGCCAGCTAAGCAAACCGAACCCTTGGCCACACGTTTTAATGCGCTGGGTAGCACAGAGCGTCAAACTATGATGCTCCATTGCATTCGTAGTAAACACATGGTGAACTGACTTCCCCTGCTTTGGTTTAGGCAACAAAACCACATAGTTAGGTTTAGGAAAAACATAATGGTTGAGCTAAAATAACTACATAAACTAAGTCAAATTATAAACAATGTAACATAAGTACAGCAAGTATCTACAATCACCTTCACTCCCTCACCCCTTCCCTGTGTGGGTTTCTTTCTCTTTATACTACGTCATCACGCTCATTTTACCTGAGCATCTAATAATGATGTGGATTGGTTTACATTTGAGTTACTTGAACGCAAAGTGCGTCTAATATAATCATTAAAATGATCTTTTGCGTCAGTACGAGATGGATGTCAAAGCATCAGTATTTGACAAATTCTCAAACATAAACAACAGCAGTACAAACATTAATTAATTAATCTCCCTCTAATTGAATTTAGCATTCACCTGGTGCAATATTACGTGCAATAAGTTTAAGTATTTTTTTATATATACTTTTCTATTCAGTCTGTATATTAATATTCTACTGTTTTACTGCTTATTTATATTTATTTATATTACTTGTTTCTATTTTATTATTCTTTATTCACTTGTGAGAAATGCTGCTGTAATCCTGTAATTTCCGCACTGAGGGACTAATAAAGGATTATCTTCTCTTATTTTATCTTATTGCATTGTGTGGATCTATTTGTAAAATGGCTGTGAACATATGTATTTATATTTTGGCCAAATATTTAACTAGAATTTATTCCGCTTTTTTTGTATATACTAGAAAAGAGATATGTGTCTATGACATTAAAGTACTTGAAGCTGTGTGCAAGCTCTGATTCATGTTCTTACAACAACACTGTGATGGTTAATTGATCATATACTTTAATGAGGTTGTTCATCAATACATGTGTAGGTGTGTTATGTCACCTGAACGCTGCGGTGAAAAGCTGTGACTAAGAGGTTCCATAACAGTACGTCAGTGGTGTTCATGTGTCAGCTCTGGAGTCTCCCACATTGTCATACTCTTACAGCAAGTAAAGTGTACCATACGTTCATACCAACCATGAATCTACGAGGATAAAAACACTGATACTGTGCCACTAATTGTTTCCTTGAATGTGTTTAAAATGAATGAAAAATCCCTATGCTATAAACATCAATCACAGTGAACAGACTGACTACCTAATCACAAGTTAACTGGTTTAACTTACTGTAGTTGAGCATGCAAGCATTTTATATAATGGATTATCAATCACATCAATCAAAAATAATCAGCCTCGCTTGCATACATGCACAATGCCACGTGATAAAGGTTGTGAAATGATTGGTGAGGTTTAGACAACAAAACTATTTGGTGACGTTTAGAAAAAAGATTCTGATTCATGTTGAAATTGTAACTTAACAACGTAACGTAACAATGTGACATATTAACGTAACGTGACAATGGAACTCATTATGGAGTATGGAGTAACGTTATGTAACAAATGTGACGTTTGGTTTCACACCAGATATTAACAGTAGTCTCCGCAGTGAAAGTCCTGTGTTTGTTTGGCCTTGCAACATATCTGTCGTTTGCAGACATTTTAACTGAGAAACAATCCACTGACTTTGCTCATCCCTGACACACAAGTGCGGCATTTTGTATTCTAGTCTAGTCTCGTCTCCAACCTAGCCTCTCAAATGAGGCTAGAATGTCTGTTGGATTTTATGTTGTACTACAGCTCCTTAATACAGTTGGGTGATGGGTATTTGGGCTAGAGATGGGGAGGACATCAGAGTGGAGATACCTAATGAGGCAGAAAGCAACCTTATCACGACTCTGAGACTTACTAGTGTTGGCAGTTGCCATTGATTTCTCTTCCAAATTATTTCCATGTTATCTCATTGGTTTGTGGTGGAATCCCTGCCAGGCTTGCCAGATGTTTCTTTGCATGAGAACAGTCTGATGTTAACTTTCAGTTTTGCAGTGATGAGTTTTGCACCTGCCCATAGGCGAATTATGAAACAAAAAAGACCCTAAATTATGTTCCCTATTTAGAGTAAAAGAGACAACAAAGCAGGATATACTTTTGGGGGCGTGGCTACCTAGTGAATGACAGGACAAAGCTTTTGTGACTCTTTGTTGTCATTTGGAGTTTTCTATTTTGAGTCATATTGCATCTCAGTGTGGTTGTTTGCAATCTCTTTGTGGTTATTTTGCATCTTTCAGCTGTAATTTGTGTCTTTTTGTGGACGTTTTGGCTCTCATTGTGTTTGTTCAGCATCTTTTTGGAGCCATATTGTAGCTCTGTGTTTGTTTTGCATCTCTTTGCAGTCAGTTGATTGCCTTCCCAACAGGAAATGTTTACACCTGGGCCCGTGCAGTAAACCATCCATACACCTGCCTTGTCTCATTGTCAAAAGCTGTACATGTTCCCATGGCAGCAGGGGTTCAGTTGCTGTCAGTTTAATTATAATTACGATGATACCGGCTCATGAAGAGAACAGTACAGTAGTCAGTAAAACTGATTCGTTTTTCTCAAGAAAGTGTTATTTATATTTCAGTGCATTTCCATATTCACTCAACCGACTTTTCAGGAATCAAAGTGTAACAAGTAAAAACAGCATGCTGTTCCTACACATATTTCGAGGCATAGCAAATACAAGAGTTGCCAACGAGTTGGAAGTCCTTTCTCTTGGCAGTGTTAGACTCTATCTCTGCCACATGCTGGGAGTCTTTTTGAGGTCTTAATGGCCCAATTATCGCTGCTCTGGAACAGATCAATGGAGACCTGCCAGCCAGTGCTCCCTTTACAATGGGGGAGGGGAAAGGTGTGACAAGATGCACGGAGACCCTTTGAAGAAGGTGACAGGTGCAACCATTTGCCAGAAGTCTGTCTTTCTCCAAAAGGTATGGCTGTGACAGGAAGCGGCCCGCAGAATGGCAGCGCTCCTCTTTTATACATGAGACGCAATGGCTGTACATGCAGTAAATATCCTGTGCCACTGCTACATGGCAGTATGTAACTGTATGTCTTTGTGTCAGCAAAGATGTCTGGAACAGGGTTTACAATATCAAAACCCGGGTGGCACGTTGTAGATACTTGGTTTTCTTTATTTCTGTCAAGGTCAACCAGCCTGTACAGAAAACACACTAACACCACTGTTAAAATACTCTGTTCCAGATATTTGTTATAGTAAGCAACACAACAATGCTTAAGTATGTTGTAGCATCCCGTGATGCTCAGTGGGTATTAAAATGTCTGATTTGTCCCAGGAAAAGCGTTCCTCTTTGTGAGGAATCTTCATCATACCATTATGAGACCACCTTCAGTGTGGTGAAACAGGATCAATAGACATTATTTCGCTCAGCTGGTGATGACCAACTAGTTTCATCTTGGTCTGGGCTGACAGGAGCAGAACCAAGCGTGGAGTTTGAGAGCCGTAAATTCAGACATAAGCACTTGCGGTGCCAGTACTGAGTCCAACAACCCATCAACTTAATATCTGGTTGGTGACATTTAGTAATTCATGGTTCCCAGATGATGAATCCTTATGACTTTGTGAGTATGACAGTGCAGGAGGTCAGTGAGGTAGGACGGGGTTTGTTATGGAGGTCTTTGTAAGTGATGAGGAAAATTATTAACCGGATTATTTGCTATACGTGACTGGCCAGCGGAGGTTTGGAAGGACTGCGGTGATGTGATCTCTGGTGTGGGAGTGGGTGAATTGTCATTTTTTGAGTATTTTGGTGGATGTGCCGTACAGGATGCTCCAGCAGTAGAGGATGAATGCGTGGACGAGTTACTTGAGTCGTTAGTCAAATATTGTGATTTATTAGTCACCCGCTGGTTGTCAGTGAGTTAGTTAGTCTGTGAAGCTAACGTCACCAGGCTCTTTTCCTGAAATCAGACTTTTATTTATAATTAAAAAAAAACACTGCGCCTGTCAATAGTGTATTTGCAAAACTATAGCAAGAGCGGTACGTAGAGCGTCATAGTTTGGTTTTTAGGAGCAATGACTAAGCTGTGCTATTTGACGCATTGGTGTAACAAACAACGTGTTTGCCATATCTCTCAGCAATAATTTATGGCTCTGTAATTGCCTAATCTAACACAGTTATAAAAATATTGTGTATTCTGATCCCGGCAGCATGGCCATCGTGCGTCTGTCGTGTCTTCATTGGGAGGAGCTGCGACTGACCTCATCTTTTTTCGTTTATCCTTCCATTTTCTTAAATCACTTTAAACACTGCCAAAAAGACAGCCATTTCTGCAATAACTCAAACTTGACTTTGATTCACATGATTATTGGTTCTGACTTTGTTTATGTGATGTTATATGTGTTATTCCTCATTAGCATGTTATTCTTCTCTTTGGTTGAGCGCAGCTGTCTCCATCTTCTTCACTGTGTCTGATGTGTAATTTGGACTTGTTCTATTCTGACACGGTATGAATTAGCATGCTGGCATGTTGAGCCGACTAATATCCGATATTTTGTCAGATTCAGTAAAGTCACGATTTTCACAACCTGCTCTGCTTTTTTAAGCCTCCTGACTGAGTGAATAAGTCAGAAGAGGGTCTCTGTTTTCCAAAATCTGGCATCAATGGACCTTTTGCATTTTTAATGAAAAAAAAGCAGAAGAAAAAAAGCAGAAGCAATATCTGTTCAACACCTGAGTTATCCTACTTAATTTCAATATGATCTGGCTGCTGAGCTCATAGTGCACACATACACACATGCAAATGACCCACTGTTTTAGCTCCTTTGGCCCTTCTCCTTCTACACAGTTAGCCAAAGGCATTAGGTGTGCTCTCGACTAAGCACTGGGAAATCAATGTTCACTGTGAGTCTTATACCTGCCTGCAGAGGAGCTAGTCGGAACTGTGAATCGCTGCTTCACAGGAGCTGTTATCACACAGTGGGGACCTCTACCACTGTTTTTGCTCACATTTGGCTCCAGTCCATTAGGAGCAGAGAGAGAGGGGTCATCTCAACCCAGAACTCTTATGAACTGTATTCACTGGCATCCCATGCTTTTTTCCTAGGCCTTATGACTAGTATTATTGGAGCTGAAAAAAATATATAAAGCTTTCTACCTGCTCATTTTATGTTTTGTAGTGAGAGGACAGTTTTCCGGGGAAATTTCTCTCTACAGTTACTCCCGAGGGATTTTTCATCACCATTAAAACTGAGCACTTCACTTTTTTTCTCCTCATTTAATGACCTGCTGACTAATGAAGGCTGTCATCACAGCGTTTCACCCACCCTGACTCCAAATCGCTTCCTACCAACAAGTCTTTTCCCCTTTTCCTCTAAAATGTCCTCATTTAATTTGTAAGTGGACAACAACATTATCAGACTTAAATAGTACACTTTGAGGAAGAAAAAGACCGAATTCGATGCACTGCATGATAACCTTCGATAGACGAAAACATGTTATATTTAGCATTGCACTCCTACAACATTGTCAGACTGAAGATGGTCCTAGAGAAAAACACAAAATCGATGCAGCAGAACCGGATCTATTGTCTTTTTCTTCAATGCATTCTTCTTGCTTATCAAACCTGGTGCCTGCATTACCGTCAATGCAAATTGTCTGCTGATGGTTCAGTGGGAGAAGCTGGTGTGTTATGCCGGTAGCGGCTAATGTAGCCTTGAGTTCCTGGTCTCACGCTGTGATGAGGAGCTACAAAGGTCTTGTAAGTTTACTTCTTTCTAACTCCCCAGTTTTATTTGTATTTTTATCACATACGCCAAGATTAAGAATGATCATTCATACCACACAGAAAGTAATGTTCCATATAGTGAGAGCCTTCACAGCCGTTTCATTAGCTGCACATCTTTAGGTGTCTTCAGAGCAACATTTGAGCAAACAACTCGTCTGGCCCCAAGGCTTTGTCAGCGTCATTCCTCCCAAAAGAAAGATGTTACTAAATCAAACCTGGGTGTACCATTTCCATTCCCAGCAAATACAGAATATTGCAGCTCTCTGGAGGCTCAAATTACTGCCCTTAGATGGCTGATTATATCCAGTCAAATTAGATTTTGAGTAAAACATGAGTCTGCTTTAGCTTTGTATAGATCTCAATCTCCCAACACTTCCACTTGAATCTGAAGATTACTACCTACTGTTTTCCTGATTCTCCCTAAATGGAAGGATGTTGCAAATTAAAACGTAATAAAAAACATTATTCATAATTATGTTCAGAATTTACAGCATCAACTAACACCCACAGTGACAGTTTGGGAGGCCTCGTGGGCGCTAAAGGGGTCAAGAGTGAGGAAAGGAGGGCTAAAAAGGAATGAAGGCATTTCTAAATGTTGCCTGTCCTCATTGTTAATTTGGCCTTTGTGGCAGAAGAAAACAATGGGGTGAAAATAATTTAACTGGCTGTCTTCAGCCAGAGGAGATGAGAAATAATGAGCAAATAGCAACAATAAAAGTGGAATAATACCAGGATTAGCAGTGGCCTCACAGGCTTCTGTCCAGCTTGGTTTATTATTTACAAGTTGTGTGCTCTGAGGCCTGCAGCTGAAGATAATAATTTTCTGTTCGGAGCAAAAGCAATAAGGGTAAGCAGAAAACTTCAGGCACACCCCACATCACTCTCCCTCTCCCTGGTGGAATATGTGCAGGAAGGAGAAAAGGATCATGGGTAGTCATTAGTGAGCTGGAGGTGATGCTTTTCATTGTTTATTGCTAATTCATCTAGTTTCTGTGCAGGATGTATCCTGATGTGATCCTGGGGTGCAGGAATTTAAGTTGGACTTCCCTGAACAATTTGATGGTAGAGGAATCTTGTTATTTTTAACTGACTGAAAGCTGGAGCTATTTTGTGACCGGCATTTAAGTTCATTCCCAAATATTAGGGATTTTAGACAGATGGAAACTTTTTGGCAGTCTCTCAAGAAAAGATATTTCACAGCTCAAAAAAACAAAAAACTGTTGTGCTCTCTTCAAAATTGCACAATGGGCCTGTGGGACTTCTATATGTTTGCTTCGTCATCTGGAGTTTGAGACTTTACAAAATACTTTGGACCCATCAATCAAATGTCTGCTTTGTTCTTTTAAGTAATGTACTCACACATATTCCCGAGACAGCGATCTGAAAGTTAAAACATGTTGAGATAAGCTGTTTTAGTATTTTGGAGCACAACATTGCTTCAAAAGCAGGTCAAACACAGATCTCTGAATGTGCATGGTGCATTGATTTCTGCTCCCTGAAGACTGTTTCCAGCTCCATGGTGAAGTCTGGCACCTCAGGTCTCCAGAAGCCCAAGAGTGTGGTGATTAGTCTCTCCCAGCACACAGAGCTTCTCTTCTTCTTTGACTGAACCGTTGTTAAAACCCCTTTGTGTTGGATGCTCGGCCTTCATGAGGAGGAGTGCATTGGCTGGCGAGCCCTCAGGGGTCACAGAGACCTGGCTGCTGAGAGGATTGCTGCTGGGCAGAGGGATTGGGGAGAGATCACAGACAAAATGTGAGTTGCTGGTGGGCAGCAACCAAAATTAGATCCACGGTGACCCTTTTCTTTCTGTTTCTGTACCTGTGAGGAGAACTTAAACACTCCTTTGAAAGACAGGTAAGTTACAACAAACAAAGGACTTTGTTATCATTATTATTAATAGTAGTAGTGTTGCCTATATATATATATATATATATATATATATATATAGTTTTTTTTATCCTATTTTTTTAAATCAAATGATGCTCTCAGTGGCAGACTATGTTTACAGCACGTACAAAGAACATAAACAACAAAACACTCACCTGCTGTTTTAGGAACTGTAATGAGACTTTGCGCTGACTTTCCCTGCAAGACGTCAGGTTAATAGTAATAAGTATTGGGTAAACAAATTTCGAAAAAATCCATTGTTCCCACACAGCGTCTCATTAGTATTTTCACAGCTTGAACAAAAAAAAAAAACAGAACAAGCGAAATACACTGAGGTAATATTTTTCATAATGTCCCTACTCTTTCTAAACATCTTTTTATGTATGTTTTGTCTCTGACTGTGTCCTTCAGGGTTAGAGTCACATGCTGATTTGTTTTTTTCTGGAATTTGAAAAGTCACAGAAAAAGATCTAACAGCTGCTGTCTTTTAATTAGTCAGTAGGTATATTGCAAGTTTACTCTTAAATAAATACTGCATAGACTATGAAGTGTCAATGAGGGAGGCAACTAATGATGAACAATGTATTTCATCTCTTCAGTAGTGGATCATGTTTTTGATTGTTTACTAAATTAAATATCAGAGAATAGTAATTAAGTGCACATCGGAATATCCTAAAGCCCACGGGAAACTATTGAATTTCTTGTTTTGTATGACCTACAGTCAAAAACACAAATATATTCATTTTACCATCACATTTTTACTTGAAAAAACACTTTCTACACAAATGTTTTATAAATTATAATAATGTATGTTCCATTAACCTCCTAATTTAATCAATTCTCAGCACATCCTCTGCATCAGTGACAAAGGCACTAATGTCATTTTCGTGTCAATTTCTAAATACCTGGAAAAGCTTTGATTTGTTAAAATTGTCACTTATTAATAAAATTGTATCAAAAACCAAACAAATATAAAGATTTCCCTTCAGTCCCTTGTTCAATATTTTTAAACCCTTTTTTAATGTCATGATGTAATTGGTTACTATTTTTTTTAACCCATACATGAGCAACTCTACAGTCATAAATCTGTGTTAAACTGTCCTGTGATGTGAACGCTCTCAAGTTGTAAAGATGTCAAGCAACACACTGTTAAGCAACACACTGTAAAAAAAATGCACTTATTATGCGCTTGTTGTTGAAACTCAAGGTCAGACAGATTGCTGTACTTCCTCCCGAGGTCGATTAAAGAACACTAATTTTTCTTTGTGACACTGCGGCTGCGACACATCAACCACTAAGACAGAGACCAATACACATGTTACAGGGACGGCAATATTTCACGTTTAGTGCGCGCTGACTGTGATAAACAGCCGGGTACATATTCTACTCAGGTGTACGCTCAGCAGTCTTACATCACCTTGGGAATTGATATAACTTTATTGTTCAATGACTCTTCCCGTTAACAACTGTATGTAAAGAAATTGTGTTTTTATCAGACATTTTACGATTCCCATATTTGATTCTGAGTTTCTCACAAGAGCACATTGTTTCTTATCTCTCATCACAACTGACAGATAAAGCAAACGTGCATCTCACTGAAGCAATCCACTCTTGACTGGCTATGGCTCCCCCGAGGGATAGCTCCCCTCACAACAATAAGCTACTTAGACTGCCAGAGGACGCAATGCCTGTGCAAAGAATGGAGATAAAAAGACAAGTTAGATCGGGGAGGATAGATGACGCAAGGGAGGAGGAGAGGGAGGTTATGAATTTAACATAGAACAGATGTGGGACATATTGCGCCAGGAAGGAATGAAGAAATCATCCGAAGCATCCAAATGCTGAATCAAAGTGCACACAATGGGAATTTAACTGCAATGAAAGAGATGATGAGTGCAATGCTGCCATATATATAACGACAGTCACATGCATGACTGGGCTGATGCAAATTACAGGCAGGTAGATTGAAGAGATGTGATGACTTCATTTGCTGTGGAGGAGAAGCAAAGAAAAAAAGCTCTTCAGGGAAATTAAAAATATATCAAAACACATTGTTTTTTCATCTCACCTGTAGTGCTATTTATCAATCTAGATTGTTTTGGTGGGAGTGGCCTAGTTTAGCAGATTTCGGCCTAAGAGATGTCTGCCTTCCCTCCAATACAATTTGACTATAAAGCACTGATTGTGGTGCTCAAAATTCTACATTTGAAAAATGTAACAATGTTTCTCTTTCCAGAAATCATGACCCACATTATTTAAGACAATCCACAAACTTGAGGTGTGGTGAGCTGAGGTGAGCTGTCCCTTTAAGAGATGACGCCAAAAGATGAAATTAAATTAAAAAAATGGACTGTTACGTACAACAGATACTCCAACAGTAAAATATTGATCAGTGAAAACACTGGCATGTCTTGTTTTAGTAGAGTAATTATTGATGTATCAAGTAGTGACACGCTGACAAAACCCATTGAATAATATGATAGTGATAATGTGAAGCTTTCTACCAGTACTCATTTATGTGAAGTTTCCAAAATAGAGGTATTCATTTTTTTTAATTACTCATATGTTCAGGTATTTAAAATGGATAAGGCATTCTTTTCACTGTATTTGTGTGTATAAAAAGTGAAAAGATATTTTTCAAAACTCTAGATTGGGAGCCACCAGACTTAACTACCGAACTATCTATGAAGCAGTTAAAAGAGTAGGATACATTACAATGCGTTTTACACATTGATGTATTAGTATTAACAATTAAATAATGTAATATAATGATACATCACACACAGCAACATTGTATCGGAAATCTGAAACTTGAAAATGAAAATCCCCAAGAGTCAAATCTTTAGTCAATTCAAGTCGACCGTAGTGAGATCAGCCGTGTGGAAATATCTGAATGAGTCAGTGGATTGGAAGTAAAAAGAGGATGCAATATAAAACATTTTTAGAGAGACCTCAAAATCCTACCATTAAATATGGTTCTCCACTGAGCCACACAAGGAGACTCTCTCTGCTTGTCTGAGCTGAAGATCTATAGTGACCTTGTGAAGAACTACGCATGCAGAAAAAAATTAATGAATTCATACAGTTCCGTGTGTGAGAGGTTGAATCAGCATTTCGTCATATTATATTAATGTAAATGTTTAATCTGCTCCCACATTATACTCTATCTGCTCCCACGTGGACAATACATCCACACATGGACAACAATGGGGATTATCTCCTCAGGCCGGTCTCCGTGGACCCTCTCATCTGACAGATTTTACTGGGTCCATTAAAGAACTTCAATTACACGGCCATGTCAGTGACCTTGACATACTGAGGTATAATCAATAAATGCCCCTGTCTTTATTTTTTTGTCCAATCCATACAGGTCACTCCCCTACCATAGAATAAACGTGGCTTTAATTCTTTGTTTGACAAACGATTACTGACCTTTATCATCTCGCTGACAAAAAACGATGCCCATAAAAGTAGCGGAACAGATTTATTTCATCTCCTCCTTGATAATTTGGTCTATATATCAACCCTTCTGGGCGCCGGAGATCCACGTAACAGACATATTGACGAAAAGAAGGTTATTGTCACCTGCACATTAAAGAGTTTCATCGTTATTGCCTTGCTCAAAGCAATACACCTAGTTTAGTATCGAAGCAATATCGCCACTGTAATCTTTGTGAGGGACCACTCATCAGCCATGTTGGATTTTTTTTTTTTTTTTTTAAACCACAGACACAAACATAAATATTCCTCCCTGTGTAGGCAGAAGTTTGCAATACCGGTGTAAATTGGTCCAGCTGAGTTTAAGTTAGGCCAACAGAATACAACACCATGGAAACAAGCACCACACAGAGCACCCACTCATCATCACAGCAGCAACCATCCAAAAGCATCTGTTTGCCAAACCAAACTGCTTTCATTAAAGAAATGCAGAATATGAGACTTGGCCCCCTTCAGCGGGACAAGTTTGTTTTTCTCTGGTGAAAATGTGCCAATATTAGCAGATTGGCATTTTCAGACTTCTTATTGAAGTCATTGCAAAGTCCCAAGACAAACTAACAACACTATGACGGAAACTATCAGCTGCCTGTATTCTAGCCAATGTTCCCGGTGGCTTCGCCTCTAAGGAATCATTACAGTTTTGTGTAGTTGTGCCCATTAACAACTGTCATTACCAGAAAAACATTCTCGGCCACTAGTCCATTTTTCCGGTGGACCTTTGTGACCGCTTGTAATTGTGCAAATAATAACTATCCTCTCAAAGTAGCAAAGGCTAAATTAGCATTGAAAGGTGGAAGGGTGGAAGACATGGTGAAAGAGACTGCGGTTTGCACCTCTTCTCCTACCAACACCTAGTTATTAATCAATACTTTTCTATTTTGACGAGTTAATTATCATCCTAGTTCTTTCTGAGCCAAGCTGACAGCTGTTTACAACAAATATAGCTTTAATAAACCCACTGTAAGTGTCCTGCCCAGCTACAAACTGAAGGAACACATAGTTAGCAGATAGCATTTGTAAAAAGGTTCAATATAACAAGCTAATTAACTGGATATGTTCCCCAGCAGTTGGTGGAGACTAAAGCAGAACTAAAGGAGTACAAATACTGGATTTACATTTCACAGGTGCAGAAAAATACAACACTATAAAATGCAAAACAAAATACAATGCAACTCCAAAGGAATAATAATCTAACATGCATCTGTTGGATAACTGTTGGCAAAATATAAGGCTGCCTTCATCCCAAATCCACCAATTTCATTCATTTGGGGTGGTGGGGTCCGCAGGGGGTGCCGTGAAATTAAGAATAATAATCCAAAAAAAGAAACTTTTGGAGCAACGCAACCAAACGTCAAGCTGCGTTGGCCAATTAAGTAACTGACTATCCAGAACTGTACTTCCCGGGAGTGAAGGAACAAAAGACGTTAATTGGCATGGAGTCACTTGGGGTTAATGATTTATTAAGTAACACTCCCACACCGCCTCACAATCAGCCCTACGCTTCATTTGGTGGGAATGCAAGTGGTAAAACAGCGTTTTTCTGCCCCTCTGTGGCCAAAAAGAGTTAAATGCAGATCTGTCTAATTAAATGATTATAAAGAGCTGATGGACATAAATGTCAAAGAATCAGACACCGAGCCAAACCTATTTTAAATGGTGAATGAACACTTGTTTTGATATATTTTCCCTTTGTATTACAAATACAGTAAATTAAACCACGAGCTAAAAGATTTCATTCCTGCTTCTCTAATACCCTGCAATGCCCAAATGTAAGTAAATAGGCAAAACTGTCTGAGACATGATTTCACTGAGTGCTGAACCAAGCAGCTTTGAAACTAAAAGTGATGACGGACCTGAAAATGTTCCTGCGGTGTAGGTGTATATATATAAGCCATGACTGATGTTTTTCATCACGGTATGTTATCAAAAAGCACCTTCTTTCATTTTGACATCGCTTGTATGAAATACGACTAAAATAAAAACAAACTTAATGAATAAGTAACTAACTGTAACACTCGTAATCTGCTGCATTTATTACCATAAAATGCGGATTATAAGGGGCACCCTTTTATAGGCATCTACTAAATTTAAAAGAAAAAGTCGGAATCTAATCATGAACAAGCCGCGGCGGTTTATAAGCTGCTGTTGCTGATGCTACTCCCTGCGTCCCCACTGCCCGAGTCGGGCGTCGAGCCTGGCTGGTCCCTACCTTCGGTGGTTGTCGGGGAGCTAGCTGTCGTGTTTTTAAATACACATGAGACGTGAGAACAAACTGCTCTTAATTGTATCTCCTTTATTCCTCGGGCCGCCATGCTCTAAACTCCCAATGCAACCCCCTGTCACAGGTTGTGCTTCCCACCTGAATTCCCCCTGTGTCCTAAGTCCCTATGTCCTAAGTACATGTACTATTTGTTACAACCATCCATTAAACATACGTGAACATCAATGTACCAACATACATTTATAACAAATACCACACTAGCTGCTGAAGCTATCGCTGACAACACTTTTTTGTGAGCTGCTAGCTCACTGCTAGGTCGCTGCTAGTTCGCTGCTAGTTCACTGCTAGCTCGCTGCTAGTGCGGTGCTAGTGCGGTGCTAATACGCTGCTAATACGCCGCTAATACGCTATGTCTCTGTAACTGCTGCTAAATTTAGAATCAGAAAAATCCACAAATTAGCCGCACCGATATTCAAGACGCACGGGTCAAAGTTGAGGAAAAAAGTAGCGGCTTATAACCCGAATTCTACGGTATTTTACAAATTTCGCACCATCTAATCAGGTCTCAAAGCGTTTCCAAGTACCTTTTCATGTCGGAGTTATCTCTTCTAGTTCCAACAGAACTGTCAGGTGAATATTAAAAGAGAGTTAGACTACATATTCATCATCATGAATCAGAGCTGAATCTACGCAATCATTGGCAAACATTCTTTAGATAAACTCACAAATGGGGAGATTTAGCTTTCATGCTTATGTCTACCTGCAGATTAGTTTAAATTTGCTCTCTAATTGCTGTAATTTAACAAGCCGACAAATATTTCAGGATGTTTATTTTCTTGTAATTAACGTCTGTAAATATATGTTGGTAAAACATTACAGCAGTTCACATACAAAAGCATCTGCTTAGAGTCTAAATTCCTTGGGACGCCGATGTTGACTTCCCCATTTAGTATTCATTCATCTGATGCTCCTACTAGGTGCCAAGTGCAGTTCCTCTGCTCATGAATAACTCATGCTTCACCCAGGGGTTTCTGTCTAATCTTAGACATTTAAGGGGAACACGGAGATACAAATGGAAAATATGGATTCAGTCTAATTCAAATGAACATCCTCATTCCTTCGTCTCAACACTTTCAAAGCTAAATTAAAGTTACAGCTTCTCATTCCCAAATCGTCAAACATAAGATGCTTGGTCAGTGGCCCAAAGCTTCACACAATTACCCTCTTGATACCCCTCTAGTGCCAGTTTTGGATGTCATTCAGTTTCCATTCATTACATGCATAATGTCTTTGAAAATATATAAATATAGGACTCAACAGGAAGTTATAAGGTTTAGACAACAAACCAACTAGGTTTAGGAAAAGAGCCTGGCTGACGTTAACTTGACTGACCAAGGCAAAGATACTCTATAAGGTACTCTATAAGGCGTAACCACCTCCCCCCCCATCACATCATTATTTGCGTAATGTCTGTATATATTCTTTTGCTCACATTGAATATCTACAGAGCTGACAGACATATTTAGCATTATACTAATTATCTGGGACATTCACGAATGTTAGTTGCTGAGCCAAAAGTACATTTTCTCCATAATTGTCAGTCTAAAAAATATTGAAAAATTGTCCAATATTTACTTTGACCAATGTAGAGCAAAAATAATTGGTCATAACCTGTGTTTATGTTCACTTCTTTACACTATGTAATAACAATAAAGTGGTAAGCTTTTTACATAATGATGTGGGACTAAAATGGGTGTTTGCAAGTTGATTTTCATGCTGTTCCTGATTTGAAAACAATGACTGCAAAAAAAAAAGCTATGAAAATCAATCTTAAACTTGCTGTTGGCTTCCTGTGTGCTTTGGACAATGGTCAGCAACAATGTTGATTCTTTTTTAATTTGTAGTAAAAGAGCTACAAATAGGCAATGTCAACAGTATGATCATTTGCTACATCACATGATCTACACGCCACTGCACCTGAAATAGAACCCGCTGTGTTTTCTGCCCTTGTGTTGTCTCCGGCTCACCGACACAGTGGTCTCCTCTCTCGGCGCCCATCTGTGCCTCTTCCTGCTGCATCTCTCAGGTTAGGCGGCGATATCCATGAATCAGAAGCTCCTCTCAGGCGCCTTGTGGCTGTGGCTGCAAGTCTTCCAAATGGGTGCAGCTGTCCTGGCAGGATGCCTGAAAGTTAAGCTCTGATCTGACTACACAAGACGCCTTTCTCTTTGCCGTTGGTTCCTTAGGCTTCTGCTCACACGACATGGCACAGGGCGTCTTATTGTCCACGGGGAAATTCAATCTGAAAAGATTCAGCGGTTGTTTGGCACAGAAACAGACCAGTGCATGTCTCACATGATAGTCCTGCAACGGATAATGGCTAAGAGGCTGTTAGCAGACAAAACTGTTTTCCAATCTATTATTAAGAAACAATTATTATTATTATTATTATTATCAAAAACTACCTCCATGAGCACATTTTTACAGGTGATGCTGTAAATAGGAAATAAAGAATTACCAATATTTTTCATACACACTTGGCACTAAACATATAGCCAAGTTACTGCACTAAACTGACAGTTAAAGCAAAACCAATCACACAACATACACTCACCTTCCACTTCCTTAGGTATAGCCGGTTTCTACCCAGTTGGACTTTGTCCTTCAGAACTGTCTTAATCCTTTGTGGCATAGATTCAACAAAGTTCTGGAAACATTTCTCAGAGGGGAATAGGCCTATATTGACGTGACAGCTGCCCAAAGTGTGCACAGAAAATATCCCGGCCACATGATGAGATTGTCATCATTATCACAGCAAGTCATTTATATACACAGTTACCAAGAAGAGGATAAAACGGTGTCATTGTCTGACATTTAAAGCATGCGAATATACTTGATGGGGAACTAAAAAGACGTCTTTTGCAGACAGATATTTATTGTCGTTATAAAATCCTGCTTCAGAAAAACACTAAAACAAGCTGTGAAGTGACAGCTGTCGAATGATTTCTAGTATGCAGATGTCTCACTGTGGCTAAAAGAGCACTTAAAGTGTCGTCTAACAGCATCACTCCAAACTTATTTTCCCTTTTTAACATTTGGAGGTAAAATTTTTTTGACATTGGCTTCACGTTGTGAATATTTGAGCAATGACGATAAGTCTCACAAAAAACAATGAAATAGGTACATGTGTGGAATTTTTTTCCATATTTCAGACGAGGTTTTAGGATTTTGTCACGCTCATTCTCGCCAGTTTAGTAAAGCTTGACATTAAAAAGTCTCCATAGTAGGTCATTGACAGCAAGCAGCTGAGATGGTAGAGTAAAATGCCAGCGACTGGGTGCTCCTGCTTCCAGTATCCTCAAACTGCATCTGCGAGAGGTGCAATCTTCCATCATTATGCAAAGGCATTTTCACTTGCACTTGACCTTCCAGCGCAGGGAGCACACGACACAATGAAAAGGATTTATATCAGCTACAGAGAGATAGATTAGGAATGAGACGGCGTAAGAAAAGGTTTAGATACCCCGACAGATTGAATCGCAGCCTTCAACTTTAATGTTACTGATGTTTGGTCAATTTGACTGCTATACACAGGAAATCCATTATGGAGGATTTATACTTTGCACCTTACAGGAATGAATCAAGAAAATAGAGAAAAGAAGTGCATTATTATACAGTATGTCAAGAGATTTCTGTACAAAATAAAGTAAATCAAAAATGTGTTTCACTGGAGTCAGTAAAAAGGAAAATACAACGCATTTGTGTTTGTGAAGTGACACGGTCACTTATGTATTTATGTATAATCCCTGTGGCCATTGTAACATCTTTAGATGCATCGTAGACAGTGAGAAAAGAGTCCCTCATTTCTCTTTTTCTGAAAGAAAAAAACATTCTGCAGATCCATGGCTTTTCACTTTGCAGTAATTCTTTCTTAAAACAGATGCCCTGAGACACACAGACACAAAAACCCACATTCGCAGAGTTAAATAAATATCCTCTTGAGGTAAATACTTAGTGGGTTGAATGCAGGTACAGATTATATATGGCTCAGTTTAAACCTCAAAGCATCCTGGCAGATGTTCTGCACCTTTAAAATAGCACGTTCCCATCCATTTTTGGGCCGAACCACGAATTAAATGTGGGGGCGGACTCATTTTAAAGCCATCTGATCTCATAATTCATCCTCTTTAATGTATGAACTGCTCTGACCTGATAAAATAAAAACATGGATAAGATCAGCTGTTTCTTTACAGTGCAGCCTGAACCTGACATGGATGAATTTAACTGCTCCTCATGAATCACTTCACCGTGCACCGGTCTTGTTGAATATTACAATGGAGTGCTCTGCCTGGGTGATCAGCGCTCCCACAGACTGGAACCATACGCAATTGTGCTATTAAACATCAAGGCCTTTGCATTTAGTTGAGAGGACAGCCATCTAAATATTTAATGTACGCTATAAATTAACAGCACACAATTTGTAGAGGAAAAGTTGAGTGCCTCTGCATAATGCTTTGGGTTTTGCACAAAACTGCTGGACAAATAATTATAACTGAATTGTCGGAAATGTTAAGTTTTAGTTTGTTTCAGACCTTCAGAACAGGACCATACTCTTGCTGCAAGTTTCTATCGAACTTATCTTCTCTCTTATCTTTCAACTACGAACAACAGTGATTGTGACTTTGTGTAGTAATCCGGATCTCTGTCATGAACTCGCTCAAAGTTCAGTCTAAGTAAAGGGGACTCTGGATGTGGTGGGGTTATAGAAACAGAAACTGATTTGTAACTGAAACTATTTACCAAAATAAATAAAAGAATACAAATAAAGTATGGCAATAGCAGAGCAGGGACCGCATGTGATCCTCATCAGACTAACGAGTCACCGCTATGCTACGGCCGGTCAGGGGAGAAACAAACCAAACAGTGCAAAGAACATAATCATTTTTCACACATAGACCTCAAATCAAAGTCAACACAAGTACAGAATGATTGAGCTTTTCACTATTTATTGTGAAAAACACATTTGTTCAGCGTGTTTCAACATCACTTCAGATTACTCATATATATATATATATATATATATATATATATATATATATATATATGTATATACGTATATATACATATATATATATATATGTATATATATACATATATATATATATGTATATATACGTATATATATATATATATATGTGTATATATATATATGTTTTTTGATTTTATATATATATATGTATGGTGTTGAGGTGTAACATTTGTGTGGTTGCACTTGGTCATAAATGAAAGGACATATCTGGACACAGCTTTAGAGGGAGAGTTGTAAACAAACTAGCTGCCAGATCAGCCACCACTCGACTTTGAGGTAGAATCAAAAATGAGCACACCTGCAATGCCGCTAATAATTCCTCATTACACAGTGAAACCATGACTGGGCACAACTACAGAAGTACAGAAGGTCAAAGTTGTACCAGGACGGCAGGCTGAAACTGTGATAGATGTTTATGCTCAATTGTTTCTTTTTTCTTTCCCAAATAATTTTGACTATCCCTGTAGTTTGTTTTTAAACTGAATGTTGATGAGGCTCGTTCTTGTCGCCTCGTCGAATATATTTTTAGCGAATGAGCAGCTGTGGTCGCCAGGGTATTTTGCTCTGCTGCTTCAGGTTGAGAAGAAGGCGATAACTTAATCTTTATTTATTTAACTGATGTGACTACCCGTGTGTGTGTGTGTGTGTGTGTGTGTGTGTGTGTGTGTGTGTGTGTGTGTGTGTGTGTGTGTGTGAGAGAGAGTTTCCAGCATGTGACCTGTCATCTCAGCCAGGCATCAGCTGCTGAAGACTTAAACGGTAGGATTCGGAAAGCTGTCACAAATAAATTCAGATGAGTGACATATTTACACACTTTGACTGCCCGTTATGTGGGTTTTATTATTATTATAATATTGTATTATTATATTAACGTGGTCACATTAAATGCTGTGATATGAGGACCGTGTTTTTAAATGCAAATAAACGAGTGTGGAAAAAGGAGAAGGGAATATGTTCTTCCACCAGAAACGTGCAGGAGTTAAATAGGACCAGGCAGCAGTTTGACACTGAAATGGCGCGGTGGGAAGTGGGAGTGTGGAGGGACAAGGGGAAGGCAGAGAGACACATTTACTTGGAACTACAGCGGCTGAGGTTAAATGTCAGTGTGGTGGGATGGTTAGCGCTGTCACCTCACAGCCAGAAGGTTCCATGTTCTCCCAGTGTCTACGTGGGTTTCCTCCCACACTCAAAAGACATGCGGGTTAAGTGAAATGGAGACACACAAATTGCATGTGGGTGTGCAATGTGTTTGTCTGTCACTGTGTGTTAGACTGGATGACATGTCACCCAGTGCTATATGGAATAGGTGATTTAGAAAATGGATTGATAGAACCAGGGTTACATTTGAACTCTGAACGTGCTGTCAATCTCACAAAGGACTTATTGAGATACATGTACTCATACTCAGTGGCGGGCCGGCAGGTCCAGCTAAGCCTTCCCTGCTGGTCGAAACAGAATCGCAAAGTTATAGCTACTTTTAATTTAATTTTGTAATTTTTTTTAACAGCATCCGTCATGCGCATATTTATGTATACGATACCAGACAGCAGGCCTAGGTAGGAAATGCACGGCCCGCCACTGCTCATACTGCACTGAAAAGGGGAGCTCTCTCTCTCTCACACACACACACACATTGTGTAATAATACTGTGAAAAGAAAGTCCTTTGTGACTCCAGAGGGCGATGGCCAAGTGCTTAGCAGTCAAGTTGCATTATAAGGTAGTGACGGTGCCATGATTGGACAAGGAATAATAATGTGTAGCATACAAAAAAGATGATATCTCATGTTCTTTTTTTAGATTAAGATTTTGCATAAAAAATAAATAAACCATGCAATCATGTAATATCTAAAAGGTATACCATGTGGTAACATTGTTGGTTTCTGTTTGGAAACACAGCATTACAATACTCATTCCACCCCCGTTGGTTGAATCATGATTTAATCTAAGCTTTTCTTACCAAAACCAAAAGTGACCATATACATAAAATATCAGATTCACTGTGCAGTATGATGTACTGTATGCAGAACAATGTGTGCTCTACCAGGCCTTATGTGTCACAGTATATAGTGGAAACTTAAAGCTCTGTTTCTCTCAATTTCCGATTACAATAATTGGCAATTAAAGGGATTGTTTTGAGCACAAGTGAAGCATTTTAACTAACTTCAAAAAGGCACTTAACAGCATATTATAGTTATTTTGTACTGCAAATCCTGTGTCGCAATACTGACCATGCAAAGAATATTCAAGGCAGCAGAGACTAAAGACAATGAAGGGCACCTTCACCTCTTAAGCTCTAAGTTATGAATCCAAGTTGTTTTTATTTACATGCTAGCTGGCAGATGATGGCTTTATAGTACAATAAAACACACGTTAAGAGGGCTCTCTGCGAATGACATGCAGGAGTTTAATAAATATCAACGAGGGAGTTTCCCAAGATTTTCCCAATCATTTTATTTTTGCCCACATACTTAAGAATTTTTGTTTTTCCTGCTGCAAGAAGAAATGGATCACTACAGTTTACAGTAAGCATGAAGCAAGTGTCACTGTTTGGAAAATGCTTCTGTTAATAGAAAGTGAGGAGAAAAATTAGAACGCTCAAATGGGCTGCTCATTATGCACCAAACACTCACTGCACAAACAGCACAATAGACAGTTAAACTGCTGCGCAGTGCTTGTGCTGCAAATGGAAAGTAATTTCAATTTCAGATTTGTATTTTGTATTATGGACTTTTTAAATCACCATTAAGTTGCAAGACTGTTTATATTTAGAAAACAAGTAAACTGAAAATAAAGACCAGAAACTGCACCATGATGATCATCGAGTAGTTTCACACTAATCATGCGATCAGTCTCCACATAATATTGGTAGTTCATCTGTGTGTAATGTCCAATTAAACAAACAAATGTAGAAACAAATGCAGACATATTTTATCTTGTGCTGAGTCCAATATTTGCAAACAACACCGGTGGAAAGCCTCGCAACGAACTTCATCAAGGATCGAATGCAGGTATGTATCATTTCAGTAATTGCCTTTGTCACACAATGGATGTTAAAAAAAACAATCCCCTTTGCATGTCATTCTATGGGAATATTGAAACATATCCATATCCTGATACTGCAGTTGATAAGCTGTAATTGAGCCAAGCTGTTATTGTGGACCTCAATAAACAATTCTAAGATATCTATCAATTTCCCTGGAAAATAGAAATCATTAATATCGCACCCCGAGTGACTCCCCGAGTTAGCACCTGCTAACATTAGCAGGTGCAGTAATAATACAGTTAAAGTAGATGTTCAAAGTTGTTTTTATGCTGAATTAATTCATGTAGCTGAAACGTATCAGTGCCAAAAATGTATGCATGTGAATGAAACCACTGGCAACGTATCTCCAACTATTAATCAACAATAATTTGACCTTCGGGTAATGTTAAAAAAGGCTCGACACACATCACGTACCAACAGAAAGAAATGCATGAGGGCCTGGCAATCGTCTTCGCTTCTGCTTTGCTTTATCCTCCTCCTCCACAGTGACAAATCTATCACTGAAAGGTGACGCTGTCAGAGACCTTGAAAACTAAGCGACGGCCCTGGCGGTATGACGAGCCGCGGAACAAGCTGCGTTGCTTGGTTTCAGCTCGCAATGCAGTAACAACTGGCCCTGACGCATTAACAAATGAAGACGGATTGCGTATGATGACACAAGTCGAGTTTAATTTGCTACTTTGCCAAAAGGGGAAAGAGCTGAGGGAGGGAGATGTATCGCGAGCGTTGGAACTCAATATATAACAAAACCCAGAGGTGTGGCTTTGATCCTCTCTTGCCGAGAGTTGTAACATCAGGTGGCTCCTTGGCACACAATAGCGAGGGGAAATAACTTCATCTCACAGACTAAATAAGGAGCTCTTGAAGTCCCTCTAGAATCTGGAAAAGCAAGAAGATGAAACAACTGGATGAAATTGTGTTATTCTTCCCTGACGTTGAATTCATTTTACATGGGGAAAGAGCTGTGTGCTGCTGACTGAGACCTGTGTGTTGTAAATCTCTTATCTCTACGCAGCACAGGTGGGGTCAGCTCCTTTTCAGCGCAATCAATTCAAAATGTCAGCAGAGATTCTGGTTTATTTTCCACAGTTGGAACATTCAGTGTCATTTATTTGTCAGCGTGTTGGATATGTGTCGGGCCGGGATTCCTGTCACCCTGCAAACCACACAGCTATACTCCTTCCTGCAGAGCAGACGTCTTGTCAACAAGCCTGACTCCTGATCTGTATTGGCCGCATGTTTCATAAGACCGATAGCACTGGAGAGAAACCAGTGCTTTTACATTGACATTTCCCATCATCATTTTAGCACTTCTCCAATAATCTCATTCTGTGATCACCTTCAGAAATGACCAGCCATGATGATGAATCTGCTTCATTGCAATTTAAATTCTAAATCTCAGTTTGTATGAAGACACAAGCTGTCACTCATCAACCTGTACACAACTCATTCTTACACCAAAGCACACATCACAATACATATTTTTTTCTTTGCCTGTTATATTCTGTTGTTTGCTCAAGACTCATCTGAGCCACTTCCTTTGGCAGTATCTATACGGTGTGGGTGTGTGTCAGGGAGGGAGAACGAGAGAGAACAACACCGGCTCTCCAGCTGATGCTACCTGTGTGTGTGTGTGTGTGTGTGTGTGTGTGTGTGTGTGTGTGTGTGTGTGTGTGTGTGTGTGTGTGTGTGTGTGTGTGTGCGTGCGCATTAAATCACCTCAGGTTACCATCCATGCTGCAGAGTTACTGTAGACTCGACAACTGCTGGATCAAGAAAACTGTGTGCTGAAGAAAAAAAGTTTGGAATGGCAGAATGTCTTTTGCAAAAAAACGCAATCACGTTCAGGATTTTTTTCTTTTTTCTTTTCAATTTCTTTGGGCTGAAAGTGCCACGATCGAAGATATTTTGAAATCTGTTTCTTTGTCAGACTCATTCACTCTTATTCAATTCCAAATGCTTCGAAAAACAATCAATTTGAAAAGCAGACCAATGTGTTTTCCAACATAGCACCAACACTAACACAAGACTCCAAACTTTCGAACGTTTGATTGCCTCACTCGTTCATGTTCTTCAACCAGAGAGAGCCACGTTCCATTTTGTGCAAAACTGTACAATTCTGTGTGGTGCAGAGTCTAATGGAGTAACTGAGAGAAAAACAGAAAGTTGTTGAGTTTGAGAACGCTGATCTGAGGCCTGTTTCATAAAAGCGACCACAGTACGAATGGAAATGGTGGCAGCATCGTTCAGAAACTATTGCTCACAAATTGCAGTTGAATTCATGTCCTGCAGGTATCTAGCATGCATATGTTTGGGACAGACATGAAGGATGTTTCATTTAGTAAAACGTATCAGATTGCATGTTGCAAATTTGAAACCAGAGGGAATCAAGGGACCTGAGGATGTGGGGATGTTGACAGTTCAGTGTGTGTGTGTGTGTGTGCGTGTGACGGGAGTGAGTTGGGCCACAGGCAGAACAGGGACATGATGGACAGAGTGGATAGGATGCCACATGCGAGGTGCCATCTGCAACATCAGATTGCTTCCTCTCTTATTGACACCATCATGCAGCTCATGCAAGAGCCGTTTCAAACTAATTCTCCTCTTTGTGCACTCCATTCGATTGCAGTCTGCATCCAGTGCAAGACTCCGGTGCTGGCCTACAGGGCGCTGAAGGGAGCTGCTCCTCCTACAGTACCTCCGAGCGATAATGAAACCCCACTCTGCAGCTCAAGCATCCCATGCCTCTCACTGCCTGTCACTCAGAGGACCCTGTGCTTGTTCATCTCTTCTCGGCTCTGGCCCCACAGTGGATGAATGAACTTCACATTGAAGCCAGAACAGCAGAGTCACTGCCCATCTACCGCCGCAGGCTAAAAAAAAACCTTTTCCGAAACAACACCCACACAACATGCACTTACTAACGTCTTATTACCTTTAAAAGTCGAGCTCTTGTTCCTTTCGCTGTGAAATAATCTCTTAAGCAATTTCAATGTCATGTAAAGAATTTGATTCTCAATGGCAAGGTGAAATGAGGGCAGCTCAATCCTTATTGTGAACGGTTTAAAATCATCTTTTGTTTCTAAACCATTACATTTGTGTGACTAATAATACTAATGGAGGGAAAGAAGAACATTAGTGAGTTTGCTGCCACAATACATTGTAAACAGGTAGATCTTGAAGGATGCTGGGGCAGTGATAATAGTCTCCTAATGATATCACAATAGCAGAATGCACTTTAGCAGCAGAGCAGTGATCTAAAACATCCAAAGGCATCCATTGAAAGAATCGAATGAGAAAAGTGCTGAAGGAAATAGGAACCAGATTCCAGCAGATCATGGAGGCCATTGTATGTGTGGGAAGGGGGTGGAGTGCAAAGGTGAGGATGAGAGAGTACTTTTAAGGGTACCAGATTGTTGTTTGTTTGAACTGTTGGTGGATTCTACACAGTCAGAGAGCCGCTAATGATCAACAGTCCATGAGAGTAGCACAAAAGGGAGTGGTACCTTGAATGGACATTGTATGTGACAGAGAGCGAGAAAAAAGGGGTTTAAGAAGGAGGAAAATGTTATGGAGAAGAAATAAAATGGGAAGGGATATGGGAGGATTGTGTTTTATATGTCTAAATCTGCAACGTGTTCTCACTTGCAATGCATCAAACAACACAGATGGGTCAGCGGTCGTCTGATAGAGAGGCTCATTTCCTGTGTATGCGACGCACCCAACCGCAACATTACGGGCAGAGCAAGTGACGCAGTTAAAGAGATAGTCTTCAGTCTGCTGAAATATAATCATGCCTTCTCCACTTTTATGCAAACATGCTGCCTTTAACATACCATTCACCTTCAGTCTAAATGCACCTTTACAATTCTTTGGAACGCTTGTCCAGAAGAATATTTCACATCATACAAGATTATATTCATTTTCTTATGCTGTTCTGAAATAAGTGTTTCAATCTGATGAATGCCACCTGCTCATGAAATGGGATCATGAGCAAAAATGATGCACCACAGATTTCCGTCAGTAAGGTTTCACTCAATAATTTAAAAAAAAGAAGGAATTCATACTGTAAACCTTGTGTTTGAAGTGCTGATGTAAGAAATCAGAAGTCAAAGACAAAAACGTTTAGAGATTGTAGTGTCTTCAGACCAGAGCCAAACCGTGGCCAGAAATGAAGAGCGACTGATTTGACAAGACGGTTAGATGGTAAAATACTTGTCCTGAATGGAGAGTTAATTATTAATTTCAGATTAATTAACTGAAACAAGAGCTAGTTTGTGGCCCGTAAATTGATATGCCATCTTTTTGCGGGTCACAATCTTCCATGTTTTTCTTTTAAGTTTTCTCCCGCTAATTTCAATTTACTCGCTCTGGTGTTCCTAGGACTTATGAATATCAGCTTATGTGATATAATGAAACATGAACATGGACTTTTTAAGGCAACTTTTTAATTACCTTGGTTCCACAGAGTGTGTCTGGCTGAATCCATGTTCTAATTAAATCACTGGGCAGGTATTCAGTGGAAGATATGTCTCTCAGCTGGAGCAACTGCACCATGAGAACTAAAGCAAGACCAATTATCTATACTGTACCTTCCTTTGAAAACCCCTGTAGATAAACGCTATGTGACATTTAAGTATTTATGAGGACGAATGTGAGAGACTGTGTCGTCTTGAGGCCTGAACCTCGACAGAGTTCAAATAACACAATGATCCAATATTCAAAAGACGCCTGCCCCTCAATATGATCTCAGCTGCTTTGCTTCATCCATGACTTTTTATCCACGTTGTTTAATAAATCATCAAAGTATACTGCTGGTAATAAAATGCTTTATGTAAAATTCATACTTGGTGCCACTTCAACAGAATAAGCAGAATAAATAATTATTTTATTTCACCGAGAGGAAATATTACTTTCCCTTCTGGAGGGGAGGAATGTAAAACTTTCCGTCTCTTTGCTCCAATTTATGGGTCCATTCGTCATTAAACAATTACATAGGCAAAGAATTCAATTTCCCTCCCATCATTTCTTCTTTCATGACCGTGTTTCCCAGAAAGGGCAAAAACATAATTACAGAATGCTGCAACACGCTAACAAAGAAATATCGGCTGTTGGCTTTCTGGAGAACATTGGGTGTGAATTGTGGAGGGGTTTCTGTTGCTAATAATGTTTTCCCCTCCATTATCCCAGAGACATTTTTCACCGCTGCCTTTGCTGTGAGAGAGGTTTATCGTTAAATAACTCTTTTTCAATCACATAAATCTACCTTTGTTCTGTGAAAAAAAGACAAAAGAAGCCGCCCTAACTTGCAGATAAACAATGATGCGATGCGAAGGAGGTGCAGAGTGTTTGTGCCTTTTAACACGTGCCAAAGGATAGCAGCATTGTGTTGCTGCCTTCCACCGGAAGCGTTCTATTTAATGTTATTGAATGTCTGGATGTGTGTAGAAGATGCACAGCGGCACATGCACATCTTCCTGTTTTGCAGCCAGCCAGAGTTTTTGGACGTCGGGTTGGAACTGAAGTCGGCTCACATGGGAGCTCATTTGGCAGACCAGCCTGTCACCGGGGAGTGAATGAAAGCTAAACCTAATGAAAGCACACACAGCCAAAACCTGCCGGCTAACATCTGCCCCAGACTTTCAGTTACAACCAGCTCCACTCTCTCATCAAAGCAAAACCACACATCTCTCGTTTTTCTTCACTTGAGTCGCAGGTCTATATGATCTTTTATGTGTTGCATTGGCTCAGGGGTCTGTGGGGCTTGGAAATGGTGTGTAACTCTAAATTTAAGATCTCCTAAGAATGTGTGATCTCAGTGAGCAAGTGTGGATTTTTTTTTTTTCAAACAAGAGTTTTTCTAGGAATTGTTTTGCAGATATTACAGTGACTAGAGAGATGCACATACGCCCTCCTCATCAGACACAGCTGATTCATTCATTCACAGCCAATTTACTGTTCATGTAATTTTGTCTGGTGTGTGTAGGGGGGTGCACTTTGTTTGTTTTGTATCCTTACAGCGTCTTAAGGGATTCTTTAGAGGTACTTTAGCAAGCTTCTCTCTTCATAAGACTACTAATTCTACGACTACGGCTGCTGTTGGAGAAATGCTGTGTGTAGCGGTGAGTTTGAGGGATGTCTTTAGTTTGCTTTAGTGGCTTAGATTAAAATATCTCAAAACAAATTAGATGTAGTGACACAAAATGTACTCAAGACATTTGTATAAAATCCCACCAGCATATTGACATTTTAAAATAAAATGAGGATTAACTGTAACAATCTAGCATCTTGTGTTATTACCAAACATCTGTGCAGCTGGCAACATTCTCATCGACCTCAATTTGTCTTTGGTGCTAATAAGCTAATGTTAGCTTGCTAAAACTTTGAACTAAGATGGTGGACAAAATAAAGCATCAAGCTTGTTGAAGGTCAGCAACAACATCAGTGGCTGCAGACTCTTAGGCCCAATGCTAATGGACACACTCACTGAATCATGAGGCACGTTGCCGCAAAGTGAATTACCCCACAAAACACATGAAATTAGAGGAATGCCAAGAGCCGGGAAAATGTTAAAATCAGGCAGTCAGTCTATTCATTATTTTTTTTTAGTGTTGTGAAGGTAATGTGATATTGCATTGCAAAGTGCTGCTGTCCCATTCACACCATTTCGAGCCCTCACACTTACGCACTTACCAGTTGACGTCAGTTAAAGGTCTAGTGTGTGGGATCCGGCGCCATCTAGTGGTGAGGTTGCATATTGCAACCAACTCAAACTTCCCCCACGTGCCAAGCGTGGAGGAGAACCAATGGCCAATGCAAAAAACATGAACGACCCTATTTAGATCCAGTGGTGAGTTTGTCCCTTCTGGGCTGCTGTAGAAACATGGTGACTGGCTACGTGGAGATGACCTGCTCCATATATAGATATGAACGCCTCATTTCAAGGTAACAAAAACACAACACATCTTTGTTTCAGGTATATTATATGCATTATATAAGAAAACATACTGATCAATATTATAGGTAGCACTTTATAATAACTACACACTATTTAGCATTAGTAAAGCATGAATAAACCCTTAATCCAATTATTTATAAAGCATTGCTCCCAACATTAACACACATTAGTAACTCATTAGAATGCAATTCATAAAAAAATGATTGTTTCATGATTGGGTTTTCATACTTTATTAATAATGGAGTCCCCATTTGTAAATTAAGTATTAAGGACTTATAGATGATTAATAAGATATTTATAAAGTGTTAGTAAATGATAACAACATTATTTAAATGTAATTTACTCATGCATTCATTTATACATATAATGATTTAGATATGCACTTTATAAACGTGTTGTAATACTGCAATTCATGATTAATTCAGGTAGTTACTACTCCACATGGGAAGGACATCAACAGCATGACGGACTTCATCACAGAATCCATCAATGCTTTTCTTCGATTCATCGATTAATTGAAAAAATAATCAACAGATTAATCGATTCTTAAAATAATCGTTAGTTACAGCCCTACTTATTAGGCTTCTTACTAGTTTTAACAGACAACACCACATTACTCCAGTTCTGGCCTTTCTCCACTGGCTACCGGTTGGTTTTAGAATTGATTTTAAGATTTTGTTGATCACTTTTAAGGCCTGCCTGGGTCTGGCCCCGAGCCACATTATTGAAATGTTAACACCATATGAGCCAACTCGCAGCCTTAGATCCTCTGGTGGGGCCCTTCTGGCCGTTCCAAAGTCGAGGCTTAAATCAAAGGGTGACTGTGCTTTTGCCATCAGGGCCCTATTCCTCGTAGCTGGTTCAAAAAGTCGATCAAATGTCCTACTATCCACCTTAAATTACCGAGATGCTTGACGTCAGGCTAACTCGGTTCCTCAAAGACTGATGCGCCCTCAAACGGTCTCGTTAATTCTAACCAGACGTCAGTCGTCAGGATAATTGCGTGTGCACGCTCCTCTTCAAAAAGGAACAGCCTCTTTTGTCTCCGCTGAGAAACAGGAGAACAAGAGAAGTCTAATGCTGAATTCACAGCAAACGTGTTGCGAATATTCGCAACACGTTTGCTGTGAATGCAGCATAACACCGCCTCCGCTGCGAGACATAATCATTGCAAAATATCAGACAAGTTAAATGCGTAAGTGTTGGGAAAATGTATCGGCTACTTTTAAATGCCTCATCACCCAAATCAATCAGATTATATTTATTTTAATGTGCCTGCTGGCAGTAGAATACACATTAATATATACTTGTGAGGATATATGTACTATATGCGCGTATGTATCATATATGTGTACATACATGTATGTGTAGATTACCATATAACTAGGAGTTTGAATATGTGTATGGGCGGATCAGTATGTATGTATTATTCTTAATCAGAAATTCAATCAATTGAAGCAGTGATAAGTATTCTTATCATGAGTCTAGCTTAATCATTTTCTACAATAATGATATGTATGGTGTACTAATAACACTGTCACTGTTGTGCTTTCAACACATCCATAAGTTTCTCAAGCGCCAAATAAACGTTACAAACAGCACGGCATGCAGCGGCTTTCCCGATGTTCTCTGCATCGGCGACACTGTACAGAAATGTACCAGTCGTAAAAAAGCGCAAGGCTGTGATCCAGTCTGCATACAGTATGTGAGACGGCCAATGCTCTGCTGCGCGTGTGCTTTTCAATGTACGGCTCGAGAAGGTCTCTTAAATAAATGATTCCTTGTCAGCAGAATCGATAGCGCTCGTACAGGAAGTCATGATTATGTGAGAACGGATCTTGGCGCTCTGGAAGAACTCTCTCCCTATTAAACTAATATAACTAATATCGCTCCTTCATCAATGAGGAAGGGAGCTGCCTTTTTTGTCCTGTTCGAGTGGCCACCTTATCCAGTGAATTTCAGTAAACCTGCCCTGGAGCAGGTTAAGGGATTTCGATGTGTTGCTATGGTGATTTATCCAAACTTGTTTCGTGGAACCGAAAAGCCTGACCTACGTCATCTTATCCTGAAAATGATCCAGCTAACTCAGTAAACCAGGTCCGAGGAATAGGGCCCAGGGCTCCTCGACTTTGGAACGATCTACCGGAGGAGATAAGGCTTGCAGAATCAACAACTTCTTTTAATTAACTTCTTTAAACCCATTTTTATAGAATTGCTTTTCAGTGAAGTCGTCCTTTTATGTCGGTTCATGATTTTTTTATGCAGTTCTTTTTTCCCCCTGTTTTTGTTTGTTTATTTTATTTATTTGTTTGTTTTTCGATTCCATTTGCTCTTTTTTATTCGTTTGATTTCGATGTATTCATTGCCTTTATGGTATGGTCCTTTTTTTGTTTACTGGTATTTAAGTTATGTATAACTATATTTTGCTTCTCTGTAGAGCACTTTGCAAAACTTTGTTTTTTAAAAGGTGCTATATAAATAAAGTTATTATTATTAATAATCAAGAATGAAACCTTTATAACTGTGTTTATGGATAGCATACTAATTAGTTACTAATGAGTGTTCATGTTGGAACAATGCTTTATATATAATAAATTAAGTGTTTATTCATGCTTTACTAATGCTAAATAGTGTGTAGTTATTATGAAGTGCTACTAATACTATATTGTGACTTACTGCTTTTAATGACTTACCACAAAGCTAACATGTGAGGCCTGATATAAAAAAAGAAACTTGGGGACCACAGATATACTGTAAACTCTAATCTATAATACACAGACACATTATGTGCTTCGTAGCTAGTTGCCAATCCTCATGCAGCCACTTCAGCAATGATTGCTAATTTATATAAAGGCAGAAGAAAAAGAAAGATTAAAACTTTTTTTTGCGATAAATGGCTATTAAAGGAGTTCACAAAAGTTTTGAAGTGTTTGACCTTTTCGAAATTGTACGTCATCTTCAATTGTACTGACTGAAGCATTGAAGTGATCTATTTCATTCAGCCAATAATTGTTCTATTTCAGTAGAATATGCATTAGTCATTTTAGGCTGAGAGACACCCATCTGTTTTGCCAAATGATCCTCATTAATGCGTCTGAAAATAAAGAGTGGTCAGATCAGACAATAACTGATGAGAGGGGGACAAACAGCCGCTCATTGCCAACAGTTTTTCACATGCAATCAAAATGCAGTCAATTAGTATGAAGAGGTTAGCATAACAAAAAGGATTAATGTGAACATCACCATGGAAATTCAACTTACACAGATTTAAAAAGAAAATTGTACACACCTCTGTTAAAGGTTCAGAGTAATGTCAGTCTATTCCAGCTGTCATATAAACAAGTTGGCGTTGGAATTTAATTGATGTAACTTATTTCAAGTGTATACATACACACAAACAAGACGTTTTCCTATCAGGATGAATGACAATTTGTATAAACCTTTCAAATAATTTACGATTAAAGGATACAACGTAGAAAAAGTAAATAGTGCATTAAGTGGGACTGTATACTATAAAGATACCCTATGTATACAAGTGCAACCAAAGGCCTCATTATACAAGAAGAAAGACAGGAGGCACTACTTTAGGGGCCTCATTTGTACAAGAAATGCAAAGTGGTTCTCTCAGGTTCTCACAGCAAAGAAACTTTTTTTTCATATAATTTGTCGAAATGAACGCTCTGGACGTGGGCAGCGCTGACCTACAAAGTTAACCTTGTTTCCCCGCCCGCCCCCTATATTTGGAAAATATGTAGCATTTGGTGCTCTGATTTTCTGAAGCCGCCCAGGGGACAACAGGCTCAGAAACCAAAGACACTCTGTGGCTCTTAATGAGACTGCACAAATGAGGGACGGCACAAGAGATGCATGCTTTGGGAAAAGAAGCAAAAAAACAAGCCGATCTTTTCTGATGTGTCATACAAGTATATGCAATTGTTAATGTCTGCAGAAAGCAATTACTGTGTATCATCACCACAGCCTTTTTGCAAGTGTTTCTTAATGTATGTATTAACACCATCTCTTTGGACCATAAGCCGATAATTGGCAGTTGATGCAAAGCAGTTTATGTTCTGCAGGAACAATACAAGAAACAGTGATGCAGGTAATGAAGGTCTGCTATGGTGATTTCATCTCGATAACTTTTTTAGAAGGGTGCCAAATTTCTGCACATGTATTCAAAATGTCTACTTTATACATAACTTATTTACTTTTTGATATGTGATAATGAACATGACAAAATGCTTATTGATGACATATGTTAGATTTTTAGAAATATGGCTTTTGTATTACTGTTATGTACTTTTTCTACAGCATGCACTTCATTGAATTGTTTTTGTCTTAATTATGACTACATAACGCATAATGCATGATGGGTGAAATAAGACACTCAGAAGAGAAAAATGGGTGAATGCGACAGCAACAGCGACACCACATCAAGTATGGGAGCAAACAACAGAAAAGGTAAAGGTCTTAAAAGACGTTCAGAAACAATACAATAATTTGTTACAAGAATACATTTTTTTTAATGGATAAACAGGTGAAATAATTAACTAGCTAATTGATCATAGCAACAACGCTCTTACCTCAGGCTTAGACAGGGGGAGAGGTGTCTTAATATACATACAACAGTAAGATTTAATTAGACTAGTCTAACCTGACTATCTGATACCAGTCTAAGGCCGAGACTAATCTAAACATACGTTTATGCAACTGTCTCCTGGTCAATAAAATGAGGACGAAGGCACAGTAAGCTTCAGTGATTGTATCACCTTATTTCGACCTCATTTGGCCATTTTCAATTCAAATCTATTTAATTGATCTATACAGCGTTAAATGATAACAGAAGTCATCTCCAGACACTTCATATAGAGCATGTCCGTACTTTACCATTTACAGAGACCAAACAATCCCTTATGAGCAAAGAATGGGGCAACAGTGTTGAGAGAAAACTCCCCTTTAACTGGTAGTAACGTTGTACAGATCCTGGCTCTGGCTGTGCGGCCATCTGCCTCAATCGGTTGGGTTGAAAGCGAGGAAGAGAGAGAGAGAAAGAGGCAGCGACTGTCGACGGCCTTATGCATACACACACCACCTGCTGACAATCTACATTAAGTGACAACATTACAAAGGCATTGGTGCTCAGTGTGTGACCATCTTCTTTTCAAAAGGCAACACTGTTATGACCAACACCTAATTTGGGTGTGCTTTCACCCACCAACCCTTGCTTTTTCAGAAACTGTACAAGGGGTAAAGAGAACATAGCGTTAATGTGTAGGTTGCTAAATTGGAAACATTTTGTTTGCTTATGCCGACCTGTACACACTATGAAAGTCAGAACTAGTGGGTGGCTCACCCACTAGTTCTTGGGTGACATTTTTTCTTAGCATAATATGCAGTTTTACTGGAACAGTTCCCTCTGACAAGTAGGCATAGTGCATTTATGGAAACTGAATTAAAATGCATTGGCAAAGATGTTTGTAATCCAGCTGTGACTTCCATATATGTAAACAGTACAGCAGTAAATGTTTGGCAATTTACTATGTAGATGTTGTACGGACAGTCTAACACATTACTGTTATTAAAATGAATGAACGTTATAGAGGAGTATTACAGCTGTGCATAACTGGAACATGTTAGAATTATTTAATATATTAGTATTTTTAAGTATGATATTTGTAAGTAATAACATATCTTATATATTTTTTCATTGTCATGTTGTAGCAAATGATGGACAAGTCACATTTTGGCTGGTGAACAGCAAACACACGCATACGCACACACACACACACACACACACACACACACACACACACACACACACACACACACACACACAGTGCACTTTATACATATTTTTGTGCAATACTGTCACTATATTTTGCCTTAAGTTTATTGTAATTATGTGTGTTAGGAGGACCCAGCAAAATAAGCTTTTCATTGTACAGAATAACTGCCTGTTATCTGTGCATATGACAATAAAAAAATATCTTGAATCTTGAATTATGGAAACTTAAAGACCTGCTCATAATTTCATGTATATGGTACAAATTCCTTATGTCAACGTTACATGTTGGATAACTTTGTTTACTCATACTTAAAAGAAGACTGTGCTGTCCATCATTGAGGCTGAAGAGAAGAAGATTTCATTATGTATTAGCCATTTAGTCAGACTCATTGGTACAAATACATCTTCATTTATTTCACATACATTTTTTTTACTTTTACTTTGAAGTTTTCACAATCTAAATGATTCAACAACAAAATGAGGAACTACCACAACAAAGTCCAAATTTCCTACTGGGGAAAATTATGCAAATGTCACTGTAGTAAAATTGACACATGTATTTTTGCCAAGCAGCAAAGGTACAGTTAAAGTAATCAAAAGACCAAAAAATAGGACAAAAAGGTGGTTCATGTAGGTACTTTGACCAATACTGGGTCACCGTTATGTTAATCCGAGTGAACAGTGTTTGAGGACTGTTTTTTGTAAAATGCTCAACATTTTTCATAAATAAAATCTTTTTTCTTCATTTTTTTCATTGATAAATAATGTATATTTATTCATATCTAGGAGTCAATGGGGTAGTGGGGACAAATAATCACCCATAGAAGCCCTTCCTGAATCCATGGACACTTGAAAAGTCTGAAGAATGTTCTTGCTGAACATATGGGGTATATCAATTTTGGCTAATGCATCCCATGAATATTGCTATGAATAGTTCTTTTGAATGAATATACATGTACATAATGAAGCATTAGGTACACATATGCAAAGTATTGAACATAGGAAATGATGGTCTGTTTAATTGATTTGTTCGGTGAATAAGCATGGCGCAAGACGAAACAAAGTAGGTTAATATCTTAGTTACAAATTTGTACTGTACATGGTTCAGCCAAGTCTGTAGATCCAACCCAAAACTGAAGTGTTCTTTTTTTGGGCATATAAACTTCAAAAAGCTGATAAATGACACCTATTCCCTTCAGGTCCCCATAGCCGCAACAGTATTCACTCTTTATCCATGTTGAAGAAGTTGCCCGCTGGCAATCATGTAAGAGGAAGTCCTACCAAGACTTTCGGTATTTGAAACAACGTATAGTCAAGCATAATGTCAAGATCCAGTGATTTAAGATACTGCTCATCTTGTTATGATGCCCCAAATGTTTTCACTACCACTTTCCCTGAAGCAGTGGGAAGTTCAGTAGTCTGATTTTCAAAAAAATACATTGTACATTGGGCATTTCCACAATCCAGAATCTTGGATCTATAAAAGAAGTCACATCATTTTCATGTTAAAACGACGAGGACCAGCTTGTACCTCTGCGGAGTCAACGTTAGTGCCGTTAGATTTTGAACGAGGCACATATTCAACATCTATGTTGTTTTTATGCTTTCCTTTCCCTCTGCTCCAAACGAAAAGAAGCAGGAAACAAAACAAGACCACTCCCAGGAATGTGAAACAACCCATGGCAGTTGACACTAAAATAGTCTTTAGGTCTAAACCGAGGGTCACACCGGCTGTGCTGTTGGCAGTAGTATTGCTGGGATCGGTGTAGTACTGGGTCCTGTTAGCATACAGTGATCCCAGGCTTTTCACCGCCAGTGAAGTCATCAGGGTGTCATTCCCAGCACTGTTGGAGGCAAGGCAAAGGTAGACACCGCCGTCTTGCACCTCTGCTGACTTGATCTCCAGTGTACCATTGTTGTGGACGGTAACTCTTCCATGGCTCCTACTTGTCAGAACCCGTCGACGTGGGGACAACCAGGACACCATGGGCCTTGGGGTTCCTTCAGCACTGCAGCGCAACATCGCCTGCTGGCCCTCATCCACAGTGATCGTTTGTGTTTTGTTCTCACGAATTTTTGGCTTGGTGCATGTCACGTAATAAGACAGGAGAGTCTCCTTAAACTCTTTAAAAGGCCTGCCACGAATACCTTCAGGTGTGCTGCACTCTGGCTGCGATTCCCCAAAGAAGATGGAGGGCCTTTTCTGTAGGATCCACATGAGACGACAGTCACACACCAAGGGGTTGTTGTCAATCAGAAGAACCTCCAGAGCCTCTGGGGACTGAAAAACACCCTTCTCCAGTGTGTCCAGTCGATTGTGCGAGACATTGAGGACTTTGAGCCCCCGCAGGCCCTGGAAGGCATACGGTTCGATGGCGGTTAACTGAGTTCCAACGAGATGGAGCTCTTGAAGCCGAACCAGTTCCATCAGCATTCCACCTTCGATGTGCCTGATGCGGTTGAAGGACAGGTTGAGGTGTGTCAGGTAGGGCAGATGCTTCAGGGCTTGGTAAGGGAAGGAGGATAAGTTGGTGTTGGTTACGAACAGAGCGGTCAGGTTCAGGCCATGCAGGGTGTTGGCTGGCACATGGTCTAGTGAATGCCAGTTATCAATTTCTAAATGCCGCAGCCGGAACAGCTTTTTGAATGAGTAAGGATGCAAAGTGCTGATGCTGAGGTATCGTAGATGGAGGCTGACCAGGTTATGCAGGTGGGAAAGGGCCTCAGTAGGTACAACTGTAAGGTTGCACCTTTCTAAGGTTAGCATCTCCAGGCTTAAAAGTCCACTGAATGCACGGTGAGAAATGTAAACCAGATCATTGTCACCCACTTCCAAAAACTTTAGATTGTGCAAGTCCTGGAACATGTAATCCAGTAGGATGACAATCTTGTTGTCACTTATATCCAGTCGGGTAAGATTTGCTAAGCCTGTGAAGACGCCCAGAGGAATGAGCTTGATACGATTGCTCTTGAGACTGAGTGAGTGCATGGTAAAAAGGGCGTTAAAAGCTCCAGGCTCAACATAACTGATAATATTTCCACTGAGGTCAAGTTCCTCAAGTCCAGGAAAGACAAAAAAGTCATCAGGATTGATCATTGTCAGCTTGTTCTTACTAAGGTCCAGGATCCTGGTCTCGGTCGGGATGCCATCCGGGATGCTGGGCATGCGCTTGCGGTGACAGACAACTGCCTTGGTCTGCGCTGAACACTCGCAGCGCGAGGGACATCCCAGGGTGGAACCCACAAAGACAGCCACGAGGGCCAGTCCCAGGAATGGTTGCCAGCATGAGACGACCGTGTGCAGCATGACTTTGCTCATACAGTCGACCATTCTGTCACGGTTCTGCAGAAGAGAGGGAAAGAACAAAGAGAGACAGAGAGAGGTTAGTCACTCAGGATGGACTTGTGGTGCATTTGGTAATATTACAAATAACTTGACAGGACTGGTAAAGAGCAAAATAGCCTCAGGTGCCTTTACTAGTATTGTGTAGTATAATTGGATAGACCTCGCTGCACACACATATCACATTCCTTCCAGCCTCTTCCCAGCTTGTTACTTATTCAAATACAGGCTAAACTGCTCCACTCCATATTTTGTTTGGGCATTTTTTTGTCTTTGAATTAAAGAAGATCTTTCTCTTGCTTTCTCCAGTTGAATATGTTTGCTCGCTTTGTTTCCCTTGCACCCATGGGATACTGATCAAGGCACAAACGTGCTGGTTAAAATGATTCCCTGGTGAGTGTTCGTACACATTTAGATTTTCACCAAAATCCAGTTATGTATGTGTCATTGTATCCCTTTAGTTAGATAGGTTTGATAGTGTATAGTGCAAATCTAACCCAGAAAAAAAACGTATCAGTGTGACTCTGTGCAAGCATGTTGCATCTCTAGTAGATGTTGTTTGAATTTTCACACATAATACCAGTCTCTGTCTGACATTATTAAAACACATACAGCACCCTCTCTCCCAGAAGAAACAATTTCAAACATGCTAAAGTGGAAGAATGAAAGAAATCAATCATTACAAAAATACTTGGCAGTTTATGCAGTTCATGGACAAGTGTGACCAGATTCAATCAACAAAAAAAATCAACAATTACCACAAAGGTCTCAAAAGCCAATAAACAAAAGGTCTGACATTGGATATTTTTTAATCCAATTTAGAAAACTAATTCAAACAATATGCAAACAAATGGTGGATGTATAAAGTCAATTATTCTGGTAATTATTCCAAATCCATTCAAATAAATCCAATGGAAAAAGAGTCAGCCTGCCGATATATATTTCACCTTGTAAGTAATTTAAAAGTGAGAAAGAAATCTATCAATTGACTCTATTGTCATGCCAATGTTTTACTCTTGATTAATTTAAACATCCACTTTGCAAAACCATGTCTTGTTTTTGCAAGGCTGCTACAGTACAGCGTGTTTAAGCACAAGCAAACATAAACATGCAGCAAAAATGTATAAAGAAATTATTATTATGTCTACTGTCTGTACTTTTGCAGTCAAAAAGATTGTGATTAGCCTCCTCCCTTTCAAGTGATCATGCTGGAGGTGTCCATAGATAAATTAGATGAGAAATATCTGCTGTGTTGTGGCTCACCTAATATCCTTTCAAAAATACAATTTGAAAATCTAAATTGAATAATATTTTCATCTATTCTGACAAATCGTTCAATAAACCCCTTAATCTTAAAAATATAATGTTTTCATCTGTCAGTCATTAGAGGGTTAACGCGCCACCTGGTCCTCCCTAAATCTATTTGCTATGCTGTTTTCTCATCTATATGCCGCCTACTCATATACGTATATCACATGAGCACCTGCTCATGCATATCACAAAAGAACATGACGATGAGCATAAACAAAACGAATGCACAGCTTGCCACAAACGGTTGCAAAGATTGCAAACCATTTCTGCCTTATTTGGTGTTTCATGGTCTGTGCTAAATTTAAATCAGGAGGGAATAATCAGAATTTCTCCCCAGGCTTTGAATCTGCGTACGGATTGTGGTACAAAGATAATATAATGGCTTACCCATCTATAGAGAAACATTGATATGATCTTTAATATTTCTGTTATACGGTACATCTAGATGGTGATCCACAGATTTTCCATAGTATTCATATGTCTGGCTCTCTGTTGCTGCTGACTTGGCCTGTTTAAGTGTTCAACGGCTTTCTCGAGCAGTTTGTTTGTAATTTAGAGCTAAATCCTTACTCCCTGCATTAAAAGCAGTACCTTTGCATATAATGTTCAAAGTTTACATCAACATACTAATTGCCTGAGGCTGTCTTCCCAAATAACTATTTCTGCTCGTGGTTATCTTTCATTTAGTGAATCCATATGTGAAAATGAATTTCTTTGGATTTTCTAAAATTGCAACATTACAATTCTGGATCAATAGCTTTTTAATATCTGACCAGATTGTGTTTTGAGAATCAAAGTATTGAAAACTTTTGGGTACCAAATCTTAACACAGTACCTCCTTTCAATGATGTATCTTGTATAAAATCAAGGCAGTATGGTTCCTATGGAATGGTTAGTGTTAACTCAAAATGATACTTTACTTATAGTCAGTGTAGTCACGTATTGAAATACACGTAAACGACACCCAATCCTAGTAGATCAGTGTGATGATTAATGATTAAATCAATACAATTACTTTGTCTATCAGTGTTCAAAATGCTTCTAGATACACATGGCTAACGTAATTGTGACACACACACACACTTCTGTACTGGAGGTTTTCTCGTGTCGCCTTCTGCAGATTCCTCCCACATAATAACCACCTTTGGCACACACACACACACACACACACACACACACACACACACACACACACACACACAAATTGCAGCACCATATGATTCAATGGTTTACTAAGAGGGTCTCTAATCACTAAAATGATTGGGTGTCTTTGTAACAGTGTGTAATCAGAGTAAGAGTGAGCCTGTGATGTGACCCCTTCACCTGGGCACTGCTGAATGAGAGAGCCATGATGCAGGAGCATCATCAGTGGCACGAGCTGGAGTGTGTCCGACGCAGGAGCAAATAATGCATAGAATTAGGCAACTTTAGGCAATTAGGCCACTACTGAGTGGATTAACGCTTATTTAAAAAAGTCTTATAATAGCCCTGATAATTTGACTGAGAACAAAATGTAATGAATGTGTCTTGTGTTTGTTTGCACAGATTCATTGTGTGCCGATTGTGACCTTCAAAAGGAAAGACAAAAGACAGGCTGGTACATTTTGTGGCCTAACATATTCAATAGCTAATACGAAAAATATCAATTTTCTCTCACAAAAACACTTTTGATTTTACCACGGCTTTTCGGCCTTGAAGGGGTAAAAAATCCTTTTAGCAGTGTAGCTTGCATTTCTGTAAACGTCTCTGATTAATATGGATAACCGGCACAATGTAGACGACGTGAGATCGAGGTAAAAGTGTAGCAGAAAGGATGTGTGATGTTCAGTAATCAGATAGAAGAAACAAAGACAACCAGTCTCTCCAGAAAGAGAGATCTCAGTACACCATGATATATTACAATCCCAAAACAATTGTATAATTTGTAATACATCAAGCTTCTAGCTTCACAGCTGGGAATACTAATAACAGCCATGTATGTTGCTTACAATCATTAATATATGTTAATGTCATGCAGTGAAACATATGTAGTTAATTTATTTAACAGTAATATGCCTAAATTCAGATTAAACATATTGTACACTCAGTGCCATTTGCTATATAAACCCCTGCGCATCTTCGTTGTCATTAAAAAATGTTTGGGTGAAGTAATCAGTAGTAAGTAGTAGTCGTAGTAGAAAGACAACATTACATGCCGACTCTATACATACACTGTAGATACTAATTTCTTTGATATTCTTGTAATATACAGATACATAATGATGCTTGTCGGGTAGTATGTCTGCTGACATTACCCGGTGTTAAGTCTCTTTTGTTGTGTTGAGACAATACGAGGGCGTCTGTCCGTTTCATAACTAGATGCTAGCCTGCAATAGGGGCCGTCATAGTAGCGTGCACTAGGGGCCGTCATAGTAGCGTGCACTAGGGGCCGTCATAGTAGCGTGCACTAGGGGCCGTCATAGTAGCGTGCACTGGGGCCCATTGTAACAACCTAAAGCCACTCGTTTATGGTCATAATGATAAGGGAGTGGCTTTGGAGGGAGGCCTGCAGGAATGGGTTTGCAGACTTAGCGACTACCTGGTCAAATTTACTTTTGGAGCGAGTGCTGCTAGCAACTTTTATCTGGGAATAGAGTTCACTGGGCTGGGTTCTTTGACCTACTCAAGCTTTACGAATAACTTAAAATGCAACAATTTTCTGAACTTTTGTCAGAAATAGCTCCTGGAATATAAATTAATATAGAAATATTGACCTGAGGGTAATTTTTGTTCACACCATTTTCCCCAACATTTCAATTTCCTGTCAATACTCAGCAGGAATCCTGCAATGCACTTTGAGATAAGACTGCACAGTGAAGGTGTTTCTATAATGTGGCCCCTGACCCACATTAGTGCGTGGTGGGACCCTAAGAGGGGGAGTAGAACAACTAATGGTGTCTGACTCAGCAAAACTTAGCGAACCGCCATTACACAGGGGTGCTGAGGTCGCCTGTGCAATCATCCCAAGCATATGTACACAAGTGGCCCAATACGAATCTCAAACTTACATAATACTCCAGGCCATTAAATTACGACGTGCTCCTCCATTATGACAAATATATGAGAGCATATTTGTCTTGGCTCACTTTTAATACGCACAGTTTCCTTTTCCCACCGCAAATTAAATTCCATAGGAATCGCTGAAAACATGCAAGGCTCTTCCATCCCATGCCACTCGTTACTTTTCAACACAGCCTGGGGCTGAATAGTAAGAGGATGAGTAGGGATGATGGCCGTCGTGAGTGGCAAAACACAGCCCTGCACATGCTTTTAGTCATGATTCCACCAACAAACAAAAAAGGCCTAAATACTAAATATTCACGTTAATTACAGGTATATTTTCTCCATCTTTTGCCAGACTGATAAAGCTTGGTGTAACTTTGACCTCGGCACTCTTGACTGGGTGTCGAGGTGAGTGAACCATACAAGAGGATTTATCAGACAGAATGCGAGAGGCGAGAGGCGAGCTGCTGTGTACAGGAGATTGCAATCGCTCCCCGGGCAGCCAACGGATATCTTCCGCAGGGTCATTGCTGATATTCTGTCTCAGTATCTTTCTTTTGCACAACCTCTCCATGTCTTTCCTCTTGCTCACTTTTTAACTTCTTGTGTGTGTGTGTGTGTGTGTGTGTGTGTGTGTGTGTGTGTGTGTGTGTGTGTGTGTGTGTACCTCCCCTAATTGGCATGTACTATTTTGTGTCAGTATTTTTACGTCACACATTGCTTGGGCAACAATTCATCATTATAAAAAAATGTGCTGACGTTATTGTTACTTTACTTGGATGTGTGAGCTTCACTGTTCAGAATGATGATGTATGTGCAGAGTTAAGTGTTGTCCCCACAAAAGGAACACATTGTATTATATATATATATATATATATATATATATATATATATATATATATATATATATATATATATATATATATATAGATATGAGCTACAGTATGAAAGGTGGTGAGAATAGTATGTGGCAAACAAGTGGATGTGAGATATAAAGGTTAAGTCAGTAATATTGTCGTTTAAAAGGGTGGTCAATTACTGTGGTTATGCCTTATTTATCTTTAATATTTCCCTACTGTAAAACCTATGGGTATGCAAAAATACAGCGAAAGAAAAATCACAATTGTTTAAAAATAATGATGTGTCGTAAGTGTTTAAGTTCGATTGGCTGTCTGGACATGAAACTTGTATACGTGATTTCAAAAGGAAAGCCTGACAATTATTTGTTCACTGATTTTCATATATGGGAAAAAATATCACAAGTCTGAAGTCTGAGTTCACATCCTGCGGCATTCTTTCACTTAGCTCCATTTTTTCGCATTGATGCACACAGAAAAGCAGCAATACAAATGCACATTTAGGTTTGGTGATTTTAGAGACAGTACGGCACACAGCCGTGGTCCTCCAGTAAACATCCTCTTCCCTTTAAGCTCCTCTGAGTTACTGCAGCCAGAAACTCCACAGAAACATGGTCATTTTAATTGGAACTAATTAAATCAAGCAATCATGGGTCAGTTTGCGCATCAGTATCTCTCCCCCTGCCGGGCAGAGTGGACACCTACTATCAATGTTCATTTCAAATGATTTACCAACTAATTACTCCAACAGCTCCAGTATGAAGTGAATATAATTATGCTAAATCAAATATCTGAATGGTAGACCTGACTCTACAGGGGGGGCTGCTTGTTAGACAGCAACATGATCTTGACAACAGAGGGTTTAAAGTCTGACTTAAATATGCAAATACACTGACTGTGTCTTGAAATCACAGTTTAACTGCATATGAGTTATTGGTACTCTTTAAGTACTTTATAAAAAAAAAGTGTTTTGAATGTATTTGAATGCGGCCTGTAGGGCCATTAAACTTGTTCATCCGCTAAAGGATTATATAAGCAGACAGTTCAAGTTGGCATAATGCAGTTTTTCCGCACTAGCAATGACACTGTTCGTCACTGGTCGACTTTGTAACCGCGTTCTGTTTACGCTTACTCTCTTAAGCCATAATCCTGGCAAACTATTGGTTGTAAACATTTCGCCTTGGCTTTCATCTGAGGGGTACGTTTGAACACCCTGAACACTCACAAGGCACTTCTTATTTTGCTCAAGTAGTTTGAGGATTTAGATAACAACTTGGCCTCTGTGCAATCAACCAATAAAAAGCCACTTGTGAAATTGGCCTGCCTCTATCTCCTCTGGAAAGGTTTTCAGACTGTTTGATGTGGCCCCCAGGCACTGATCATTGCACATAATGTGATTCCTCTTCACACAGAAAAGTCGCCCTGCGTTTATGGTGGATGGTGGGAGACAGTTGCTTTCTTTACCCGGCAATTATCCACACGCCTTAAAAAGCATAATCAATGTGTCAAATTTTTATATTTTGACTTGGAGGATTGGATTTCGGAGGAAGAGCCACTTTGAAAGGAAGGAAAAGTAGGAACATTTACTTTCAGAGCTCGGTCAAAGCCACGGAGGAACGGGGGATTTGTGCGGGATAAAGCAATAATGAAAGCAACATTATGTGTAATCATGCAGAGAGAGAATGCGCTACATACTGGGTACAGCAGTTATATGGCAAGCTCTCTTGTACATTAGCATCTGACACGGCTGCCCCTCCCGTCAATGGGTCCAACTCATCGTGCTGTAATTGGTTATAATGAGCAACGAATAATAAAGGCGACTCTTCCAGAAAGTGCCAAAAAAGGAGGGTAAAAAAAGAAAAAAAAGAACGTATATCTACACAGCATTCTAAAAATCCATTCAAGTCAGAGAAAAAAAAAAAGAAGAAACTTTTCACTACTCTGTGCACAGATGTCTGCATAGTAAGTGTAAGCACTATGCAGTATATAATCACTGTTTTCCCTGCTGGGCAATTAAAGTCTTTGTGGTCAAGAGATAGATAATATTGCTTTCTGAAAACAGCAGAGGACATGCAAAAGCAGTGTTTGATGTCTTAATTTTTTATTTTTTTAAAAACAACAGTACATCCTCGTAAGGGTCATTGTAAGGGAAAGTTATTAAATCATCATTTTATTTTAATGAGGCTTATATCTTATAATGATGCTACCCTGAAGGAGAGGTGTTATTAACTTGCGGGTTAGCTCACAGTCAGAGTGTGTAATCAACCCACCTTTTCAAAAGAGCATTGTGAGTAATCAAATGGGATCATAATGGGAGGGAAGAGACTATGATGTGCTTTGCCTTATCCATTATTGAATGGATCTTTGTAAAGGGCAGTACGGCTTTAAGGTGAGCCTGCCAATATGCAAGATGACACTGTACTTATATAATAAACCACCACCAATCGGACTTCTCGTGTAACAGAATACCTCCTCAGGATGTGACCTGGATATGATTACACAAGCCCCCATTCATTTTTCCAAACACAAATTATTCACAGGAGAAGACAGCAGTGATTCTTATGGTTGACACAGTAGAGTAAGAAACTCTAAATAACAAAAAAAATTGTTGGTAATTGTTTGTATTCACGAATCAAAATCAGCATATGAAACAACTGTATAATTTTTTTACACATACACACACCCACACAGAAAACCCCCACACACGCTTACTGCAACAGCAAGATGGTTGTAGTCACATGACGAGGGTTTTGGGACCTAGAGCCCTTAACAGGGAGGATCAACAGCCCGGGGGCAATAATAGGCTTCTGTGCACAAATTGCTCTTCTGCTTGGCTTGCACTGCGAAGTCAAAGCTCAATTAATCAGTGTTAATTAGAGATAAACTTAGTAGATTGAGTCAGTTGCTCTTTTCTGTATCTGATAACCCTTGGTTTGGGAAGGAGTCAAAACGGCCTCATCAAAAAGACAGATCTCCATTCATCCGGTGAGAAAAGCCTCTCGGAGAAGAGAGTTAATCTAATGTTTAATAGCTATTAAAATTCTTTGGAGATAAGAAGGAGCTGGTAAGAAAAAAAGAAAAGGTAACCAAACTTGGTAATTAAATGTATGAGGATAAAAATACAACTGACAATATGAGAGGAATTAATGAGGTCTGGGGAACAGAGCGTTGTCATTTCATTACATTTACAAAGTGACAACTGAAAAAGGAAAAAAAATCAACCAATTTGTCAGTTCATTAGAGAGCAATGTGTTTCGTATTAAGAGTTTTAATGTGGTGTATTTTTCCCAGTTAAAATGACACCCACTCTCCACTCCCATTTAGTCTGACTCACTGGATGTAGAGCGGGTATAAGCCTGCTATTGGCTACTGTATCTGCTTTATATTCTACAACGGCACCGTCGCTGTGCTTAGTGCGGCCCAAGAACATTGTGATTGGTTTAAAGAAATACAAACAAGCCAGTGCATCGTTCCTCCATAGCAGAATGATAATGTTTGCTGACACAGCAGTGTGGAGATAGGTCTGGCTATGAGAGACGACTCCCATTAGACTCATACAATATGAGCATTAATGCACCTTTATATTGATATTGAGGTATTATTATTGTGCTTTATGGTACCACTTAAACAGGTCAGACTGCTCTCCAGTGAGAAGTCTTTGTTCCTTCACTATGACTGGGAAATTCGGCACAGAAACGTAATCTCAAATTAACAAGGGAAAATAGTCCAAATAGGTCATGCAAATGACCCAAAGGATACATTGCAATGTGTTCTCTAGAAGATGTGGAACATTGGCCTTCATTTGAGCCGATACAAGAGAAACAGCCTGCAACTCATCTGTATCCCATGCTAATCTTTAGTTATTTTTTACATTTTGTTCATGTTTTTAAAACTGCCTGGTATTTAGATAGATAGATAGATATATAATGTATTTGTGGCAGCAGCAAGCAAGGTTACATAGAAGACACAACAATATTAGGTATGGAACATACTCAATATTTAGAACAAAACAGAACAGCAGAGCATATTAAATTTAAGAGAATTAAACAATAAAGAAAGTGGCAAAAAGTATATGCAGTATTTGATTTGTTAAGAAAACACACTTATCAACATTATATTCCATTTCTGCCTATATATAGCACCCTGAATGCTATGCACTGGTCCTTTTAAAGTGCACGATTGATATTGACTGATAGATGTTTCAGCTCCTGAGTATCACCATCACTGAACAGACTCAACTGTTCTGCTGAAGTAACATGTACATTGTTATAATTAACAAAAACGGATTCAAATCATACACATGTATCTTGGATCCTCCCACATAGCCACCTTTATCAACCGTAATACAACATGAAGTCGATAAAGATCTCTGTTGTTTGAAATACCCAGAACAAATTAATATTCCACCTCAGTACGGGCAGCTAAATCCCAACACTCATTAATCATGGTACTACCCAGCAGTATTCTTAGATGATGAAAACAGATCTTTCACCATTGGGACCTTGACCACCACTTAGACTGATAATATCTATTACATGTAACATATATTCTGGAACACAAACACTAAATATAACATGTAGCTCATTAGGCTACTCTATCTTCAAAAATCAATAACGGCATCGGAGACCAGAATCCCAGTCATACGAGCGTTTATAAAGGTGAGTGCAAGTATATTATCGATTAGTTATAATATCAAACCACCAACGATTGAGACTTAACTACAGCCACATATATGAAGCTACAATGTACAACCAGCACAGAGTGATTCAGGTTTGACATTTTTCATTTCACATTTCAGGCAATGCAGTGATAAGTCAGTGATGCCTAGAGGGATTTTCTTTTTTATTTCCACCTGCTGCCTCCACAGAGAGATTAGCCCACAACAGCGCCCCTGAAGCTGCGAGGGATGCTATGTTTTGCTCATGGGTACAACCGGCAGTGTGGGCGCCCACATGCCAACAAAGAGGCTTGAACCTGCGCTGCAGGTGTGAAGGAACTGCTTCTTAAATCGTAGCAGACTGCTGCCAGTAACAGGCAAAGAAAGGATAAGAGTCACACAGGAAGTGAAGAAAGATGAAGCTCCTTTAGTCTCCTTTGCTTAATCTTTTCATGCCTTTAATGACTTCATCATAAACTTGCACGACCAGCAGGACTGCCTCAAAATGTCGGTCACTGATCTCTTATAGTTTCACTGACCGAGAGTGTATTTTTATTCAGCCTCGCATCTAAAGAGCATTTTTAAAAGGGTAAGCAGAACCTCGAGTGAATTTCTTACCTCTCTGCCTTTGAACCGAAACAGCCTTGTGAGATAAATTGTGTGTGGACTGATTAAAATGCATCTGCAGCAGCCAATAACACATTGTGTGTGGGCTCGTGAGAGCCCTTGAGCCTCCCTCCCCCCAACCCCTCCACGTCTGGACAGCCTACATCAGGTCTGAGTGCTACTATGACTCAACCACCGGGGCAGTTAAAGGTGACTGGCAAACCCTTTCACCCCTCCACCCACAAACCTCATTCTGGCCTATATTCACATATTTCCATAAACACTAAAGATACCATATAGCAAATACAGCCAGAGCCCAAAATAAAAGTGCTGCATGGTAAAAACAAAACCCCCAAATAAGGCAACCATATCAACAATCAGCTTTAATAAAGGAGGACATGTACTGCTGACTGCATACATGCCTGGAGCAACAATTCAGAAAACAACAAACAGTATTACTGCAGCATAATGAAAGCATCATGCTTCATATTGCCAAAAGTGCATGAGCTTCAACCAAGTACAGTGCTGAGGGGATGCTTTTCAGTATTACAAGACAACATCTCAACGTCTCACGCATTAAAAAGGAATACCATATTCATTTTGAGCTCGATACTGTAACATTTTGTGCACGCTTTAAGAATTCATTAACCAGTGTTGCCATTTGTTTATTAAGCATCGTTCTGCACACAACGTCTTCAGCACACGCACGAGAGACCACGAGGCAAGAAGTACTTTATGCCCCGAAATAACAGATGACACAGAAATTACAGAAATTATTCATGACATCGGTAGAAAGGAACACATGCAGCTCCAACATACCCATGGATCTCCGTGACGTCCCAACAGTATTTCAGCACACTTGGCAGGAAATATTGTACAAATATCTGAAAGACATCTCTCCATCTCTCCCTCGAAATCAAAATGGATTCACAACTTCTTGTTTCAAATCTCATCTCTTGTGCTATTATTTTTCTGCGCATGTGGTGCTTGTTCCTCTGTGTCTCCTTCTTTGTCCTCCCTTCTCTCCCTCCTCTTTGGTTTTCTCTCTCCTCACCCAATCAAGAGATCTGGCCTCTGACCTTGCAGCTCAATGCCATTAAACTCCTTTCAATTCTTCAGCTTGTCGCGCCTCGGAAAAGACAATGTAGTCCTTAATATCAGCCCTTGATATCGGCTTGCTTAATTTTCTTTCTTAGTCATCTTTCGAAGAAAAAACATTTAGATTTAAAAAAAACATGTATGATTACTTCACTTTTCTCTGGCTTCATTGAATCACTTTTCATTGACTGACTTCGATGAATCTATTGTGTCCAGCAGAGTGCAAGATTATCCTTGGAAGACGGACAAAGAGATACACTCATTGCATACCAAATCTGCGAGTGGAGACAATAATAGGCATAACGCAAATTCTCAATGTCTTTTCCGATGTGATGATCTGCTATCTTCACGATTACATTTTTGTAAGAGTGTGCAGCCGTAAAACATGGTAGATAGTAGAAGACGATGCAGATCTTTATATTTGCTAAAGCAGATAGGAAGCTCGGCTACCACTGCTATTATATATATATATATATATATATATATATATATATATATATATATATATATATATATATATATATATATATGAAAAACTTTGGAAAACAAACAAATGGTTACACAGTTAATTCCTCTCAACTTCCCTGGTCTGATATAACTTCAGTGAACAACTTAGTCTCAGGTATGACAGGTGCGTGGTGTTGGTAATGTTAATGATATTGCTGTAGACTCTAGTGTAGTTAATGAACTCCCCTGTGACGAATCAAAAGCAGGCGTTTGAGTGATTTGACTGTTTTTATAGCTTGCTGTTATCAACCATCCAATATGTCTCTCCCATGGGATTATAGTCCATTCAACGATTACAAAGCTTTATTTGATATTGACCAGGTCACGGGATTCAGTTGTTGTAGAACAGCAACAAATACAAAATAAAAGATACAGCAGGTGGTAAAAGAAAAATAAATGGCCGTCCTGCTGATACTTGCCTCGAATGCCTCAGTCAATATTGCATTTATGTTGCGTCATGCTGTTCACGTTCATTTCAAACACTGTGGGATGTGTTTCCTAACACTCACATCATGTTTTGAATATCAGTGAAATTGTTTGCCATCACATTTACCCCCCTGATCCATTCTTGCTTTCCCCTGATCAGCTATAAATGGTGGAACATATTTCTGGCAGTTAGGTGTTAATATACTACAACTTCCATAGTTATTCAGACCAGGTATGATGATTATACATTTGTTTCGTGTCATTTCCATTCCCATATATGATTATAATTTGTCGTGACTTTTAATAGCTTGCAGAATGTTTGCTATTCAGCCGGATATCCCTGTTCTTACTTTTGTGACCTTTATTTATGCTGAGTGTCGGACACTGTCACATTGTGACTGGAGCCCGACTGATATATTTGATATCATCATTACAAAACTGTATCCCCTGCCAGGCGGCAGCTTGGTAAACAGGCTGTGGCTGTGGGGGTAATGTCTTTTAATATCCTCTGGGCTCTTTGTAGGCACCTCTTCTCCCCAATATCTTTGAAGTTTGATAGATGGGTACCAATCATGTCCTGGGTGTGTTTTATTACCCACTGTAGCCTTCCTGTCCTGGGCCGTGCACATCCAATGCCAGTTAGTAATGTTTCCAGTCAGGATGCTTTCAATTGCTCCTCTGAAAAAGTTTACAAGAAATTGGAATGGGTATTTTGCCTTCTTTAGATCCTATTTTTTAGCTTTCTTCACCAGGGTGGAGATGTGTGATGACTATGTCATGTTGTTTGCGATGCCGATTCCCAGAAACTGTTTACTTGCTCCAGAGGTGTGTGTGTGTGTGTCTTCACCTTCTTTTTTCCAAAATAAACAATCCTCTCCTCGGTTTTAATGTTCAGCAGTAGGTTGTTCTCCTCGCACCATTCTGCATGATTGTTGCTTTCCTCTCTATATGAAGTCACATCATTGCTTTTAATCTGACCCATGACGGTAGTGTCATCTGCAAACCTCACAGCAGGGTTCTCTTCATGCAGAGGGGAGCAGTCTGGGGTGTACGGTGTGAACAGCACACTGCCCTGTGTGAAGGCGGTGGGGCTGCCAATCTTCACTGCCTGGGGTCTGTTTGTAAAGAAGTCTAATATTCAGTTTTAGAGTGAGGTACTCATACCCAGAGTACTAAACCCAAAATATTTGTGTGAACATTGCCCAGTGTATTGCTACCTCTGCTGGCGATGTGGACATATGATGGACCTTAGCTATAACCGATCTGAGATGTGTTTGATTAAATCACCAGTTATAATAAAAACACCGTTCGCTTGCTTTGTCACGTGTCTGCTGATGATCTCATACAATTCCTTTAGTGCATTTTCTTCATCATAGTGCAAAGGGAGGAACTTCAACAGCAGCAACAAAACATACTCTGGGCAAAACAAACATTATTCACAGGTAATATGGCCTACATCTATGTATTCAAATAACAAAATTGACGAAGGGGAAACAATGTCCATCCACTCTGACGATGTTTTCCCACCATGCATCATTGATGTGAACACACAGTCCACCTCCCCTCTTCTTACCAGAGCCTGGCGTGCTATCTGTCATGGCAACGGACATAAAAAAAAAACAGTTATAGTTGTAACTTCATCTGAAAAATAATAAATCAATAAATAATAAATGTACAAACTGGCAAAACTCATCTATATCATTATTGATGAGATGCTACCATGTTGTAATTTTCTCTTCTATCAAATGTAAATGGGACTGCACCAGCAGCATTTAAAAAGTGACACACACTCCGTAGTACGTGCATGTCACAAAGCCTTTGAGTGTCCTCCAAAGTAAAGTAATGACTGTAACGACACACAAACACTTTCCCCAGCCCTAATGTAAGTGTCATGTATTGCCTGTAAGCAACACTTGAGTGACAAAACACTCTATATATAGCTGTATAATCACTTATCCTTCCATGATAAATTCACATTTCATACTTTGAATAATTCATGAGGTGAGTCTTGGGTGGTCTCCCAGTAACTTTCACACACCTCTCATTTTAAATAATGTGGCGAAGGCAAGTGGTGGGAGTGAAATGAAAAGAAAACAAGAACAAATTTAAATCTTTGAATTTGAATACTGATCTGTCAGAACTGCTTGTCAAAGGCAATAGCCATAGGCTGCATTCAGTCAAACGTGTGCGAGCAGGATTGTTTCTGCATTGCCGTTGGGTGCTCAGGTAATGTCACTGCTTAAACAATGTTGACTTGTGAAAACAGTACAAAACAATGTAGCTAGAATTTAATCAAAATAAACATGTTCAAGTTTAATTAAATTGCTTTCTCCGTTACAGATTGCCTCCAGTACAAACACTGGAATAAGATTACAAGACACAGTTCAAGCCACTTTGGAAATATTCAAATTGGAGAAGTTTGAGAAAGTGCAATACTGTGAAAAAAAAAAACATCTTCAATATTAAATTACTTTTCTTTCAAAGTATTCAAGCTCAAGTTTGATACAAATGGCCTTTCTCGTGTTGCTGTCATCGTTGAGGTAAACTGAAACACATTTCCTGCTCCGTTGGCTCCCTTGGGTGCTGGGTGAATGAGGCAGAGGAACACCCTTGGTACTAATCACTGCACCACCCTCAGTCCCTCTACGGTCTCACACATTGTTTTTGTGGTTATAGCAGTGACAATAACTGCATTTTCTGCCATTTTTGTTATTTTTGTTGTTAAAAAAGGTTCTATATTTGCACGCCAGCTGTAAAAAAGAAAAAAGAAAGAAAAAAACCCTGATTGTATTAAGATGTCACTGATTATGGTAAAAAGCAATGATCCCAGTGGGAGTATTTATGATCTCTAAATGTTAAGCACAGCTGGTGCTATTTAGATAACCATACTGTACTAATGTGCAACAAAATATTCTTAAAAAATAAATAAGAAAATGGTCTCATTCCTGAACACAAACTCCGTTAAGAGTTTGAAAACACTTACTCACAGTTAATGTCACAGAGAGTGCCACTTTTGCGATTACGTATGACTCAAATAAACCATACAAAATGGCCTTCACTTTCTCGTACTCTATTTTTCTCCACTTCATTCTGTTTCCGTGTCTCCTTGAAGATGCTTGCTCGGTGAAGACGGAGCAGTAAGATGTTATTTGGTTTCCACCCAGGGACTCTGTAGCTCACTACACAGCAGCAGTTTAGCTAACAATAGCCCTGGGTGGTTAGTTTAAGCACTAGGAATGGGGTGTTGTGGGAAGCTAATGATTCAACAGTGGGTCTACCAGGTGTGCTATGGAGCTACAATGTTTGATGTGGACTTCTACCTCATATTGTCAAGCAGATCAAATCACCGTAACAAACACAATTGTTAAATATCAAATGTCAAAGAAAAAGTTCCCCGATGGATAAATGTGGGCTTTGGTTCAAATCCAGAGACATCACTTGAATCCAATATGGTGAGAATAAACAGTTATCATGTCCTGGAAAGAAAACAACTACAGTTTCAGAAAAGTACAGGTCGCCATTGTTTGAAAGTCTATAGCTTGTTTACTACAGTCTCTAATTTCCTTTTTCCACCATGTCGCGGTCCTTCTGTGTATGCAACATACAGTGTTTGTGTGTGAAACAACACGGGTCATGAAGGACTTACAGTGTAGTCACAGTCAAAAGGTGTCTGGCTATGATTTTGGACAATCATTTCTGAGGCAGATTGTGTTTACATGGCAATCTAATCTGCAGATCAGCGAGATAACTTTGTAATAGACATGTTTGGTCTGTCAAAGTTGTAGTCAAAAATGATATGAGGGGAGCTCGTTGGCCAAGTGTAGCTGCAATGTTTGTAAATCCAGCAGAATCTGATAAGATGACACCCTAAGTATTTACAAGAGCTCATTCAATCAATTGTAAACGGCATCACTGTAAACACCGTTGTATGTATTTTAGGGATAAGGGTTGACATTTTGCACTCAGTGGTTCAGCCTGGCTACACGTGCAGTTAGGAATCTTTACATGATGGGAAAGTCAGAGTTTTACTTTGTTACAGATTGGATGAAAGATTTGAGAGGCAGATGGCTAAAGTGTTAAGTAGTAACTGTTGAGCACTTAGAGCACGCAATCAACATGATAGTTATGATTGACATCACCTGACAAAGAGCATGTTCATGATTAGGTCTAACAAATAGAGCAAATTTATCAGCACTCTATTATTATTATTATTAATCATAATTGTAGATATATTGGTTATGATGCCTATGTTTGCAAGTATGTATCATTCGAGTACAGAAAATGCCAAACTAGTAATTTAGAAACAGTGTCACCATCACATAGTTTGCCCCCCAGAGAGCAAAGTGTTTTTTTTTAACTATGAAATGTCCCACATAGTACAGCTGTTGGTAAAGTATGGGGTCCGTTTCAAGAATTGTTTAGGTTATCTGTTGTGTAAATAAAGTATTAGCCATTATATCATTATTGTAAGAAGAAAAAAATCTCAGATTCTCAATTATCCTAAACACCGTTGGCTTCAAAGATCCAGTGTGAGTCGAGCTGTACTAAACAAATTCCTCAAATACTTGTTGATTTTAAGTCAAAACAAAAACAAAACTAGAAACCAACATTTTCTGTTTCAAAAAAGAGAATGTTTTACATTCATAGAACGGCAGAGCAGTCGAGATCCTTTGCTGACCACGTTTTCTGCAGAAACAGATTTGGAAACACGCAGTGAACGCTTTGTGGATTTTTCTTTTGACTTCTCACTTCTACACATTAAAAGTTTGTTGCCACCTGGAGACCTGGGGCGGGTTTCATCAAGGTCTGTTTGCTGAAGATAAGCCCCAAAATGAAACTCCGCTGCAGACAGACCCTTTTGCAAAGAAATCATTAACATGGCCATTTCTCATGGCACTTCACCAATTTCTCCCATCGTTTTCAGCATCCTGAACACTTACAGTGTCTACTTAACTTAATGACTTTCTTGACTGCTTCCAGGTAAGTGATTGGGAAGTGTATAATCTCTTAAGAGGGCTGAAAGGTAACGCTTAGAGGAGGGAGCGGCTAATAATGTTTTATTATGAAAACAGATTAAATTAATCTTTGGATTAATCTGTTGCTCTATGGGCTGCCCGAGAAAATCTTATTATACTCCTTTGATAACACTGCAGCAAACCGCTGCCCACACTACTTATTCTTATATATCAATTTATTTCCCCCAGAATTCAACAGTAATTTATGTTAATTCCGTATGTGCTATTTGCTATGTTTGTGGTTCAGAAATGCAAATGCTTACATGCATTAGAAACTCAAAGACAGTATTTGAGGTGAAATGCTGCTGAGGGAGGACATGGTGCTTGAGTCCTGAGCTTATCAGCCGAGGCAGCTGTTTTATGAAGGCAGCCACACATTCAAGCCTCTGCCTGGCCGAGCCTTACTGCATCTCACAGTCCATCTTCTGCTTACAATATCAGTGTTCCCCATGCACTCACTCTTTATTTATACCGCTTATTCGCATTACATTAAAAGATTCAATCAGATTCTGGAGCAATAAAGACACGCAGACTGGAGATATTCTGCCAACTTCTTACACTCTGTCCAAGTTTGTAATGCCAGCAACTTCAGTCGTTGACCTTTGATCGAATTCAGCAAGCCTCCAAACAGATCAGGAATATATCACTGACCAAACGGGGTGATGGATCTGGCCTTTCTTTGCACTGCAGTTTAAGGGAAAGTGCCTTTGGCAAATGTTTCTGAAATGAAGATAAGTTGTCTCTCTATCTCTTTATGTGTGTCTGTCAAAGCTCTCCAAAATAACCGTGAAGAAAATATTTACACATTTTTGGATATTTAGCAGCCTGTATCTTAGCGTTTTTGGTTAAATCTTCAACTAATTCAGTTTAAATGTAAATAAACTAAAACCGAAAAGAAAAAAAATCGAAAAGTAGGAAGCTTGGTCAACCTTGTTTTAATGAACCGAACATAGGGAGCAGCAACACGGCAAACTAGTAGAGGTAAGAACACATTAAAGTGTTAAAAGATCATTAATGCAATCAGGGACCACTTTTATTGTGATTATTGTGAAAATTGGTCAAAAGCTGGGCTTCCAAAATGTCCCAAACTTGAAGCTGAGATACAATTGGTGATGTTGGTTTGAATTGCAGCAGTTGTGGATTATCATATTTGCGGGCGGAGACATCTGTATAGCACAGTTTGTGTCCTTTATTTAACCACATGATACACTTGTAGGAATTGCAAACATGGTATTGAATGTTAATCATTATTGATTCCAAATGTTTCCTTGTAGCTTTCAGTGTGAGTGGACAGAAACCATACGACCAAAAACAACAGCACAATGCGCTACATGTTCCAAGGTGCCCCTTATGGTTGCTCCCAAGGACGCTGTGTCATGATGAGGGGGTGGGGGTGGTGGTGGGGGGTAATTATAGTCCAGATGGTCTGACTAGGTAGGACTTCCAACAATTAATGGGCTAGCATCCCCCCAAACACATCCTGATCTCATCAAATTAGTAAATGGAATTATTGGGATTGATTGTTTTTTTCCTTCAAATTAAAATCTTTTGAAGAGATTATTGTTTATACATGTTAGTTATGGTTTGAAGTTTACATCTGAACACACAGCTTTACTGCCTCAGTCACTTTTGATCCCTGACATTTTATCATTTTGTTCTTCACAACTTGTTATCTCAACACTGTCACAGATGTTTCTGTGATGACATAAAAACTAATCTCCTCACTTGATTATGACCACGCTGTAGCAAATTCCATGTGCACACTGCTTACTGATTGTGCACAAATGTTTAGAGGACTAAAGCGTTTCAGTCGATAAAATTAAAGTGCCTTCGGGGTAAATTTTAAGGACATGGTTGTGATTTAGAACGGGGGTTTATTGCGATTTGCAAAAACAAGGTGGTTCCCGAGGGAACGGAAAATGGAGCTCTGCTTTTCCCGACCCATGTCAGACTGGTCAAAGTTTCATCTTTCACTTTTCACTTTCAAAGAGTTGGATAACTTACTTTCCCAGCAATATGAAGATGATCTGTGGGCTTGTCTCGGGCGTTGGCCACCATTTGTTTCCATGTGACAATTAACTTGATATATATCATGTATGACAAAGCCCATGGGCCCTATTACAGGATCCAGGATAGCCAAAGGGTCTTGTGAAGACACTTCAAACCTATCTTATTTCAACAGATACAGCACACTTCGTTCTACTTTAATAAGCGAAAAGAGCTGCCTTCTCAAACAGAGTCTATTTTTACTAGTTAATGGCATGCTTCAAGTTGGCGGATGTGGGGTGCACTTTTTTTCAGAGAGGTGTGGAGTGCATTGGAGGAGGAGAAAGAGAGGGGGCATTATGGAAATAGGTTGTAATTAAAGAGGAGAGTGTCAAAACAGCACAACAAGGCACAATCATGGAGCTTGTGTGATCACAGAGTCAGAGATGCGAGATAGGACTCCAAAGTGTAGATATAACAAAGAGGAAACATAAAAGGATTTTAACAGTTCGGGGGTGAGGGTAACTTGCTTTGATGTGCCCCATTTTGTGCAGGGGGGCGTGTTCGAGCTACGTTAATGACTCATCAGAAGGGCAAAAAACTGTTAGCAGTGTGTGCTGTTGTTGCAGACCAATGGGAGTTTGTGGATATTTGTCCTGGCACAGCAGAGGTTATTTCAGGTCCTCAACAAAACTGCTTTCTCAGGGAGGAATTATGTTTAACATTCACCTTATTAATATTGTGTTAATTCAGACATTATCTGGAGGCGAAATATCACCAGGATGTGTTGTACCAAGTGCAGTAAAAAATAGTATAGTTTAACTCACTAAGGCCCTGTTAGTCAACAGCTTTGTGAACATAATCTCAAGCTTTTCTACACATATCAGCAGTCACCATATCAGGTTCCCAAAGGTAGCCGGTTATTTAGGTTGATCTTGACATAAATAAGAGAGTTACCTCGGTAAAAAAAAAGGGAAAACAAACAAACAAATGTCGTGACTGTGGCTTTAAATGTGGAATGTGATATTTTGAAAGAGGTGTAGTCACAGTTGATGGAAGAGCTGGGTGTAAATTACTTCCAGAAACTCTAAAGCCACAAATTAACTGCTGGCTTTGGCAATTACGTATGTGAACAAAACTAAGGAGTCCTGATGTCTAATGCATTATAGCTTGCTCACACCCCATGGCCTTCCCTTTTGTGTTTCCACAGCGATGCTGTGACAATTCACTTTCTCTGTAAGAGCTCGTTTTTTGCTCAGTCACTCAAACAAAAGTCTTGACTTGACTCATCAAATTCTCAAGGTGCAGCCGAAAGCAATTACAGAGCCTCTGGGTGGAAGAGCTATAGCCAAGGCCCTTTTCTTACTCTGCCCCTAATAACGTTTGCCTTACAAACAAGATGAATCATGCTTCTCTTTTCCTTAAGCCTCAGCACTTTGGTGAAACCTCTCAGACAAGCGTTGCATGCTCTTTACACGGACACCTCACTGCTGAAAACGATAATGGCTCAGATTTCCACACCATTTTAGCAGGGGGAAGATTAAGCCTAAAGCGAGGCTGTGTTGGAAGTACTGTGCATAAGATGCCCAACGAGGCGCTTTGTCTTTTTCTGAGCCCTCATACTTTTGGTTTGGAGAAGCACGTAGCTCCTATCTTATTCTTTGGATCTCTGCCTTTTATGTTTTTTCCTTTCGTCTCATTGTGCAATAACACAAGAATTGCAGGTTACAAGGTACATGTTCATGTTATAGTTGGGGATTCATGAAGAAAAGATGCATTCATCACTCACTGTACCATCCCCTCCCCCCCTGCTGGAGCATGCAAGTAGTAGACACACAAGTTCTGTAAGGCAACTCAGAAATACGCAGGCTGCTCAGATTTTGCATCTGGCATCATGATGTTTCTGTAAAGTTTGGTGGCACTGGTCCTGGTATGGGATGACATGGATTTACTCCCATCTGTGCAAGAGTCAAAAATATGTATTTGTCTTAAGGCAGACATGATACCAGAGTGGCAGACAAAAGCTATTTTAGGCAGCAAGGCGAGATAAATCCAAAATCCATCTTTAAGTATTATTATGAAAGCAATATACTTTTTTTTTATATTACATAAAACATATAAACCAGGAATTATACAACCCAGAGCAGCTAAATGAATTCATCAATAAAGCCATTTTGAATACAGATCTGAAGTTAAGGTGTCTTACCACAGCGATCCAGAGAATAGCCGGCTGCTATGGCGCAGAACACGTAAACCAAGCCAAAAAACAGTCCTGTAGAAAGCAGATTCCACATCTTTATCCTGTGTGTTCATTCGTCTCTATCTCAGGCAAGAAATCTCTCCAGAGTATCACAGCTAACTAGAAAAATACGGCACAGATGACTGGCAAAAAGATCGTGTTCGTTATTTGGGGTTTTCTATCCTTCTTAAGGCAAAATCTGTTGAACTTTGTGAACGCAATGTAATACGAGCGCGACGCAAGCAATAAAAGGTTCAAGAGGTCTGTTTGTCCGCTAATGTGTTGGGAGGCTGCGAGCTAGTTACCTAGTCTGGTTAATTAACCTCCAGAGGATTAGAGAGAGCAGAGGCTGCGATCTGGAAAGGCCTACTGGGCTCAATCAAGACCACAAACTGAACATTGTATATGGCATAAAAGTGTTGTAGTAAACACATTTTCATCCCTCTGCCGAACCCTGGGGAGCTCTTAATCAAACCACAATGCACACACAATAGTGCCTCCAGACAGAAGGAAGAGGAGAAGAATGGAGAGAAAACACAGAAAAGTGTGTGAACTCATAGGCCCTTGGCCTTTTATCTGAACTCCTCTGTGACATCTTAGCTCTGCTGCTCTCTGTGGAGACTGTTTTAGCAAATGATGGGAGGAAATCACAATTTACTGTTGGGAATTGTGCTTTGCTTATAATTATATGCTTCACCTTGTATGGTTTTGTTTTTCTCACAGAGAAGTGAGTTAGCGTATCGCAATTAGAGTCATTTCCTTGATCGATGTTGTATCATTCAACACAGAATAGGCTCATTAGCAATCTGTTGTAATGTAACTGCTCTACGATTCAATCTACTGTTACAGGCATTATGAGCGTAATCTGTCCAAACAGCGTTTTTCTTGTGACGTGATGAGCGTGGATGTCACTGTTTTTTTCTGTTGAATTCACAGTTACATTAATGGAAGATTAATGTTGTTATTTTATGACCGCTGGACAATTCAAACCTGGTTAAAAGTGTATACAAAATTTAAAATGACATCAAAGCCAGTTCGAAAAAACATATTGACGCCATTCCAGATTATTATATATATATTTTTTAACTGATAAAACCAAGTTATAAATAATGTGTTTTCATTAAAAGACAGGGTTTTGATCCATAAGGAAGAGAGCACGGAAAAAATCCAGAAAGATAGATTATTTTTTGGAAACTGGTGGTAAACTTAAAAGGAAGTGGCAGTTGGAGGAAGACAGTAAGGATTCCAATCATATCACCAGGGCACGACATTTATCATCCGTCGAGACCTTCTTGTAAATCACCACAGGGTCTCGCCCCAAAATTATCCGTGACACAGCCAGGAAATAAATAATTAAAAGCCCATTTTCTGATGTGAGGTTCCTGAATGATAAATGATGAGGCTTAGACAGCAAGCATGAGGAGTTCTCAAGTCCTTCATCCCTTGCTGGGGGGAGTTCAAGGATAGGGCGACTGGGTGTTCATGGGTTCCAGTACAAGACAAGCTGACCAACTGAAGAGACCAAATAGAAACTACAGGGAGATGATGAAGTTTTACATTTTATTTTGCTACAGTAAGTTTCTAATTGATCTGTCTGAAACGTAGCCCTGATCAACAGAATGAGTGCACAAGGAAAACACAACAAGAAATTAAAATGTATTTCTCTTTAAATTAAATTCTCTGTAGAAACTTTTCAGAGTTGTTTAATGCATTACAGCAATCACAGATCACCAAGGGTTAGGCTTAGTAATTGAGTGATTGGGGTCAAATTATTACGTCTTTAAGGTTTGTCGTCATAATTACAAAAATAAACGCTACAGGACTTTGTCACTTCAACGTAAAGCATTTGCAGTTTTTGGGCATTGTCTGAAAGACCCTGCTTTAGAATTTGTTGGGAGGACAGTCTCTGAAAACATATCTACATCCAGTGGTTAGATGTGGCATATGCATCCAATACCAGGCACTAAAGTGGGAACACGCTTTAACCACTCAGGGATATTTAAACTACATAGAGGTTATTTTCTAAGAGCACTCCCCAGAAATGGACCGCATACAATTACCGGCTTGCACTTATATACCTCCGCCATCCAGTCAAAGTGCAGTTTACTTTTATGTATGTCCAAAATGTCATCATAATTGCACATGAAATGGCAGAACATTTATTTTGTTTGGTCACAGTGACCATTCACCAGCACATTTTAATCAGGTCAACCTTAAGTGCGAGAGACTGTTCATGTCAAAATTCAGGCGTTCCTGAGATATCACAAAAATAAACCAAACAGACAGACAACCCCAAAACATAATGATTTCGCCGGCGTGGAGGACTAAAAAGATATCAGCAGAACTATCGAAGGATCAGGTTGCTGTTTAGATTCCTTGTGTTACACAATCCTGGTAAATGTGCCCTCTAAATTTCATAGCCACAAAGGGACGTGACGGGGCAGTAGAGGTGTTGGTGGACTTTTTCTTGACTTTAACGCTTAGGTATGTTTTGTTCTATCTTTGTATTTGAAATCCTAATATTTGTTTTGTGGTGTTGAAAAACTAAAACAATAATCACACCTATAGTAGCAAAATAGCTCATCTGTGATTATGTGAACATGTGTCGTATCATTTCCTGGCACCAATACTAATTTAATCCACGTTAATTGACTGTTTGACTAGCACAATATTCCCCCCAAAAAAGATGAAGCAAAACATATACACACAAGAAAACAAGGGGGAAAATCATTATTATTATTATAAATAAATAACAATCAGAAGAAACACCTGAAGAATACAGTAAATTAACAAAATGCTTTCATAATTCACCCATGGAGCTTTGTTAACTCATTATTTTCATATTCTATGAATATAGTCATGTTGAAAGGCAAACAATGAAGAATAGTTATTATTTAGTGATGGATAATTGTAGCAAGAGGTCACACCAAACAATTGATAAAAGCCTTTGTGACGGAGCAAAAGGATTGGCCTTTAATGACGAGTCTAAATATACAGTGGAAGCCAATTTCGGTCCAGTGGAAAGGAATGCCCAAATCCAAAATATCTTTCATAACAATACTTATATTCTGTGCAAGTACTCAGAAAAATCAAAACAATTCTAAGAACATGAATGTTTACTTCAGAGAAAATATTCTTCTCGGTGGTAAACACTTGCAAAAAGTAGACCGCCATGGAATAATAAAATACATGCTAATGGGATTCGTACTAGGTTTAGCAGATCCCAAAAGTAGAGTGAGGCAGGGTTCACTGCAGATTTTGTAAACCCCAGAAAAATCATGTCTTCCTCTCCACCATGAGAAACACTGACAAATTAATATCAGATGTCAATAGTGCCTTGATATACATCATTGGCTGATGCACGCACACATAAACGCTAGAGTGTTCAAGCTCAGTCTTTAGCCCCTCCTGTTCTCCCTTTACTGTGTCTTACTTTGTATGTCTCACAGAGTCATGTTACAACTGACATTTTCAGGTGGATGTTTTCCACAAGCTCCAGTCCAAACCGACTTCAATCCTCCCTTTGAAAAGTGATCTCCTATGAGATGGAACAATTTTTCTTCTTCTGCAAAGTCCTTTGTGTCATTTTAGATGACCAACTGTACTATAAGATGAAAGCCACTGTTGTAGCCTGGAAATGTGTTCTACAACATCCATTGGATCACACCGTGCCCATCATACCATAAGAAAGCTGCTCCTAGTTCTTGGTATTGTCCTCTCCACTGTGAGTCTTTCATGACTGAGCGCTTTGTTTTTGTAATCTCTGGCTTCATAAGCACTGATGCAGCCATTGATAACTGTGCTCTGGATCGGCTAGGAAAGGGTTATTTGAATGTAAAGAGTTCAAAATGAGAAGAATGCATTTCTGCATGGGCTGGTGCACACACGCTTCTCACCTCTTTATTGTGTACCCAGACGTTGCACTTATAAACACTTTCCAGCACTCTAAACTTTGAGCTGTGGATACAAGTTGTCGTTCCCCCTCTGACAGCTTTAGAATCATAACATATTGCGATGTAAACTCTGATAAAATGAGCCTCAATTTGTCCGTCTTAGGGGACCTGCTGAAAGTGATTCCCTCAGCTGTGGCATATTCACTCCTGAGATTAGATGAGATTAGGTCGGCACTGAAAGATGTACTTTTCTCAATATATCACTGCAACATGAGGGAAACTCAAAACCTTGGAGGGGGGAATGGTAAGCCTACAGAATTTGAGCTTCTGCATGAATTGACAAACGAGTTTTTGTCTTCCACTTTGAATAAAACACATTGTGAATAGGCTCATTCTTCTAAACTAGTCTGCCAACTGTTGGATTAATATCACCCATTGTAAGTAGATAAAGGTGTGCGCTAAATTCTTAAAATCAATATGCAAAAGGTTTATGAAACGGTTAAATAATTCCTAACTGCTGCTCTATCACACTTAGTGTCACAGCCCCTGAGATAATGCAAGTGGGCTGAGACCATACACAGTATTTCAGAATTGATAGTGATTAACTCTGATTGCATGCATAATCATATTGTGATCCATAACTGAGAATACCCAACATGCATTTGATTGAGACGTAAATTCCATATTATTATCAAGACATACGTTACTAAGAGGGAGCTCAGCTGCAGTAGGTTATCTCAGAAGCAATTGTCAGAGCTGCTTATCCTTTGGCATGTTTGCTTCTGTTGTAACTAAGATGGATAGCCCAATAACTGGGATCTGTATTATTTTCATCTTAATTCTCTGTGGCAATAATGCAGTATCTGACTTTTTGTTGTTGAAAATGACAAAAAGTGTTGCTCCAAAAGAAAAAACCTGTCAGGGAGGCTAAGGTTGAAAATATGTCATCTAAAGGCTGGATCATGCCAATTTTAAATAATGTGTAAATCAGTAATTATTTACACAAAATTAAAGAATGATAACATACGTAACGTGATAGATTACATCTATTAAAAATTAATTCAGTAATCCATGTAAGTGGGTAAAGTTCAGCAAGTCTGTTTAGGTGTTTTTCTACTGATTGTGGAAGCAGAACAAAACAACAACATATTACAAACTGAGATAACCAAATGATATAAAAACATCATTTTCAGGTGCTGTTAGCACTCAGTGGCATTTATGTGATTAGTAGACGTTGAAATGATCAGCTCTGCCCACTGCCTGAGAGCCGCGCCCTGTCTTAAAGATCTTTCCCATTCAATTTAACGGCATGTTGCCCCCGTCCTCCTAACTATTTTCCTGTGCCGTTCCGAGGCAGTGCATCAGTTCTGCTTTCTCATTGGACAGGACACTCCACAGTCCTAGCTGTCCATGGGTGACCATTACCCCCCCCAACTCCAATTGCCGCATCACTTAGCTCAGATTTAATTAACTCCAACCAGCCTTACTCCTGGAGTGATGGCTGCAGAGGACTGCCCATTGGGGGTTTCTGATCAAGAAGTGGACAGGAATACAAACTAGGACTTCAAGCTGAAGAAAAACAGAACTGCCAGCTTGTGATCGTGATGCCACGGCTTGTAAAATGCATAGAAGGAAACAGTAGGATTGTGCTCCGTGTTATGGGCCAAAGCTTGTCCCTCCACACCCACCTCTTTCTTCACTGGTACCCATAACTTCCCTCCCCTTAGCATCCCGCTCTGATTTTCCCCTCCTGTGCTTAATTAGGCCCTACAGTTAAACAATGTGCTCAGCTTCCGAGGGTCTTACTTAACCAGCAATGAGAAAGAAAGAGGGAGAGGAGAGAAGGGGAGATTCATATTCAGCTCACATAATACTATGCTGACACGCTATTATTCACCCCTGGTACTGTGGCTCCACTTTTAGGTGGAAACCAGCTAAGACACACATGCACACACTGGGGCTGATAATACATATAAGATGTTCTATGAGGTTGGAAATAGCACATAGGGTGGTCCGACTCTCTATTTAAAGGCTTGAGAGTGGCATCTCCATTTAAAACGACTGTCCGTCTGTTCTGGCCTACGTTCTTCCTGGGCACCAAGTGATCAATGGGAACTCCTCCACAACAGTGTCAGCAGCGCCTGACAAATGTGCTAACCCAGCGAAATGCTTGTACAAGCACAAACATATCTGGACTATTACTCTTCCTGCTGGAAAATGTATCAGAATATGAAAGCATATCAACCGCATCCATTTTGTTTGGAATCAAACCTGACAATAAAAGGCAGACATTGGGCAGATGATAGATGGCGAAATGTAGAAGAAAACTGAAAAATAGCAATTTCACACTAAAATTATTTCATGTTTAATATCCGGTTGGTTTCCTTCCAGCTATTCACATTGCGGTTGTGAAGAAGCAATTCTGAAGTTTGATGTGCCTTGAAATAACTGTGGTCAGAGATACATCACTGCCTCAAACTAAGTACATTTGATATATTTTGCCCAATAGATCACCTTTAGCTAGACCTCAAATCTATCAATGTTACCCTTCAAACATTCACAATGTTCTTCTCGTATGATAAATCATTTTAGCTTCACTCACACATTTACAGTCTGTAAATGTCTTGTTCTTCCCACTATTTTTGCCCAAGTGTGACTTGACCTCGTCGTCACTGGGATACATGCCTGGTCTCTATGACCCTGAAGAGATTTAAGCGAGTACGGAAAATAAGAAAAATGAATAGAAGTCTTGAGTAGAGTGCAATCTGACTGAAAAATAGCTAAATATATTGCAAGATTTAAACCTAATATTATGAAATTGTTATTATTGATTCATACAGTTGAAAATGTAATCTGTCAGAATACGATTTCTACTGCTCTGTATCATAACATTATATTACATTTTGGGTAGTAATACCTTAATGAAAGACACTTAGGAAATACACAGAATTTGATAAAAACATTAATACCACTGTCATATCTGTACGATGGATATGAAGCTGGAGCCAGATGCAGTTCACTTAGCTTAGCATAACGATTGGAAACAGATTTTGTGGCCACTGGAGTGAGCCAGGCTAGCTTCTTTCCATTTTCCATTCTTTGTGCAGTTTAATATTTCCTGTACAATCTTCTCATCTAAGAAAGCCAATAAGCGTATATCCCAAAACATCAAACTATTTCTTTAAGAGGTGACACACATTTCATCAGGTTTTAAGATTTCTGCCTTGCAACCTTTCGGCTCATACAATGTTTTACGACAAAAAAAACTGTCCAGACACCCCCCCCCTTTCAAACATGTCCACCTGTAATGTCTTTTACAGAGATTTTAGAACATGGACGAAAGTCATATATTTTGTGACCCACAAATTTACTCAATCAATTTTAACTTCAACTATTCCCTCTGACGTAAGTAAAGTGTGCAGGTGGCAATTACCTGACTTGATTGTACATATTCAGTAGACCCAATTGTAAATATTCATGCTCACTTTTTATTGCATTTTTATTGTTTTATGTTTATCGTTAAATGTTCATTGTTAAATGTTGTGCACCTCCCGCCAGGACACATTCCTTGTATGTGTAAACATACTTGGCAATAAATGGTTCTGATTCTGATTAATATGTTTCATTATTTCACATTATGAAACACATTATGTTAAATCTCACTCTGGTACCTCGTGTGCCCTCAACAGAGAGCTGATTCCTGAATGAAAAAAGTAACCGGATTCCTAACAGAGCTGTTCCAACATTAACTGTCACTGTATCCCTGTGCTGTGTAGAGTCAATGGTACATTTTTCTGTCTGCTCTCTGGGAACAGCTTGAAGCCTTGCTGAGCACATTAATCCACTGGGATGGGGCCCTTTAGAATCATTTATTCACAGTTGGGGGTAAAGCGCAGAGGAGTCAAAGGTCAGTGCTTGGCCATTCATATCACCATAACCCTGGGGCTTTTCCATCAATGTACACTCTCCATCTGGGTGAGACACCACAAAGGTCGAGGCACACATTGTTGGAAATGGTGCTTTCTGCAATTTTCTGGTCACTGGTATCTCAAGCAATGCCGTCACAGTTGGGTAAGCATATGCCATCTGGTGCATATTTTCATCCAAAGTTGCCTCCAGTAACATGAGTGGACATACTGCCATTGGTGGTCATTTATGCAATTAAACGGTTGTATTAGAGATTAATTTAATTAGCGCACAACGTCTTCATATAAAGGTAGAACATACCAATACATGGCATTAATATAAATGAACAAACAGACCCACATTTAAGAAGGGAAATTAAAAAAAAGGATATGTACATTTAAAAATGGCTCAAAGAGCATGTGCGTGAGTCATTAAAGTAAACATCAATAGCCTAAAGCGAAAGCAGAAATTCCATAAGGATGCAATAATATTTCCACCACGGGTCAAGCAATGTAGTACGCCATAACTGGAAGGCTAAGCTTTCCCAGAAAGCTGCCTATTCATAAACAGGGAAACAACAGTGTGACACAGTAGTTGAATATTTAAATAGCCCGAAGAACAATTCATATGATTTCACATAATTACCATCCATGGATGTCTATTCAACACGGAAGCAAATAACTGCTCTTGGCAAGACATGAGGGAGAAATCTAATGTTTAGTTTTTCTTTATAAAGACTGAATTTGCAATCCATTTTGCATAACCATGGTCTGATGAATGCATTTACTTATATATATTCCCAGTACTGTTCATAAAGTTAGTGATGGGATATTCAAATCATTCAAAGATGCAAATAATGCATCTGGTAGCCGCCCGCATCCGCTTCAAAACATTGGTACTTGCGTACCGTGCTAGATCGGGTCCAACCTACATCCAGGAAATGTTAAAACCGTACACCCCAGCTCGTTCGCTCCGCTTGACTTCTGCCAATCGGCTTGTAGCTCCGCTACTGCGAGCTAAACACTCAACAAAGTCACGCCTGTTTGCTGTCCTGGCTCCTCAATGGTGGAATGCGTTCCCCATTGACATCAGGACAGCAGAAAGTCTCTACATCTTCCGTCGCAAACTAAAAGCACATATATTTCGACTACACGTTGAATAGGGAATGTAGCACCATAGTAGCTCTTCAGTAGCACTTAAATGGCACTTACTTATAGCACTTTGTAGAATAACTTTATTGAGGAAATTGTACTTTCCTGATTCTTGTTGTTCTGAGTTTGTACTCGTGGTTGAATTGCACTTTTTTGTAAGTCGCTTTGGATTAAAGCGTCAGCTAAATGTAATGTAAAATAATTAAATTTTAACTGACGGTACGACATGCTCTCATAAGGTTGTGCCAACCACGGAAAACTGATCCAAAGTTTTATCTCTGTAAAACCCCTGATGGGTACTGATAGAGAGACTGATAGGAGGAAGAGATTGGAGCAATGCTTTGAAGACGGAGTTCGGCTCCCTGCCATTTTGTGGTTTCACATGTAAAGAACTTTCCTTGGAAGTTGAGATGCACTCCTCAGCACTCCAGTCAAAGCAACATCAGTGGTGCTGCTTTTGGGAATTTCTTTTCACTCAACTCTGTGGCGAATCATCACATTAGCAGTTCTGTCTCCATCCATCTTTCAAATTTGGCACTGTTTGTGCTTTCATTACAACAACTCATCTTCATGTACTTAGAAATCTGCCATTCGTGGTCGCCTATGGGGCCATAAAGCAGAAGCAATGAAGGAAATAGACAATAATAACTTCGGTTAGGATTCTATCTTATTCCACAGCATTGTGCGACGAGGCACATAAAAGGATACGTTTGTTCCTTAAAGCAATTTTGCTTCAAAATGAGTGAATCAATCATTCCTATTGAATGCGCATAATTACTGTGCAATTTGGAAAACGTATTTCATAACATTTTCTTTTATGTTACAGGGTTCTCTCTGCATAACAAATGTGGATAATAATATGTAAAGGTCCACTTGGACTGTAGTTCCTACAGCAGTGTGCAGTATTTTCTACATTCATTCTGATTCATTGTTTAACTCCTGTTTGCCAACACCCAATCGTTCTGCTTATGGGAATACCCCATCTGCTTACTCTATTTGTGTGCATTCATGTAAACATAGACATATTTATCTATATCTGTTTTCTATAATTTGATGTGAAACTGTAAAATGTTAATTTCTTAATTAAATAAATGTAATGTATTCAATTCACACAGTAGTATGCAAGCAGTATATATATAGCTCTTTGGCTATTTCGTATTAACTATCTATTTATTGAATTACCAGAAAAATGCTATCACAAAAATAAATCACTGCATTTGAAGTACTTAAAAGTGACTGTATGGTAAAAGTGGTTGTGGTTCTTAAATGATGAGCTCTATATTGTCAACGTCTGACCCTTTGATACAACATGAAAAGGTCTCTCTGGAGGTGTAATGCGCTTGAATTGTGCCATCAAGTTTAGAAGTAATGCTTTATAGAACACTCCATCACATGCTCGTAGAGGCCAGACCCTTGGAGAATGCAGGCTTTCTCTGAAAAGTTTTTTCCAGGTGTAAATGCAGCCACATCTCTGTCATTGCTTTACACCTCAGGCAACATCCTCACTTTCTCTCCATCTGAGTGCAGCAGAAGCCTTAAGTGCCAGAGGACTATTTGGAAACCTTAAAAACACCCTATGCTCACCTTTGTCTCCATGACACTTGCTTCACCCAGTTTATATAATCACTGACACGTCATACTTCTGCTCAAAGGCAAAAACAAAGCAAAAGGCCAAACAGGAATCATATTAACTAACTCAGAATTGCCTGCACAGTGTGAGCCCTCCGGTATTACTAAATAATCAAAGGCTGATTTTTCTAACACAATCATTACCACAGTGCAACTGAGAGGTGGGCATGGGTAAGCAAAAATGAATGTACTCATTCAGCACTCCACCCCACCATTCAATTCAGTGTCCTCGTATGTGTAGCCGTTCTTGAAGGGTACGCTTGTCTGAGTTCCGAGGCTACGCACTGAAGGAATAGGCAGCCAGCAGACAATCACAGAGGAGCTGAGTGCGTCCATTAAGGCTGTCAGTTAGCAAGGACCTTGATTAATTGCACACTGCATAGTGGCAAATTAAAGCAGGTCCCCCCTCCTCCCCCTAAATAATTAGGTAAGAATAGATTGCCAGAGAGCGCAGAGTGAATACTGGAAGCCCGCCCTCAGTCACTCTGTCTTACATGTAATGAAAGCATGGGCAATAATGGTGTGCGCGTGTGTGTGTGTGTGTGTGTGTTGAGAAATATATTTACATGCATGACTGTAGCTTGTGAGAGTGACTGAGAAAATAATGATGGTGCTGATGGTGCATACATTTATATCTGCCCTCTGTGGGTCTTGCTTGTAAGCTTGTAGGTGCACAGTGTAAAGTATGTGCATAGAATGTGTATAACTTAGTGCAGTAGACTTTGATTGCCTGTGTGTGGGTTTTACTACAGTATGCATAAATACAGCAAAGCAAATGTAGCAGTACATCACAGGTGACAGTGACACTGCCCCGGTGCTGGTTCTTCACCAGCTGCTTTGGCTACACCTGTCTTTGCAATGTGATTCCTATTATCTGATCATGCCAGGATGCATTAAGGGACAGGTCTAACTCCTGCCATAGAGGTTTTTAAATCCAATGAGCTAAGGTATGTTCTGAATATCACCAACACTGGGATCTGGGAAACGGTGAACACAATTTAGGCACAATTTAGACATTCTTGTTGTTGCCCTAAAGACAGTCCCAACACACTGACACAAATCCCCAGTGGTGACACACCAGCTTTGGCTTTAATCTCAGATCCACACTTGTGTCTCTCACTTCAGTGCTTCTAAAAGATGACATATGTCACTTTCATGCTGAATTCTCAGTCCTCCGTCTCATGTCCATCTGCTGAAAATAATGTACTTCAGTTGTAATCAACGCAGCTGTGCTCTACACTGGCCTCAGAACGACTCCCGCCTCACTTGCACGTACGCATGTAAATTCAATCCAAATCCTGTTTGCAGGCCTCAAGTCTGTCTCTGAAGTACATACATTGTGTATTTGGCTGTGACCAAAAGCACCTCTGAATGCACAACAGATCCAGACGACTGAAGTTGTTGTTGTTGTTGTTGCATCTGCTTTTCCTTTCCTCAGTCTTTCCGTGTCATTCTGCTTGTGTGGCTTGGCGGACTGTAAACATGCATCTATAGATGAAGGTAACTAAACAGAAGTAGAAATCCTCATTATGCCCTATGGGCCTGTTTTGTTTTGTATATCAGTGCTTAACAGCAGACTATGCAGCTATACAATTACACAACATGATGGAAAACAAAGTTGAGTCCTCTACAGATGTATACAACATCCAGCACGCATTGATATCAGTATATTAGGACTGCTGCGGTAAACAGACAACACTGCCGAAGGTCTATAGTGTGAGGACTGGTCAGTGGCCTTTACATATTGTTCAACAGAGAAAAAGCCCTAGGGAAGATTAGTCCATTTATGTGTTGATCCTGCAGGGAAGGACACCAAGCCTTCTCTCAGTCGGTTGAGTCTTAATCTTCTTTCAGGCAGACTGTGTGGAGTCACTCTCTCCCGTTTTTTAACAGACCATTTCTTAAACTTTAACCACAGTAGCCACAGGTGGGATTTGTCAGGGGGAAAAAAAGAACAATAAACAAACCAGAGCAAATGTGTGCATGAAAAGAATATTGTTTGAGAGAGTAGAGGAGAACAAGGGCCATGGTGCTTTGTAACCTCCCTATATTGTTTCTGAGCAGGGCTGGCATCTCAGAAGAGCAGCGGTAATCATGATGATCAAATAAACACCCTCAAATGCTCATTTACTCTCACCTCCTATTCCAGCATGTTCTACTTACTCACATGTCTTCAGTGACTTCTAATCTAAGTTCTATGAAATTGGATATGGCACTGGTTGATACACTCTTATGGGGTTGTCAAAGGTCATGGTGACCCCATTCCGCATACATGAAACCTTCAGCTACTAGTGGAGCGTTAGGGAGTTCTGCCTGTATTGACAAAACTGAACTTACTGCAACATTTCACACAGGCTTCAGATGAAAGTTTACCTGCCGATTTCACACGTCAAGTCCCACCACACTACAACTGGATTGGGATCATAGAGGAAGAGGACTATTTTGTAGCATAGATAGATGACAGTCTAATTATCAAATCTAAAGGGGCAGAGTTTGGACCAGCCATTGCCACTGCCCTTCATTATCCTCTTTCAGGAAACACTCCCAATGGGGGAGGTCCTTTTAAAAATACTCTGCCCTAATATGGCCCAGTGGTCATCATTGGAGTCTGACACAGTCCGGAGACAATGGCACTGACAGCTCTAATAGTTGGGTGTTTGGATTAAGTGATCAGGAGAGAAGTGGATCCTTTTATAGGACTAACTTACCCGCAGTAGTCTTACAGAGCTAATTCTCATTATCGTATTGTGTCCATACAACATGTTAATGTGAAACGATGAAAAAATGATGGGTTTAGCCATTCTGCAATAAAGGGTAAAGCAAATCATAATCTCTTGGGCAAAGTCCTTCGACAGCTAGAAATAAAAATGGTTGAGATGTTTACATTCTTTTTCCTTCTCTGTCTAGAAACCCATCTGACAGGAGTTGTATCAACCAGTCAGCTTGCATGACAGAGATTTAGGATGTGTGTGCTTCAGCTTGTTTATTCACCTACACCCAACCTACATGTCTGTGGAGATTTTTACTTGTATTTTAACAGAAGAAGAATTCATGTTTAGTACCAATGGAAAAAAGAAAACACTGTTTTGGTTTCTCTTTTCTCTCAGTGTGGTTTGCTCATGTTTGAATACACAAACTGTAAAAAAAGATGTCTGACAAATATTGTGGTTTGCGCCACAGCAAGGACAAGACAAAAGGAGATGGTTTGCAACACAGCTGGGGAGAAGAGTTTACAGTCACCTGGCATTATATGAAACATTCTGCACAGTGACAACCCTTAAAAAACATACTGATAAGAGTCAGACCCGCCACACGTCATGGGTTATTGAATTGGGACGGTCTGTGTGACTCTCCCATGTCTCTTTCGCATGAAACAACAAGCTATTTGCCACACAGCCAGGGTGTAAACATCATTGTCAACAGATCTCAGCATGTGTCTTTGAAACATTGATCAACTGGGTCTTCCAATGTGGATTCCCTAGGAAGTGTACGTTGTCTTTCGTTATCCAATTTGAGCAGTGGGTGTAATACACCTCAACATTAAATTGGAATGATTAATGTCACCAGGCAAAGCTCATATTGTGCGATAGATACAGAGTTGGAAGGAGAGCAGGCTGAAAAAGATGTAGTGTGAGACAACAAACACAAAAGATATGCCACAAGGGAGCACTATTATAAAATAACTGCTGAGAGGAAGAGTGCGGGAATATGGTTTAGCTTGTGCATACTACAGTACGATGGTTGTGTGTGTGCGAACGTGTTTTGTTTCTTCCATGGGAGAGTCTGTGTGTGTGTGTGTGTGTGTGTGTGTGTGTGTGTGTGTGTGTGTGTGTGTGTGTGTGCACGAGTGTCTGTTGTGTGTAGCTTACTGGGCCTGAACCAACGAAGATGCAGCTTGAATTCTTGTTGCTCGATCAAAGTCCCTGGAGTAATCTCTCATAAGAACAGAGCACGGGCAGGCGGGAGGAATGCCCATTTCATTCTGGAGTATATTAAATCCCTGCACTCACAAACCAGTATTCCTCAGCGTGGCAATGTAATTTTGGTGTGGATGTGGATACAACTAGCGAAGAACAAGAAGAGAGAAAAAAGAAGGAAGTATTCATAAGGCTGGTGTTGACACTAAACCAAAGATTGGAATGAAGAATAAAGGATGGCACCACGCCTCAGTGATTGTCCAGTTGAGGAACTCCCTTGTGTCCGAGCAGATATGTCTCTCCTTCTCATCATGGCGGGATGGCGGGGTAATTTTGTCCCGGTTATAGCTCCTCCATCTTCTCCCCAGCTCCTCCTTATTTCAGCATTTCAATTTCCTCCCTTGGGCAGGCGCAGAGTGGTAACCTACTTCAGACATTCTCTCAGACAAGAGAGCAGCAGAAAAAGACGAGGAGGAGCAGAGACGAAGAACTGCCGGGCTCTCGGCTCAATCCTGCTTCCGGTTTCCCCAAGGCATGGGAATGCAGATTCAAAGAGAAGAATTTGCCTGAAGATGATGTTGTGGTTAAGATCCCTGCCTCATGAACTACATATACCCATGTTGGCAAAAGACTGTCTACTGAGGGAACTTCCTCTCATGTGTCTCCTCTATTTTAAGGCACTCTCAGCTACATATGAAACGAAAAAACATAAAACAGTTAGATGAGTAGCTGGACAACTGGAAAACTGAGCATTCCCTCAAGACAGTGAGGCATCTTGCGTAATGGCACCTATTTGCTACAATGCTGCTGCAATGATACACATTTATGCCCACCATATCTGAATTGTCCTTAATCATCCTTCACTCTGCGTCCATTTAATTGCCCCGAAACAATAAGGGAGTCCAACTCCCCTTTACACATCATCAAATCAATTAAAACCAATCTGCTGTCAGTGTTATTGAGCCTGCTCTGCAATCTACCTTTGCTGTCATCTGCAGCTGCACAGTGGTGACATCAGATAATACCACTCACAGAGAAAATATCCCTCCTGACGGCTCAGAGCACGAGGGAACTTTTCCTTTCTTTGTTTCTTTCTATCTTCAAGTTTTATTGTGCACATTAATCATTTTCATTTTTACTCATCTCCCTTTGCACAATTTGCTTGTAACCTTCGCTATATTCCCTTCCTACCTTCTCTACTTTCTTGGATTCATGTTTCATAGTTTCTATTTTTGCATTGTTCCATTTTTCACTGACTGTTTGAAATGCATCACATCCTCTTTCACCTCATCTTTTTCACCCACCCAACACCTTCTCTTCCACTTCGACACCCAGGAAAATCTCTTTCTCCCAGTTGCCCGATGGCAATGAAACATTTATCTACTTCTGAGATGTCTAGCCCCCCTCCCACCCCCACCCCACCCGAAGGCCCCCCTGAAATTGTCCTTCAGAGGCTTCTCTGCACAAGCTCTTTGTACAGGCTTAAGATGGAGGCAAATTTCATACAAGATACAATCTAAAGCTAATCTGTAATACTGGTGAGGAATGAACCCCTGGCTGTTTGTGCTATCCACATCTAAAGATGCACAACTAAATTGAATAAAAATGCTAACCATTTCTACTAAAGCGGCTTACCTTTCCGTTTACTTCAAGGGGACTGACTATGAGAATTGAAAACATATATAAGGGCAATATGTCTTCATTCACGTTGCCAAGACACCCGTGAATCATTGCGTTAACACGATCACTTGTAAAACGCTCTTCAACTGCAGTTGGCCGACTGCATGCAGATGAAATCAAACCTTTATGAACAATATAGACAATTTGAGGTTTTGAGCTGTCAAATCTACGTTATCGAAAGACTAAAACCGCCCCACCGATCATTCAAATTATATGCAAGACACAATCAACCAAAAAGCGCTCCGTCATTCTGCATTGTGTTCAAGGCTGTGTCCGCAGTCTTGTTGTGCACTATTGCTATAAGAGTAACACAATACAAAGTGTCAGAGAGCACCTTGCATCGTGGACTGAACTCCCACTGGATCCAACCCCTCGCCTCCATCACTTCATAAGTGTGATGCATGAGACAGGAGGAAGTAAGACGAAGGCCACTTCTCCGCATTCACAAAACCATTTGGGACCATGGATGTCCTCATACCTGCTGCCACAGCCTCCAAGTGGTGCCCAAAGTGATGTGAAGGTACTCTCCCCCTTTTCTAAAAGCGGGACATTGTTTTTCCCCAGAGAAGGTAAGCTCGCAGCAAGTGCCTGCTTCTTTTCCTGAGCCGTGGCGTCTCTCAAAGTCTGCCCGACATTTAAAGGATTTGGGTCTTGGACTATCAAAGGGTGGCATAGCTGGGACTGTGGGAGAGAAGTGGCTTCAGCCCGGGCCACGGGCAGTGCGGGTCAGCTTCCCAGATTAGGCCTGCTTTGGGGAGACATTGCTTCAGATAAACCCAGGTATAGCAAAAAAGTCCTTCAAGCTGTCTCGTGGCCCAGATAGACAGCTATGGGCCAGGGGTCTGAATTCATTACCGCCTAACAGATGCTTTCTGCTCGTATTATGCTCACTGTGGGTGGAACCACCGATGCCAAAATTGTTAGATCTTCTTTCCTCATATCTGTCTTCATCTTATTTTCACAATTTGAAAAGAAATGCATTGCATGTAGAATACAACTGATTTAGACGCTTTTACTTCATTCAGTACAGTATGTGCAGTTTTAGAATATGTCATTGCAACCACTCCAGATTGGAGGAAACAATACTGTGTTGCCCTGAATGATTGTAAGGTACTCTATACGAGAGGAAACAGCAAGATAAGAAATAAAAAGCACAACAGTTATGCCATCTAGTCTTTAAAAGCCTGGTCACAACATGGTCACAACCCTGGCTTACAGGACAGCAACATCCACCTTTCTCTCTAAAACACGATGCAGCCTCCCAGGTCCACATCGAGTGGAATCCTAATGACCTCTCCGCAGACTTCCGTCTGAAAGTACACTACAGCCTAAGTTACGAGTGAGTCATTCCTTTTCTCAAACTCTGAGCTCCTCACCAGCCTCCTCCTTTAGGAATCCAGTTTCTTTCCCACAATCAAACAGACTCGTATAACGTCCGTGTTTCATACACAATTATGAGAACATCACCTCTGTGTCATTAAAAAAGGTTCAAGTGTGCCAAGATAGGGCAATCTCTATTATGACCACTATTAGACACACACAGCCTTCTTTCAACACGCACAGCCTTGTCAATTATTTAGTTATTGATTAACCTATTCATGAAAATAAAAATAAATTACAGTGCGCCGAAGTTTTAGGGATCTGAATACTGACTGACTGCACTGGGAACACAAAAAAACAGTCGCCATAGCAACAGAGGACCAAGTTGTTCTTTTTATCCTGCCAAACAGCAGTGAGCCAGAGCAGAAGCAAGGAGGATGAAGGTCTTTCATTAAGGTTTAACTGAAACGCCATTGAGTCCATGCCCATGATCACACACTGCTGCTGTGGAGGAAAAATGGCTTAGCATCGTCCTCCAGACACATTTTAAAGTGTATAAAAATACTCGGCTCTGATTAATATTCTGTTTGACATGGTTTTCCCACATAAAAAGTAATGGTTTCTTAGGTATGTGACGTATGAAACCCTGGCTGTCTGACTCTGTGTTTCTGAGACATTGTACACTGCAGTTCCAAGGTAGAAATAATCCGCCATGACGGTGACTGCTTATTTCGCTCATGGTAGGTCATTCAGCATATAACCCAAACAAATCAACACCGTATGGAAATATTAACATGGTTAAAATCTTGATTTACATGTCAAGGAGTATTTAATCACTGTGACACAACACACACTACAATAAACACACACAGGAATGTAGTGGTAATTTATATCAATACACAATACATTGAAAGCGGTGAGTAGCACTCAAAACATTGTATTCCTCTATTTTATTTGTTTGAGAGTTATATATTGAATAGGAATTATCTATTTTTAGTTTTGTGGGCTTCGACTAAATTATTTTACTCTGGAAATGAGAAAAGGTTTTAACAGAGAGATATTGTGGCTATTTGAATGAACTGGAGTGGATGAATATATAGGTACACAGAGCAGAATAAATAATGAGAACACAAAAACACTTACCTACATCAGGGGCGGCAGAAGAGAGAAAACATGAGAAAGCATAATATCAAGGCCTCCACTAAAGTAGCAAAATGCCAACACATACATAGGTGTCACCTTTTAGACAAAAAGACTATTCTAGTAAATTCATGCTATAACACCGCAGGGACAATGCAGTGCTATGGCGTCACAACAGATGCCAGCAGGTTCCCATTATCATGTTGTGAGTTTACACCTCATCAAACAGTTTAAAGGAAGGGAAATAAGCATCAAGGTTTCATCTGTGGTGCCCCTTTCAGCACACTTCACAGATGAAGTTCTGGTTAAGCGTTAATGAACCATTCTCATGGGACCCCAAATTGGATGTTGTTGATGGATTGTTGATTGGACCACACCTGTTTGAAGATACAATATGCATCAAGAATATCTCATGGGATAGAATCTAAAACACAATTTCCAGATGAAGACTACAACTAAATACTCTGCTTTAGGTTAAAGACCTTAAGTAAATAATCTAATCATATAAAGGCCTCCTGCATGTGACAGCAGGGGATCAGTTGAGCTTTCCTCGAAGAGCTCTGGCCAGCAGGGAGCAGATCCATCATGTGGATTTACCCTCAACCATAAAAAAATATAGATGCTGGGGATCGCATTTCACAAGATCCCTGTGCCCGGCCAGGCAACCATCTACCAGCACGGAGAGGGGGAAGTGAGTGGATAGGGTGAAAAATGACATCCCGCATACCTGTTCGTACCCATATATCATTCAGAGGGCAGTTTTTCAATGGAGTGTGAAATGTGGGAATGGAGACATTGGGGGAAGGCGGTGTGAAGGTGTGTATGTGGGCTGGGACCTTGCACAAGCCACTGTGCTGAGATTAATTCTATCGGGATGAGACTTGATTGCTATTCATTCTTGGCAGTATAGAATTTTCTTAGCTACTTTTCCTGGAACTCCAAGCCAGGCGGCACTGCCCAGAACATTACCTTCAAAGGTCATAGAGATAAGCCTGGGTAATTATTTTCTGAGTTCACAGGTGATAAGCACCTTGCATGTGACTAAAGAAGCAAATTCAATCAAACTCATAAAGTCATAGACAATAATAAAACAATAACAATAACAACAATAATCAGTAGTTATTATTTTGTATACGTATAATGTGGCAGCAATCAATAATTGTGTGCAGGCCCTGCATCTTAATGAGGAAAAACAGTACTCTGGCTAATTGAATAAACATCCACATAGAAAACAAATAATATAAATAGTTTATTGGTGGTTATCTACTATCTACTCATGATTTCCTGGGATATTTGCATTTTTTTTTCTTCATTTAAATACAATTATTTAAATCCACGTCACACCCCTAAGACTTCAGTCATTGTTAAAACTATATCTTCTATTTCAATTCAATATAAAATCACTTCCCCCTGATGTGGTTGACTTTACAGGTCTTCTCCATTAAAAAAAACTAATAAAACGCGACATGCTACTCAGAGAGGCAATACACAATTAATTATCGCACCACGAGGAAAACAATCAGAAAATTATAGCGTAGTGTGTTTTTTCATAAAGATAACAGGTTCGCCAAAAATGAAAAAAACAGTACATGCTATTCTGTTAAGAGTGAAAGCCAAATGATTTGCATTGTGTGATCAGACAATAACAGTAGGCTCCGGTTATTTCTAGCTATACAGCACTAACTCCACTGAGAATCGCCTTCCATAAAAAGCCTCCTGTGGTGTGAGAAAGAGAGAAACGCAACGGAGCGTTAATTACCGGAACAACACTGGAGAACAAGGTAAAAGGCATGTTAATGAAATACTAATAAGGTTCCAATTTGAGTCCTTTGGCTTTGCCATCCTCTAAAGTGATCTCAAGGACAGTTCCTTCCGTAGCTAGTCTGTGTTATTGCTAATTACCATCGCCCACACGGCAGAAGGGGGTTTAGAAACCATTATTTCCAGGGAATGAACCCTTTGTGTGTTGTCCTTTGATGGAGGACACCCAGCCCGGTTCACTGGATGTCAGAATTGCGGCATAGGGGAAAACGCTAAACCCGGAAAACTCAAGAGAGAAGCAGTTCAATTTATCATTTAACAGTTGGAGAACAACTTAGTCTGGATTCTCAATGAGAGAGATACTGTTTATGGTCATTTTAGTAATGATCATATTTAGCTACTTAGAATTTAGTTAGAAAGTTCAGTCAAATCACAACATGTACTACATTTCCCCTTCCAACTAAAGATAACACGAGCGTTGAGTTAGTGTTCCTAAGTCTTCAGAGTTGTCAGGTACCTGTACATCTCAGGTTTGGATCTTCAAGAAATGTAATGGAATTTCCACTATGGGCATCCGGCAGGACCAAACAGCCATTTCACAAGATGGTGCACCGCACTGAACCCCAAACTGATAACATAAGTCAAAAAGAAACTCTTCAAGTGTTGGCAAGCAGCAAGGAGAGGAAAAGCAGACAGGGATGGGAGATATTCTCAAAGACATTTGAAGATACAGCAATTTCTCTGAGGCAATCATTTGATGCTCTCATTCAGTGATGGCTGAGTGTCACTACTTTTGCGCTCCCATCACTCAAGTGGATCCAGCACTCCAAGAAATTGATTGTTGAAGGATCGGGCCGGAACAGTGCACACATACAAAAGTACACATCTAGCCTGGAATAAAACGGTTTCTTTCAGCACTCAAAGCCATCCATGCAACTCGGACTGTAAATGGATTTCACGCTTTTATGGTATTAGCTCTACACTAAAAAATACAGTAAGTCTACATTATCACCACTTGATTGAGTTGAAATGAATGAGCAACGACTAGATGGCAAAAAACATAGACAATGAAGAAAGAAAAAAAAAAACATGTTAGCCTTTTGAATTAATTTGGAGAAGTATAGTTAAATGGTCAAAAAGCGATCATTTAATTTTAGTATGCGTTCATGTGTTTATATTGTTCTGCTTTACAGCAAAACTGAAAGAATATATAATATATTAAGATATTGATTTTTATATATATATATTTAAGATGATAGACACGGACGCTCTGTGAACCTCTTGATGAATACAACTCCGTCAGGTATAGAACAAGATCAATTCAGAAAATAATTGCTCCTCTGAGCAAGTCCCCTATAATCATCGCATTCATTGTAGTTTTCCCTGATCTCACGTGAAACATTGAAAGCATCACTCTGTATTGAACCGATTTAAGGTCAGTGGCGGTTTAGCGTGAACGGACATCTTTCAATTACGACCATAGTAACATCACAACATTGTTTCGATCAGATTAATTGCCCCAACACATCACATGAATTGGTAATTTAGGTCTTTTATTTTAAATGAGTCTTTCAATGTTAAAAGTAATCTACAATTATTAGAATAATACAAACATTCAAGCTCCCTCGTGTGGCTCAAAGGTGTATTGCAGATGCATCTTAAATATAAGACTATATAGGAAATACTGTTAATTTCTTTGGTGACGCAAATAAAATCTCCCGTGAGCCAGTCTTTGGGAATGATTGATTTGGAGGACTCAAAAGGTAGTAAACGGATCTTTCCACGTCTCTTTCTTTCTCTCCGCCTCTACATCTGGCTCAGAGTACAACTCTTCGGAAGTCACTGTGACTGTGTTTGCAGTGCTTTCACAGCAGTCGTCGATAATAACGAAGATGATAATGGGATTCTGGCCATTCTCACATTACCCACAGCTGGAAACAGTATGAAATGTGATTATCATTTGCCATTTGTTGAAAGGCCAGCACAGCTGTGTTGACATGAGCAATGTAGAGCAGTACGCATTGTGTTGAATGGCTTCATCATCCCTCTGTATCTTATAAAGTCACAAACAAATCTGGCACGTTTTCTTTATCAAAGCCATGGTGGTATCTGAGGAGGGATATTTCATCATGGAAAATTTGTACAGGATACAGTAGATACAACGCCTAACACATGGCTCCATATAGCCAAGTGTTGTTTGGTACAATTTGTATTATTTACTTATGCATTTGACTGCAGCACACACAAATATCATCCAACAAATTAATGACTAGCTGAGGGTCTTCCCTGCTTAATTAGGCAGACTAAATATTCAGCCCTAATTGGCAGAATACACAGACACGAACATCCAAGTTATGGGTCGGAAATGTAATCGGCACCAGTTGATAATAAGGAATTACAAATTTAGGGCTGACTTTTGATGTGTTTGCTTCTATTTTTAATTAAAGGCCAAAAGTTAATAAAACGTCCTATCAATTACAATAAAACATGTATTTAAAAAAAAGAAGAAAAAAAAGCCGGATTCTCAAGTCCCTACTGTTCATTCTGTTAAAACCTTTAGTTTTTGTCTCACCGCCTGTGAATAGAAGTGGTGTTTAAGTGAGTGAGTATGTTTAAATTACAAGCACAAATACAAACACAGGTAGATGTATTATATTTACAGTAGATGTATTAGTTGGGTTAAACTGCGAACGTTATTTAGATGCCAGTATTCACATTTCACGCAACATAAAATTAAAAGTGTGTTTTTTTTAAATGCTTGAACTGGTTCTGAAAGGATGCTTATGATGTGTTAAACTACTTCGGTAATGGAACAATGTTTTTTTTTCCACGGTGTGGGACAAAATCAAATAAAGAACCTTTCTTTCCTGAACAGCTTACACAAGGCCTTTTAGTTCAGCAACACGGCGTCTTTATCGCGCTCGCTCTCTCTCTCCTTAAATCATTGCTGAACCATCGGACATTTAAGACAAGCGACTGTTTTTGTTTTGAGGAACGGCAATGAACAGGGAATGTATTGTGGATTATTGAAGTGATGCTCCCTAAATTGTTTGTCAAGCCAGAGGGTTTTCTGTTGGTTTGCTCTCTAAAGCATTTGTCTTGTGCTCGCCCAGCATGATGTCTAAACAACACTTAGCTACATGACATTGGACCCGCTGGATTTAAACATCTGCAAAATATCTGCCTTCTGAGTATAAACAAGGCTCTGGACCCCCACTGAGTCAGACTCTTTCAACCCCTGGACAATAATTTACTCATCTGTACATTTTAGAAACAGACACTTTAATAACATGACATATTTGAACATATTCTTATATATTTGTTTTTCAAATTATGTTGCAGATTTTACCATTTTATTTATCTTTATTGTTTATCACCAAGTCGATTTTTTTGTAAGCGCTAACATACAAAATTAACCGTTTCTAATTCTGACTTGATATGATAAGGATGTGCCTGTGAACAACAGTAATAAAGACAGGGCTATTAGACCAAAAGTACAAAAGCAATATGGGTTATCTGTTTAACCCTATCTAATTAGACTGAACTAAAAGCTTAATATTGTTGCCATTATGACAGACACTCTGTCATCTGCCTGCTTGTGCCATGGAATTCACCATATTTGGGTGCAGCCTTATCTTTCAAACACATTTTCACCTCGGGAGCTCTTTAGAAATTGCATGACAACTCCTACTGCATCCTAAATGTAGCCTCTATGGGGTCTTCCCCCTCCTCTTTCCTAGAGAGTTGGGAAGGAAGAGATGGGCATCCGCCTAGTTTGCATTCTGCACAGGCTGGACGATTCAGGGCCTGTCAGGCAAGCGCTCTCTTCATCTGAGGTGCCTTTGAGAGCTCAGGAGAAAGAGATGCATGTGAGGAGTTCTGAAGGAGAGTGAACTTCACACTCGCCTAATCTCTACTCTGGATCTGTCTGTCGTTCAGCGGAAGCACCAGCTAGCGGACCTGGCACTAATTCAATCACTGATTCTTGATTGGCAGGGGAGCGCGCTGTAGCCCTGGGGAAGTGAAAAAAGTCCCTTTTGTCCTTAAAGAAAGATAGAGGGGAGAAAGGCTGTCTCCCTTTAGACTGAATCAGGGCAATGAGGGCCATCTGGTGGAGCCACAACTCAAAGATCAAATAAGGCTAAAGGAAGAGCAAGACTGCAATAATAAGAAGTATTAAGAATGGGAGAGAATTTACATAAAACTAAACTGTTAATACCTCCAAATCTAACTAAAGTATTTTTATTTCTACTCTTCATCTTTCCTCTGTCCTCCGTTTATTTTGCAAAGTAATTATGCAAATATAACCTGTACGTACACAACTAGTTGTTTTTCCAAATATGTTTTTGAGGACTCTTGATTGCTGCCAAGATTATGTTTGTTGGCAAGGAAGTGCTAATTGTACCACACATAAGTTGCTGATTGTCTGGATGACAGGCGTACAAAATGCGAGACAGCGGATGTTTTCCACTATTCATTTTGCAATTTACAGATACCTTCATTAAACATGTTCAGCATCACATTTATTTCAATGGTCCAAATTAGTACTATGCCAATGTAGTGTAGTGGTTGGTGTACAGTATTGTAACAGGTGACAAGTTAGCACAGGATCGCACACGTCATGTTAAGTTATTTTTTAACAATAGCAACATTTCAAGAGCGCATCAGGAGAGAATACATTTCTGCTCTGGACGATAGTTCCCTTTCAAGTTTTCTTTTAAGTTACTTGTTAGGGCAGACGTGCTTTCAGCATTTTATTTGAATGTTCTTCTCCTTTAAAGCTCTGCCGAACACAGTTTCCAGAATCATAAAAAGATAATAACATAGATTGGATAATTCATTACCTTTCATCATTTTCACAACTATTATTATATGTATTATATTTTCACTAATTTAATCATTTAACCATAACATTATGATGTTGCCAATAGTAGCTACGACTTAGGATTTCTTTTATTAGTGTATTTTATTATGGTGATACAAAAATAAACGCAAAGATTAATCCCTTATCCATGATTCAGAAACTGCCCCTCATGTCTAAACAGGTGGGATGAAAAGATTAGAAACATTAGACCATAAAATAGAAGCAAATCCTCTAAATACATACAGTCACTGAATTAAGCCAAATGGCCAATCTCTTGCTCCGCTATTAAATTTGAATGACGCTTCTCCAGAGAGTGACAATATTATGAGAGGAATAATTCCATCTGTATGAATAATTAAAAATAAAGTTATCAAACTTTTTTCTCTCGCTCTCTTTATCATCTTTTTCTTTAATCTCACAACATCTGAATTATAAATCAGAGAGGCTGTCACACTGCTTATATGCATAATGTGTTGTTCATCATTTGTCTGAAATGCTTCATGAGGAGGATTTGATGTTAACACATATACTGCCACTGAAAGTGTGAGGAGAGACATCAAGCATGGAGATGAAATGTAGGTGTAGGTGGTAAATGTAAAAGGAAGAGCTTAGGTGTGGTAGCAACATTTCAGTTTGTCTTATCACATCTAAAAACAAGTGGCATATGGGATCATGCTTTAAAGGGGAACAATTAATCCATATTCGTGAACATGAGCTACTCCCTGGAGAAACCAGAAGTCAGTGTCAAACTTCTACGAAGTTTGGAGCTGCTCCATATATAATGAACGGGAGACAGATTTTGTAGACAGAATGTTATATTTTTCATTCTGCCTAATTTCACTCAGTTCTAAGGCAGAACATGTCTCTGTATCCTCAGAACATCCCGAATCATTCAATGTGTTTGTATACTGTAGTGTATGAATAACCTATTCATGATCAGGTTTTGGAGTATGCGTATGTACCCGATCTCATGGGAAGGCTTATAAAATAGCAGAATATTTCTGGGTGTCATTCTTAAGCATTTAAGGCTTTTTGGAAAGGCGCAGGTTCAGTGTTCAGAGTGACGAAACACAAACACAAACACAAACAATGGTGGCAGCGAAAGCGGCTCACTTCTGGAGTGACGAAGGAACAGAGTCCTGTCTTTGGGCAATGAAAGAAGCTGTGAATCTTATTCGCTGCTTCCCGGTCCTACGTGTTGGCAGTGGCAGGCTGACACGGGTAGAATAAGAGTAGTGTGGCTGCTCTGTTTTCAGGAGCAGTTCAGCAGTGTGTGTGTGTGTGTGTGTGTGTGTGGTTGGGAAAAGAGAGAGAGAGAGAAAAAGAGAGAGAGAGAGAGAGAGAGAGAGAGAGAGAGAGAGAGAGAGAGAGACGCTCAGAGCAAACAGCTGTCGACGATCCAAAGAGGTTACAATGACGACGAGATGTTATTGTGAGCTCGTTGGGCGATCGGAGCGAAGAAGAAATCAGCTCTTAAGTTGTGATAGTAAATGTACAGTGCAGTGTTGAATAATTCCCGTATCTCTCATCACAGCATCTGCGCAACTAGTAACCAGGTTACTATACTTATGTTATGTATTTGGGATGTGAATAAACCGATTTGTCTCTGCTCCTGTAAACATCATATCCCAAATATGATCATAACCGAGGCAATCATAAACTACTCATTCATGTCTATGGAGATGTGCCAGACTTTATATTTGATGACATCAGAAGCTTGAGTTTAAGTAGTTTTTGGTTTTGGGAAAGAGTTGCTCATATTTACTCATATTCATACATGTTATGCTTATGGCCTTAGACCATAAGAATAACATGCATGAGTTTTGAAAAAGGGCTTAGTTCCTCAAAGTTTAAAAATACATATTACACATGATAAAACAAGATTTGAAGCTGTCGGGAAAAAGTGCTCAACCTCCTTTTAAAAAAAATATTCTACACACAAATTGAACGCTCTGCACATATATAGGTCCTAGCCAAACAAATAAACCATGATGTCTATTTTAAACTACTTGATGTCCCTGTTGCTGAGGGAAGTGATGTGTGAAGACTGTTACGTCTTATCTGCCACCACAGATCCATTTCCAGAAGCATCCAGTTATATATGGTTCAACTGAAATGCCTAATGAATTTTGCCGTCACCCGATGATGCAACCTCTTTTACAGTAGTGCAGGTAGCTGTGCAACTCTTTACTGCGCTAGCTTCATTGTGTGCTGATGTAAAATTTAATGAAGATCTTCTTTTCTGGGGTCGTATATATTATTGTTCCCTAGACAACAATGTTTCCTGGGTACAGAACATTCTATTTGTGAGAAACTCACTCCATTATCTGTGCTCTTGAGGAGAGACTGTGCTAAGCTCAACATCCTGGGCCACCAATTGGGGGTAAAACAAATGTTTATAGTGAAATAAACATGTCATATTCTTGACAAAGCATATGCGGTTCTGTCAAGTAAATGACAATAGATGTATATAAAAAAGGATTCTATGCTCTCTACTAAGAGTACATTGACCGAATGGGAGAAACAGAGCGAGACAGAGCTTTTGTAGTGGTGAGCAGCTAGATGAGGAAGTAAAACAGAAAGGGCCAGATGGGAAGTGAATGAATGAGCGTGGAGCTGCTTGTGCCCATAATTGTCCTGTGCATTTAGGGACGAGTGGTCAGTCGAAACTGTTCGAAGGTTGCCCCATCAGTGATGCAGTGTCGCCTCCATCAGGGGACGTGGAGGAGCATCCTCCTGGCCCATAATGCGCTCCAAGAATTGGTGATAAAACCAGCATCAATACCCCAGGACTCTTAAATGGCCGAGGCCTTTGATCTGAAGAGAAGAAGACTGATGAAGATTCATATCGATGGAAACTTGGCATCTAATAATTTTCGTCATTAACACTCGTTTGCAGTTGCAATCTTTTTATGGGTGCCCTGCTTCAGTCAAAGCCAGAGAGATTTATCTGCTGGATCCAACTAGTATTTGAATGGTCTCTTCATACTTAAGTCATTTCTCATTATGTTGCAATTAATCTAGTTTCTTGAAGTATTTAACCCAAGGCTGTGATTTATTCAGGGACTCTGGCTTAGCTTTTAGGGTGCTCCACGTATTTTTGGGAGATAGCAGCTTGTGAGACATAAATCATAATACTGGACATGAGCTGTTTTTCAGAAATTGGCCACACATTCTGTCTTGTGCAGAATCCAAGTCTCCTTGGATGGACAAACTAATGCTGAACACAGATCTCTAAGTGCTATGTCTCATCTTAATAGCTATTACAGCTAATATCACCTACTTTCACACGCTACAACAGGGCTGATACTAAGACTTTAGCAGCAACATTTAACAGTGGTGGCGCTTAAAAAAGCACTTTCACTTCTGTGTCGAGGGAGGTCGGCACACCTCGTCTGACTCACTCACACCGACATGAGAGTACAACCTGATCGGTATTCTCCAATGAGACTCCTTTGCAGAACACAGCACGCTGTCTTTCTTCTCATACACTAAGCCAGAGACACCTGGTGGACGCAGGAAACCAGAGTCCACTCAGCACTATAGTATGTAAAGTCTAGGTTTCTCGCTCTCAAAATCGCTCACGGCTTTGTGAGAAATCCTTGCTGTGTGCTACACGTAGAGATTAAAAGATATCTTAAAATATTTACTGCGGTAATTTTCGGCTTTCAATTTCAACTCATACAGGAACAAACAGCCTGTTACTTCTGTTTGGAAGCAAATTTAGCAGTAAAAAAACAAATCCACGATGGAATGTTAGATTCTCAAATATTCAACCACTGGATTTATGCAGAATTCATTGCCAGTGTTGCATAATGCATAAGGCATTGCGCTTGCCTAGTTTTAGAAATGCAAATCAGCTCAAGTTGATGGAAACCTTCCACAGGCCTGCTATGAAATACTTGTGATTCCTGAAATGTTATTGATGCAGCAAAAGTAAAAGACAGAGAGAGAGAGAGATCCAGGTAGGGGGGAGAGAGGCAAGGACAAAGGAGGTGGGGGGACATGAAAGAGTAAAATGGGTTTACATTTTGCCTTGTAGAATATGACACCAGCTGTTACTGACTCTCTCTCTCCTGCTGTTATTACACGGATGAAAGATGTTGTGTACTGCCATGTATACACTTTTAAATGAGCTCAAAGAAGCCATTTTACAGCCATTTTGCAGTGCAATATCCTATTCACGCAGGGCACCACTTTGATAACTCTTGTATTTTATTTGTCATACAAAATAATGAAAATAATCCTCTCTGAGCACTAGTTCACTTTAAAAGCCCCTAAACTCTGAGTGCAGTGCCGGGTGCTTGTTGGAATACAACATCTCTGTAGTGATAGACTGAAAGCAATTTGTGAGCTCTTTAATAGGGAGAAAGTGGAAGTATTACAAAGCTATTATGCCTCAGTTAATCATAGGTTGTCAGGTATTAGACAGGAGTAAGAAAACACAAAATGTTGTTCTATCTGAATTTTAAAAAAACAAGGGAATCTGCTCTTCAAAGATGCAGATATATTTGGGTCGATCAAAACAAGGTTTTAAGCTTTATTTTATGCTTAAATTAACACATTACCAGAACCTCAAAACTACTGTGCTGTACTTGTTGTGACAAATACCGTACAAATCAAAGTGCCTTCCACAGTTCTACTGAATTTATTATGTTTGAAACTATCAGGCATCTTTATCGATCAGAGGCCATAATAGGATATTTGGTATTGTCCACTTTCTGCAGAGAGTGCTGAGGCTCACTTGTTATTTCAGTCGATAACTTTTATAACAGGTAGTGAGCTTCAAGTTGTATCTGTATCAATATTTATGGGAAAACATGATAGGTTACATTGTTTAAGAATCAATGGCTTTAAACTCTTATCCCAAGCCAGTCACTCACATTACTGAGACGGTGTTGACCTTTATTGTTGCCAGTAATGACTGAATAGTGTATATATATATATATATATATATATATATATATATATATATATATATATATATATATATATATATATATATATATATTGCAATGCTAAATGGCTTAAGTATAATGCAAATAAAAAATAAACAACGTTTTCGCTGGTAACCACAGAAAAGAGTTTGCCATTATGAGGTGACAGTTACTTGTTATTTAACGAGAATCCCCGAGATGTTTCACTTTCCGATTCCCCACTAACTGGACCATTGGGGAAGGATGACAGGGTGCGACAGACATCACTTTGAATCAACAGTGGGTGACAGTTCTTTCCTTAAAGCCTCAGCCCCGGCTTCCCCTACACTCACCCTCCTGGAGAAAAAGGTTCAAACAACTGAATCAATAGCAATTTAGGGCAACGCTCTTGTCACTTCCTCCTTCTTCTTCTTCTTCTTCTTCTTCTTCTTCTTCTTCTTCTTCTTCTTCTTCTTCTTCATCTTCCAACACCCTGACTGCTTCCTGTGAGACAATTTGCAGTGCGACGTTGCTCTGATAGGACAACAAAGAATTCCCAGGACAAATGGCTTTTTGGAGACAATTGATGGGACTCGGATCAGACAGGCCTGTCGATGTTACATTCATTTGATCCCGCTCTCTAGAGGGAGCTGTTAAAAAAAGGTTGGCACTGAGATTTTCAGAATTTGGGTCAGAGGTCACATACAGTACAGAGTTCATGTCAAAATGTAAATACCAAATCAAATGATCTTTTACTGTCACATATAGACAGCACAACACATGCACTGAACAGAAGCCTCTGTATTTAACCCATCTTAGTATTAGGAGTAGTGGGCAGCTATTACTATACACCACCCGTGGGTCCAGTGCCTTGCTCAAGGGCACTCGGCAGTGCTCTGGGGGAAGACTGGCATATGTCCAGCTAACAGTCCACACCTAGTATTTGGTCACACTTAACATATTCAAACCATTATATCAAATTCCTCGTACTTGGCAAATAACCTATTCTGAATGATTCTGATATCCTCTGGTATAATCCATGAAACTGCAACCAAAGGACAGATTTTTCTTTCCATTTTGCAATCGAAATACACTTTCAGAGACAGCCTTTCCAACGCTGACACATTCAGCACAACCTAATGTGGTTAAAATCAAGAAGGGAAATTATTGTTATTACTGTGCTTCTTGGTGTTATTAAGTTTTGTGTACATAATATGTTCTCATGTTTTTATTAAGAAAGTTTCTACTACCTCTTTTATACTCTCTCTGCCCCTTTTCCCACAAGTTACATCATCAGACCAATGTTATCAGAGCTTAAAAAAAGGGAATACATCTTTCATTCATGCATTTGAAATACCACCATGTCGGACCACCAAGTTAAACCTCTCCAACCTTTCTTCCCACTGTCGGCTGGTGGACGCCGATATCTGAATACCATTGTTGAGCCTGCCATTCTGCTATACAGAGCAGACATTGCACGGCCCACCTCCTAATCCATCACCACCATTATCTTCAAAGTGTCCTGTGAGAATTAGCTGAGAATGAGGTTCCATCAGTCACCTGCTGTCTGTCCACCATTACCACCATCCACAGTCCAGAGGGAATCCTGTACTAACTCCTCTACCATCATTATGGGTCTGCGCTTTATAGAAAAGGTATTATTCAAGGTATTCAAGCTAGTATCACAAGTTTTTTTTCTAAATTATAGGTTCATAATGTATGTTGTTTTCCTGCTTAAGTTTTTCTTCTGATTTGAAGAGCTGAATACAAGCCTGACACTTCTGCCACTATTTATTAACGGATAAACTGATTATTGCATGAACAGGTCATAGCTCAATGGCCGGAAATCTACTGTATGTTCGCTGCAGGATAAAACCAGCCAGCTTGCATAGCATACATATACTATTGTATGATATATTGACTACAGCAGCAGGAGGTAGCTAAATATAAGAAGAAAAAAAAGTGTAGCATAGCCGTTTGATAGATTTCCTGTGACACTGATGCCCCTTGTGATGGCTCACTATCTAACAAGTCTTGGTATGTGGGCAGAAGAAACTATTAATACCATTAGCCCTTGCATTTGCATTAAAGCAATGTTTAATAAACCAGTAGACATGCATGGATTCATTTAATTAATTTCAATGCATACCAAGTTGAGGTATTAAAGTGTTCATAATAGCGTCTTAATACATATTAAATAAATAAATTGCTTGAATTAGCCTATCGCTTGTCTTGTAAAGAATCTATCTTTAAAACTGGTTGTGTTGAGCGACGCTAAATAATCCAGTCCACTTGTGCATTGAATCATGAATAATAATCTGCTGAAAGGCCATTTTATTGCTTATATGTGAGCTGTGGGTTGGGATATTGTCTTGGATTGAGTGGGACTCACTGATTTCGGGCCAAAGACAGCTGTCATTTGTGTGTCAGGTTTCTTGTTGTCAGCTGTACCCAAACACATAGAGACATTGATGCGTATGCTGAGCTGAATTAAATGGGGTTGTGGGTCCGGTTCTCTTCGGTCCATTTGTTGACGGGCTGAAAGACGACAGACTCACCATTTCAATTGTAATTTATCAACAGTTATTATAGTAAACTAAATTGAAACAAAAACTAAATGAGCAGAAACAATTATTGTTAGTAATCTGAAAATGCAATTAATTAAAATAAAAGGAAAACAAGAAATGTTTGAAAATGTGGAACTGCTGTAAACTTACTCAGTCCCTGTCTTCTTCTTCAGTCTCTGCTGATTCAGCATGTGACTCGTCCAAGAGTTAAGCAGGTTAAAACATTCCTTTTCTTCACAATGTAATACCGAAAAGATTGACCCACTCCTGTTGGTGGAGCTAGATCTCTTTCCCATTTTTAAATGAACCCTTGCTTTGCTAAAATGCTGAATGCTCAGTGGGCTTATGAACAAAGCCAAGAGTGAACATTTAAAAGACAAGTTCCAGGGTAAAGCCCATGATCCATGTTCCTCCAGATCTTAGCACAAAATGTAATTCAAGTGACCAACATTGTGACCTGGAAAGATCCATAACATACTGTTCCCCTGTAAATATAAAACTTTGAGATAACAGATCTTTAGATCGTTCCCACAAAGGCAATAGACGAATTTAACAGAGGACGTTATTTGAAGTGAAGCTAATGAGCGTGAATATAATTGCAACCAATGACTTCCAGTATGATTAATCTGCTATTTACTTTATCTTCTAATCAATTTACTTTATGTTTCTTGCTAATTTTTTTTCTTGCATTTTTTTCTTGCATTTTGGCCCAACTATATAGTCAAAATAAAAAATAATTAGGAGTAAACAAAAATTGTTTAGTAATACATAATAAAGTAAATAATAGGTCCCTGTACACATTGACAAACTCCATGACAACCCTGAGATTAAAATTGAATTGATTAATATCATATTTTGAATTTTTGTGGCATCCAAAATTAAATCAAATAATGTCAGTGACGTAAACTAAGTACTATAATTAATGTATACTAATGTATGGGTTTATGAATCATAATTGAATTACTAATATTAGTTACATAAACTGATCATTATTATGTAATAAATCTGCAACCAGCAACAACACTACAAAGGGCTATCACATTAAAACAATTTAGTTTTGCTCTATGGTCACTCAACTAGAGGCTCTGCAGAATACAAATTATATAAAATTGTGGGTTCAGTGTCCTGTGGACTGACCTGTTGAGAGCTTTTTCAAAGCTACTACCTTTTTTTAAAAGAACATTATTTGTCTCCAAATTCACAGCTGCTGTGTCTGAAAAGCCTTTCGGGTCAGCCAAAGCTGTCACTTTGGGTTTTTACCACTTCAGATGATAAGCGGCTAATGTTACAGTGTGGGGAGACTACGAGGAAACACTGTCCCTGCTTTAAGTAAGTAGTTTTTAAGGTGAAAAGAAGTCCAAGACAAAGTGCTAAGTCCAGAAAAGGTTCACCATAACATTACCTGACTGCTGGATCCTTCACTTTTTATACCTGCAACTATCATGGGACAGCTCAGGCATTGTGGGAATTTGTTTTGTGCAGTTTTAAAACATTTACATAACACATTGAAATAAGAAAAGCAATAATGTATTAGCAATATAGTATTAATACAAATAAAATATGTACTAGCTCGTGCCTTTTGTTGCAAGTTCCTTTCTATTAAATAAATCAAGAAGATTATAACACCTTTCAGGGATTGCTCTATCCTCTTTGATGAAACAGGATCACATAAATCCCTTTCAGCACAATATATCTAAAACATAGAGTAAAAACAGATCTCACATGGTGTCTTAGTGGGCTTTTTTTAAAACTACAAATATGGGGACCCAGTCTAAAGTGCATTAAAAGAAGAGGAAGCTGAAGAAGAAAAAGGCAATCAAATATTGAAGACTCTCTTGGGCACTGGCACGCAACAGCCCTGTTAACCTGACCCAACTCCTCAGCTGTCGCCAAACGCAGCTCCACTGCACTGAAATATTAACCGCCTGCAATCTGTGACACACACGGTCACTGAGAAGCCTTGGCGGGGCCTCGCAATGAATCCACATGTGATGGAAATGTAGACATACAAGTCATGGCTATAGCTTGCTTTACATATACATTTAGTCTATATGCTATGGTGCATAACATGTACATGGCAGACTCTTGAAGAGCAGTACCTTTCAGGTGCAGTTGGCAGCTAACGCTAGTACTTGGTTAGCAAGTTGCATCTGTAATTTATGTAAACAGAGATATGAATTGGGATGCTAATTATAAGCAGCAAAAACGAAGCTTGAAATTAAATGTGCCTATTGCAAAAACAAAGAGAAAGAAAATGAACAGCCAATGTTTTACTACATTGCTGAATATTGTAGTGGTATGTCACCGTAGCAACCAAGGTGGCAAAGTGCTTAATTATGCATAACTTTAAAATTTTATATAATTTAAACCGTTGAGTTAAATAAAACATTTCAAAGGATTTGTTTATTCAATATGGAAGCATCTCCATTATAATTAAAAACAAGTTTTCCTCGTTTCGTAAAAACACACCTAAAAATAATCATTATCACAAAAAAAAACATTATGCTGAAGTTTCCCAAGCACTACATTTCATTCTGTGCAGTATTAAAATAAAGTGAATAAAGACTGGTCACAGATCAGCTTTCCCCTTTGGCCAGAACAGTGCTTTAGCTTCATAACTAGTATGAACGCGGGATCATGGTCTCTGGAGTCTCTTCACTAATGTGTTCTAAACTTTCTTATACCATGATACATACATGTCATACATACATGTATCTTATATCTTCGTATTTAATGCACCTCACTGTATTACAGGAAATACAGCATTAATTCATTAACCTACTAATTATAAATGAAAGGAATCCTATTTGGAAAGATTATACAAAAGTACATTTCTAACTTTGCAGTTACATATTAATATATAATATAACATTATGTTCAGAATGTCAGTGGTCTATTGTGATTGTTTTTAAAGAGATACATAAATGTTTTGCAGAAAATGTCAGGGTATTTATTTAGATTGTAATATGCTTGGCAAAAAGCAATATGCTTCGGTACGAGTATTTCAACACTACAGTTAATACTGTAGTAATTCCGGGTTAATGAAGCAGGGCCCTGCTGTCTCCCTAACCCTGTTCATGCTTCACTAACCGCTAAGGCTCTGGGCTAAACAGATGATGAAGTTGTTGTTGTTTTCATCTGATCATTGCACAGCTTTCACGGCAAATGGAAATTAAAATGTCCTTTCATTCCACTCATATTATATACATATATATATATATATATATATATATATATATATATATATATATATATATACATACATATATACATATATATATATATATATACATATATATATATATATATATATATATATATATATACATATATATATATATATATATATATATATATATGTATATATATATATATATACACACACTCATATGGCTGCAATGAAACTGTATGTGGATACTCAAGCGATTGAAAACATTGTTGTACAGTATACGTCACTATATTTTCTAAAATAAATGTAAATGACGACGGATGAAATAAAATAAATCCTAAACAGAAGCAGGATAATTTGTCCTTTGGTTGATAGTTCAGTTAACACTGATGGTTTCACTTTATCTTGGGGCAGGGAATTATTGCGGTGCCCCCAGGTGATTTAATGGAGAGGAAAATGTCAAGATGAGGACATGGAGAAGACTTCCTCTGCAACAGTTCCTTTTTTTTTTTTTTTTTTACTTGCCCTGAGCGAGGCTGACAAGATGAAACCAGACTGGACTCCGAACAACGAGGGCTCCTGTTAGGGTTCTGCTCTCTGACTCAGCCTCTGCAGCTTTAACAAGCCGTCTGCAAAGGGACATGTCTTTGTTCAAAGAAAGGCAGCATTCACTGTCTTCATTTCTCCATTTGGTCTCTCCTCTCCATGTCTACCGTCAGAGCTCACTCCCATGCTTAAACTGCATACACACGTACATAAACAACACGGATACATGTGAAATACAACGCAGCACTGCAGCCTCGTCATGCTGCCTGCTACGCGTGTCATTTCACAGCCTCTTCCTTTTCCTCGGTGTGTAGCCTTGTGATTATTTTGATCATCAGCATCCATTTCAGAACAGAACAAACTCTACTTAGATTTTTTCTGGTCACTAAATTATCTTTCGTCAGCAAATGTTGTGCAAAAGAAAACAACTAATGCTCACTGTGATATTGGTTCAAAACTGTTTTTTTTTTCTTCAAGATAAAATTACTAATTTAACTGTGGGAGAGCTTTATTTGCTTGGTTGAAAGCTTTTTGTGACTTGGCTTCTCATGGCCAGCACCCCTGGTCAGCCACAGTCACTGGTAATCTGTTCGGGTTTTACACTTTCATTTTGGCTGGACAGAAACATTATCACAGTTTGCACTCATAGCTGGTCCATGTGGATGCCTGATAATCCTATAAACAATGCACTCAATCCTGCCGAATTCACAAAGATAAACAACAAGCGGTCTCAATGACACAGCACGAGGTCAAGTCTGGCTTCTTTCCTCATTTTCATTTCTCTCTCCCGGAAATACAGTTAGAGACACTGAGATGTGCTGCCAAAAGCTTTCATTTTCAGGGGAAGGGATTTCACTCTACAATGCCAAATAGCTGTCTCCCCCAGAACTCATTATCTTGTCCTCTTTGTCACAAGGAGCAAAAAGCCACATTTGTGAGCATTGTTTAATCTCTGACCAGAGGTCAGGTTTTACTAACAGGTCAGCCATACGAGAAGGAATGAGAGCACTTTACATTTATGCAAATTGCATGAAGTAATTATGGGCTGCATGAGTTTGTGATGGTTCCCTATGCAGCTGACAGAATGAGATTGTTGAGCAACTGGCGAACATTGATTATTTTCTAATAAATCACAGTTTAATGACGGAGTGATGAGGGTCAGTATTTAATCAACTGCACTGCATAAGAAACTAACAGCAGCCGGGATAAATTGATGTTTCCTTCAAAACAGCCGAGCAGCTTAATTTATCTCTCGCTGCTTGGTATGTGCTTTAAAAAAATAAATAAAATCTAATTTCATCAACAGCATGTATGAGCATTGGAATACAGACTTGAATTGCATACATTTTCAGGTTCAGTGAGAATCTGCCCATCTTTCCAACATACATATTAACCCACAAATCTGGATAATACACATTAACCTGACTGAATTCAGAAAAGACCATTTTAAGTTTGCTCAGAAACTGCTTGCTCACTTTTGTATAATGTCTGTTACCAATGAAACCCAATTCATCTACTTTGATGTGGACCACTCCAGACTTTGCTAAATCATTTAAGTCACTTAAAAAAAAGTTACATGTCACGCAAGTGGCTTACTTAGCAAATAACATAAGAATGACTCTCAAATCAATACAGCAGGACATGAAACATGTTTGTGTTTCATCCCTCCATCTGCCTCACCTCCAACGTGATAGGATTCCTCTTTACAATTAATGGATATGTCTGGCTTGGAACATTCCCCTGCACTTTATAACCGGTTTCCCCACATATCAATGTACACCATGGCTTGGGCTGTCACGGGGGTAATGAATAGCAGCAATGAATAGCAAGAGAAGTAAGATAAATAAAATAAAATATTGCTTTGGCACCGGCTCGGTTCAGACTACTACTGGCACACACGTCTTTCCGCTGTCAGCACAATGTCTGAGCGAGCCGAGCAGGTAGACGGCATTATCAAGATATTTGTCATCGGGTTGGACGTTAAACATGTTGGATGGAGCATCAGATGGAGCCCCTCACTCTTCATTCATTTCTGCTGGCCTGTGAGAATGCCTTGGATACCTGTCTGCTTATCTTAAAATTCGATTTGTTTAATTATTACTTTTTCTCCCAGTGTAAATTGCCTGTAAAACCGCCTCTTGCGTTCAATTAAATGCAATTCCAGCAAAAGCACATTGCCATATCATCAACATTATCTTTATTATGTCTAAGTCCCATAAAAACACGCTGTACCGGCAACACTGTTTCATGGGGTGCTCACATGTGAAATTAAGGCGTCTCAGATTTTATGTTGCATCATTGCTTCTCTTAATGAGCTTTAAGAGAGGGAAAAATAAAAAATAAAGTTGTTCTTTTATTATCAAAATACTGCAGTACATGGTTCAAATATTGTAATGCTCTTAATCATCTACACCATGTTTTGATGTGAATACGTTGTTGCAGGAGGCAGGTTTGGTTAGTGGAGTGTGATATGAAAAGCCATTGCAGCTGACACATCTTGACCAATGTTTAACTGAGGTAAGCTCACAAGACCTCCAGGGGTTTATCTCATAAACCTAAATTATGGGGAAATTTGCTAAGTAAGCCTCTTTAAATGTGAAACATAGACCGAAGTTAAAAGAGCAATGCTGAGTTCATGTCAGTGCAGTTTTGCAGCTAACAGCATGAGTTCCTTTGGGTTTTTATGTGAAGAGCTGCTCAGAGGTGTCGTAAGACTGATCTGCATTATAATGACTCTCACACTCACATCAATCCTTATGCAAAAAAAAAGAAAAAAAACTATGCATGTATCAAACCAAGAGATAGTAATGTGGATGTCTCTGATGTGGCTTCCCTCTAACACACCTGACAAGTGGTTCCAGGAGCAAAGACATTGTGCCGTATTGAGTCTCTCTGATTTGCACAGTGAACCTACAAGAAGACGATCCGAGGTTTGAACCAGTTGTGTGAAACTAGTTGTGTTATTGCATGTTCTAAATATGTTGGCGAGAAGAGGTAGATGGAAAAATATTGATGGGAAGTCATTCAGATTCAGTTTCTTTTCAGTTCTTGTTTCCTCCCACATCAAAAACAAATTCATCGCAAACAAATATCTCTCCGTCAGATATAAATCTTAGAAAATGAGCTGGCAGTGCAGTTAGTTTCCAGTAGTATGTATTTATCAGTGCTAAGCAAACTAATTTAGACTTATTATGATAGAGAACCACTGAGTAAAGCAAAGTGAGTCTGTGACAATGATTTTCCATTCAAAGAGGATTTTCAGTTTGATTAGTTTTGATTATGGAGCTCACAAATCTCTTCCTCTTTAGGAAACAAACAAATGGAAAACATTGTCAAGGAGAAGTCTTCCCAGGCTGTAATTAATTACTTTACAAGATGAAATAGAGCCGTCTAACTGCTTACCGAGTGTTAAGATCATCAACATTGGGTAAAAGTGCATACAGATTTACAGATTTGAAACCAGTCAGAGATGCCATGACATATAGTCTGAGATCATATTATGTTCATAGTAAAGTTTCCTAAATGCTACAGCTTTAATACCCTCAAGATGCTTAACGTACATCCACTAGCTGATGAGCATCCAAAACAACAATAACCCTGAGGATGTCATGAGTGCTTTCTTGAAGTTTAAACATACTCAAGTTTGAGAATTACAAATAATTTTCATGCTTAATCAGATCATTTATAATTCACATCAAAGTAGGTGGGTGATAAAGCTCAAATATAGAGAGAAACTATGTGGGTAAAAAAAAACTTCTTGCTTTAAAGTCAAACAAGGGTAAACCTGCTGCTTCATAAACACATTTGAGCCACAGAGTCACCTTAAAACATTGCCAATGCCAACAAGTTTGCATGGTGTTTGACCCAAGCACAGTTTGAGCAACCTAAGCACTCCAGCAGAGGAACAGGGAAGACTTGGCAGCCTTTGAGAATAAAAAAAAAGAGCTCTCAACACAATGGCTCAGGCACCAGCCCAGGCCTGCAGTTTCGCCCCAGAGGTGCACACAACTTTTAATCTAATTAAAACAAGGCCGGGAAAGACAACTTGAAAGATAAGGGTGCCATGGAGAGTGGGCTGCCTGGTGCCAGCACTATTCATCCTTCTCAGCAGCGACAAAAGCTAGTTATTAAGACCTTGAGGGCGACAAGGGTGCAGCCAAGAAATGTTCACAAAGTGACGGTATTAAATAGAAGCCTGGTTTGACAGCTGCAGTTTTGACAAGACTGACAACACAATCACAACAGCAGGACTAACACAAACAGGCAGGAACAATTCATCTCTGTGGTTTTGCATTTTTATAGAGTAGAGCGGACAAGCAAAACATAAACAACCCAATCTGCAAAGACAATGCAGAAGTCATCTGTCCTCTTAGTATATTCCTGGGGCATGTTGGAAATAATAGAACGGGTGGTTCAAATCAAGCACTCTGATTGGTTCATAGCTGTGTTATAACAACCACACACTACATCTGAGAAGCCCACTTCCTTTGCACTTTGCACTTGAGACCTACAGTTAGGGACAAAACGATGAAAGCCTAATACAAGCCGTTATCAAAGCTATCCTCGTGACGCTGGATAACTTCTCAGTGGTCGCACAATGAATGGCAGCCTACAGATAATGTACATACATATCCAAATGATTAAATCAATATAACGCTGTGATGAAAAAAGACAAGCTGCTAGTGTGCATTCTACAGATACAAAATTAATAGATGAATGGAGCAGATGTGATGTTGTTAAACCACCCTGATAGTACTGCATGACTAAACAAGGAAGGACACCATGTACTGTACAAGGCAATATGTGAAGTAGGGATTCTATGCTGCTCAACGTTTGTAAAGACATACAACATATATAAGAAGGTAATGCACCAACAATAATGAATTAGTCAAGCACTGTGTCTGTCTATTGCACCAAAACTAAAAGGTTGCATCTTACTGACACGTGGCATATTGGCATGACCGTGGATTGCGGTCTTAATTAAATCTGCAATGTTTAGATGAATGCATAAAACGATTGACCACAATAATCATAATGTGTGGTTTTAACAAAGATTGTTGCTGATGATCTATTAATTAGCAGTCACAGTTTCCTTAAGCTGTGCTTTACTTTTGCTGTTAAACAAAGTATATGGAAGTTTTTTTCAATCTTCTGCATGGACAAACATATTCTTTCCATCACAACATTTATACGTTATATATATATATATATATATATATATATATATATATATATATATATATATATATATATATATATATATATATATATATATATATATATATATATGGCATAATGTAGAAAGGAAGATGATCTGGATTTTGTATAAATGGCTGACACACACTATGGCTCAGAGACAGACCTTGCAATGTTCAACAATAGTTGCCATTACTAATCATGCAGACAGACTCAGCATTGGTATTATTCATCCAGACATCAAGATAGTTCCAAGCCGTGAAAGTAGCTTTCATGCATTGCTTGCCAGGAGGGTCATGCACAGCAGGTAATAATTCCTTTACAGTATGTGGTAATAATTAGTAATCTTCATTGTGCAGCTGGAAGGATGTTTGCTGTCCCATCAAAAAAAATTAAAACACATCTCTTTATAGTACGACTACATGTGAGTGAAAACAATGGTGAAAAGGGCTCATATACTGCGGCATACAAACACAGTATGAATCAATAAGAATGAGCTCTCCGGCCACTTGTTGCAAAGTCTTTAATCGTAATGTGACACACGTATGAATATTTTAATATGTTTTTTTTTAACCACATTCAAGCGCTCACCATGTATCCCTCATTATGACTGAAATAAGTGTGTATAAAAGCAATTAGGCTTTATCTCAAATGCAGTAATCCAGGCATTGCAAATGTAATCGAGAATGCTACATTTCTTTTTTTCTTTTTTTTCTTCTTTTGGGCGGCTGTAGCTCAGGGGGATGAGTAGTCGTCCCGCAACCACAAGGTAGCCGGTTTGATCCCCAGTCCCCCCATAGCTCACATGTCGAAGTGTCCCTGAGCAAGACACCCAACCCCCAACTGCTCCCCGGGCGCCTCTCAGGGCTACCCACTGCTCCCTATCCAGAGATGGGTCAAATGCAGAGAAGAAAAGGGGATTAATAAAGGATACTTTCTTCTTTCTTCTTACCCACAGCTGTGCATGTATGCCACATGCCATTTGAGATGCCACAAATTTCCCCTTTTTGCTGTGGCTCGAACCAGAAACACTGTGCTTATCAGTCCATAAATTCTGATATTGTAATACCCTCTCATGTCCATTTTAAGTTCATGCACAGTGATTAACTCGATTGCCTTCTCACCAAAATGGCACAGCGTGCAGATGGAGCGATCCTCAGAGCAGCGTCTGGGGTTAGGGACACCTCTCCTGCCGTTTGCAGGCCTTAGTGTCTTAATTATGATGATGGCACTGGTGATGAGTCCATTTGTTTCAAAGTAAGATAAAAAGCTTGGAACATCATGATAAGTTCCATGGCTTTTCATTGGAGCCACCATTAGCTATCATCTCAACTGCAGTCAATTACTCTGCTGTTTACAAGTTACACAGTGACCTTATCCAAGCTGACAAATGGCCAATTTCTTCACGCCCCTCTGCATCCCAGCATGCTTTGCCTCCTCTTATTTACAGCCTAGTTTTAAATGTCACATTTGGCCCTGTTTATTCCCAAATAAACTTCTTTTGTTACATTTTCTTTTTCATTAAAGCTACTGGCTAAAACACATTTTTTGTGTGTGGATTTTATTACCCTTCACTGGCATCTATCTATCTATAAACAAACTAAACATAATACTTGTGTATGCCTTTCAGAGAATGAGACAGAACGGCCTCTTTGCACATAAAGGAAAGTGACTCATAAACATAATATCTGTAAATTCAGCTGGCAAACTATATATAGTTAAGGATGAGTGCAGCGCACTATATGATTTTTATGGTAGAGTAACCCATAATCACCTGTACCAACAAACTGATAATGGCCTTGGCCTGGCAGTGTTCCTAGTCCATCTCCCTGGGGTAATGAAGAGCCGCTATACTTGCTGTGTATGCTACACTGCTCGGAGTTTAACTGTCCTTCCGGCCCACACGAGAGGTCAGGTTCACCTTCACTCAGGCATTAAAAAGAAGTCCACTCCCTCACCTAGCCCCATCACTCAAGACCATTCCGACTCTCAATTGAACACATAAAATGTAGTCTCATGAGATACCGGCATTGTATATTTCCCTGTAACTTGACAAGGACTAAATCCATCCTGAAGAATGAAGATGTGTGATGTAAAGCAGGGTGACGGTAGAGAGAGGTCCCTCCTCGTGTTTAAATTAGCTATTAAAATGTACCAATAGTGTTGTATTGCAGTGTTTGTAAGCAGCTGTGTATGTAAGTGCCTGCAGAGATCGTAGTGTGTACATAGGCTCATTTCCCCACAATGTATTCATCACTTGTGCCTTTGTTGTAGTTCAAGAATAATTCTCTTTGCATAGCCATCCCAGGTTATACATACAAATGGATATGCATTTCATCCGAGGGATCAGAGCACAGGGTCAGCCAGAGTACAGAGCCCCTAGTGCAGCTGTGGGGGGTTCAGTCACCTGCTCAAGGCCACTTAGTGGTGGATGGTGGCATCATAGATAAAAAAGCCCTCCAGTTAGAAACTCAGGTTTTAAAACCTTCCATATACCTAATGTTGGTGTTTATGAAACATATTTGGTTGCAACTGTAATTTAATTTATGCTCAAAAGAGCCCCAACTACTAGTGCAGACCATTGACTGTAGTGGTATCTGTGATCACAACCAAAGGAAACGTTTTAACGTCTGAGTTAGAGATTAAATGATTATTCGATAAATCTTTTAGTGGTTAGATTATTACACATTTTGAGCCTGAAGTGTTGAAAATAGTAGGAAGGAAGACATCTTGACTGACGCAGAGGTGGGAAGAACAAGCAACTAGCAGGGCAGAGTTTGGCAAATAGAGGCAACTATCAATCAAGCAAACTGTTATACTTGCAGTATCACAGTAATACATGGCTTATATATGTATATTGGGGGTCTAGTAGTAAGTAGTAATCATGTTAATATGGTGAAATTTTTAAAACCACTTACTACTACGAAAGAAATGCTCCCATTAAAAAACCCAATAACATACATTGTAGGTTGTTTGGTATCCAGTACAACTAGTTTTTCTGCGGGATACCAGTGAAGCAGAGGCCTTAAGTGCCTCCTCTCACCTTGTTCTATATGTGTGTGTGTGTGTGTGTGTGTGTGTGTGTGTGTGTGTGTGTGTGTGTGTGTGTGTGTGTGTGTGTGTGTGTGTGTGATATTCTTGGACATGGGCCAAAGGATACGAGACTGAAGGTTGTTGGTCCAGTGCTCCTGTCCAGGAAACTGCCTCCCTCTCAATCACCTTATTCAAAGTGCTGTAAGCTTGTTAGGTGCAGTATTGCTCCTCTCAGTCTAATTCCCTGCATGACATAGTCTTGTTTGTTTCATTGCGGTTGCTCCATTGGCCCTTTACCTATCAGCATTTCCAGCCAGTCACAGTGAATTCCCCAGCACGGGGCTTCTCTTACATAAGAGCTACAGTGGGAATCTATTTTCATGGTGAAACCCTAACATGTCTATTTGTATAAATCTATCCCATTCAAAAGTAACGTGCGCATGTTCACCGAGGTGTTGCTGTAAATGTAAATTGTCAGCACTATATTATTAACTAGTTGGCTGTGGTGCGATGGGGGGAGGGTGGGGGGACTAACCACTACAGTATCACTTTGTTTCTATGTCATGTTACATTTGGGCCAGCAAGCTTTACAGTTGAAATTTCGAAGATTTTCATTTACATCAATGTTAATGTCTGTTCTTTCTGTTTCTGTAGCCTAATGAGATAACGCAAATAGGAGTGAGCCTACCACCCACTGATGGAATTATTACAATATTTATATATTTGCAGTGTTATGAAATGGGTGATCTTCATAAACGGATTCTGCATTCACATGTAGAGGCGACGGAGCAAGAGTTTGGTATCAGAAGTTGGTTTCCATTTGAGCAGGCTTTGGTTGAATAAAGGTAAACAGTCGGTGTGGAGAGCAAAAGAGACATTGGCCGAAATGCTTTCTTGCTATCGTCTGAAGCTGATTTATCTATGGGTTGAAAATGAGATGAAATAAGATAATCCTTGATTGATTAGTCCCGCAGCGGGGAAATTTACAAGTCTTGTATCTCAACTTGCAAATTTGAATGTAAACGAGCTGCGCACGGAAAAATTAAGACTTGGCCTGGATATCCGCAAACTACACTGGTTCCCCCAAAATATATCCCCTTACTCCCAGAGGATTATAGGTTCTGAGATTGAGAAATGGGTTTCTGTGGTGATATTCTAGGGAAAAAACAATGTATGCTTTTAATGTAGTTTTTCACACACAATTGAACTATGCACACATTTCTTAAAACTTAAAGCGCATGTATCATTAAGACTCTAGGTTGCTAAACTCTCAGCACAATTCCATTGTTTTTACTCAATTAGAAGTTCTTAATCAAGACAGAAATCTTAAAGTTGGAGTTGGGACTTTAATAAAAACATTCAAGACTTTGCCAAATGTGTTTAACCGAGGCAACCAACTGCTTCACACAATCCATTAACTCCTTAAGAGTTACATTAATGAAAACAACTTCCCCAAAAATCTCACGGACCACATTTATTTGAAGTCACCACAATGACAAAACAGAATTCCCTTCTCTTCTTAATTGTTAAATGTGGCCACCGTTTTAATTAGTCAGTAACTTTGAAATGTGTGTTTAAAAGAAGCAATAGTTGTAGTAGCAGAACTAGTTGACAGTCGAATGTTATGAAAAACAAAGCACCCCAGGTTTAAATATGTACTAAGCGCCCTATATAGAAGTTGTGTCTCCCTCTCTCGGTAACTATCTGTGCATAGCCAGATTCCTTCCAATATTGATCTGTATCCCCACTCCCTTTCATCTGTGTTGCGAGAAAATGTTCCCGGAAATCTTTATTTTCCCTGCAATTCACCTTCTTCAAATCCAGACCATCCTTCCCAGTCACACCTGTTGATCCAAGTTTTTTTTTTTTTGCTTTGGATTTAGCCTTCAGTTGGCTCTGCCAAGTGCACAACACCCAGCGGGTTAGAACCGCATCGCTGCACATTAAAGGTTGAGGTGGAGGGAACATAAAAACGGTCCTCTTGGCCATTGTAGGCAGCAGGTTCATGGGTGTTATTACTTCATCCACCTTCTGAGCACTGATCATCATCTGCTGCTGCTGATATAGTTTAGGTCTAAAGCGGATGTGTGTAGGGGAAAATGGATGGAGTGTCTGTGTGTGTACAGGTCAACTCTGAAGCTGACTCGGGTTGGCTTTCCTCATTTAGAATGAAATATATGCCTTCAAAACCATTTAGCATGCAGTCTGTCTTGAAGTGAGTTAAGTATGTAGAGGTTATGTAGAAATGTACGATACCCCAGAATGAACATAAACAAAATATCCTCCTGTTAGTTCAGTGTATGTGCATGTTTGTATGCTATCGATGTACATGAGAGCATTTCTGTGGGAAATATGTAATGAATGCAGTGAATGCATAATTTAGTAAGGATGGAGCCGATGACAGGAAAACACATTCCGTCAGACGGATCACATTTACCCTACTACATTTAAGTACTTACTCTGCTTCAAATTTCCAATTTTCATCTTTCTTTCTCTGTCCAAAACTCACAAATACTGGACGAACTCAAAGTTTGCATGAAGCCCCATATACACACGGATCACGGCATCTATAAATAATAGAGCACACGTAAATTAAACATTGAAGTTGAGCTGGCAATAGTCGCTCACATTTGGCCGACTAAGACGCCTCCTCTCCCCCTGCAAGACTTAATTAGAAGCCTTGCATTTCCTGTAAGGAAAACAACGGAAAAACACAAACAAACACAGGGGGAGGTAAGCCACAGGGAGAACAGCCGTTGAATACCCACAATGCACTATGGTGTTACAGTTTGCAGTAATTGTGGAGAGGACAACGTCTTCAACAGGAATATATCATAAACCCCTGGTTTCTGCCCTCTTTTATTCAACTATAATATCTTCAAAGGTTAGTTCCCCCACCATCTCCTGACTAGTGGCCTGTTCCTTCATGAATATCAGTTTGCATTTATAGAGGCTGTGCAGATGCAGCACAAATTGCCTGATGTCCCTCGCTAGTGCCAACATGGAGGCCTAGTGGAGAGTTAGTTGTATCCAAATACATGAATAACAAGGAATGAAAAATACATATACAAGTGTGGGTCTGTGAAGTGTTATGTCATACGTTGCAGTTAATAATAACGTTATTTATGAATCTATCAGTGATTGATCGATTTATTTTTTGTTCAGTCGATATACTCATTTATTGATTAATCACATTTAAAAAGCTATTATCTTGAATAATTCTAAAATGATTATCAAAATTGTAAATGAATTCCTGAAAATAATAATCCAGTCTCGGTACTAGTTGAGTAACATTTCTATATTATGGTATTGTACATTCTCGAGGAGAGCACATACAAACAGATTCTGAAACACAGATTACATGTTGTGTACACAAAGAGCCAAAAGGTTAATGTTCTGCCATTTCAATGCCTGTCATCTGTAAAGGTCACGTACCAGTAGTGGTACACCGAGGCAAGCAACGGAAATAGTTTTTGACTTTATTTGCATAATTCATGCTCTTTACATTCACGGACTCCGTGTCCTTTTTATATGATTTAATGACTACTTTTAGTTTGAGGATACACTTTGGTGCTGGACCCATTAGAGGTTTTGACAATTCAACGCGTGATATTCCTGATACGAGACAATCCATCTAACCGGGACACAGAAGTACATGTCCTTCTGCCAGCTCATTCTTAATTATGGCTTTGGTGATATTGAGACTGACATTTAAGATCCCTTCCCGCCTGTGTTTTTGTGAAAGACCTGAATGAGCACCATCTGAGGGGCACCGGGGATGACAGCGCGCCAGCATGTTAATATGTCCTCTCGGAGATGAGTGCCGCTGAGTTACAGAGATGATGATGGTGGCGCTCCCAGTCACGTTCACTCACTTAGCGAACCTTGTCTCCTCTTGATCATTCTTGACAGTAACAAAAGGGGTAAATATTCTCTAATCAAGGCCAACAATTCTGATCACTGCTGGCATTCCCTAATCAGCCCATAATAGCATTTTGAGGACAGTGTCAGTGGATAATGGAAGGTTAGCCATACTAAACAATAATACTATATTAAAACAATGGAAAATCCACCCTCTGAAAAGTGTAACACCTGCTCTAAAAACACTGGTGGCACAATATGAATTGACATTAGGGCACTGGGAGAACTTTTGAACACCTGTGGTAGCCTGATGAAGAGTACGCCTTGTCATGTCTAAGGATTATGGGTACCGGTATGTCATTTAAGGGGCGTGGGGGCTGTAAATGAACACTAGCTTTACACGATACTGTTTATACTAATCTCTACTTACCTTTACTTTTAATTGTTGCAATCTTCTAGTTAGTTAGTAGCAGTAATGCTTTCCAGTACACATAATTTTGCCATAAAGTATGTTTAAATGCAGTAAACAGTTATTAACCTGTTCATGGGAAGTTTGACCTTTTTGAAGCAAGTTAGGACATCTGTTGTCATAGAAACCTGTCCTGTGGTATGTGTTTGATAAAACATCCATGTTATTTGGTCCTCACTCCCAAATTATTAAAAAAGTTTCTATAAAAAAAATACAAGGAAGAGAGAAGTTATTAGTGCTGTTCCACAACAATACCAACAATACAGCATAATCTGGCAATTTGGCAGACTTCAAATGATATGTTTGGAAGGAAGGGTTGAGAAAATAGGGATGAATCAATAAACTAGGAGGAGATATGACTCTATTACCAAGAATAATGAGGCATGTGGACAGCAGAGAAATTATAATAGACACGATTAATTCTGTGTGTCTTACTAAAACTTTGAAACAAAAGCATCCATGTCTAGTACACCAACTGTCCACCTCATTATAAAGAAAGAAAAAGTTGAATATTTACTTAGAGGAAAAAAAAATAATTTCTGACATATCACAGTAATCACGATAAAATAAAAAACGAAATCCAAGACAGCGCATGCATTTCTTTCATTTCCTATACACCGTCTCCCCTGCACCCTTCACTACATTAGCTTCATCCAACAATCAAGAGGATGTCTTTGCCTTCAAGCAATGTGAAAGGAGCAGTGTCGGGAGAAAAAAAATACAAAAAACATATCCATAATAAATCAGAACTCAGTGGAGTACAATGAAATGAGCATCCTTGTAGGTTTAACCCTGTCTTCCATCTGCAGTGAGCAGGATTCCCTCTCCAAACCAGCCCACTTACTGTGTTCTCTCGTTGAAACAGCAGCCAGGATTTCCATTACGCCTCAATGTGCTGTCAGAGCCTACCTCTTTCAGAGATTATTTTTTTCCCTTTTATATCTCAAAGTGAGCAGCCAGATCTAATAATACCGTATCCAATTGATGTTGGGGGGAAATGTAGCACTCCATTGGAGAAAAAACAACAACAAATACGACGGGAAAAAAATCCGGTCTTATATCTGCAAATGTCAGCACTGGCCTCTCTAATTCCTCTGGAGAAATACTCTCTAAGTATATTGCCGTGACCATAATTAAAAGCTGTCACAGTTTTTTTGTGTAGCTTCCCAATAAATTAAGTGTGGCAGGTGAGAATTTAAGGCGTGACTCCCAAGGCATTTTGAAATGCCATGTACCCCATGTACTGCTCACCCCATTCTCCCAACTGATAAGATGGGAAAGTGGTGCCAAAGTAAGGGCAATTTCCTGCTGAGAGAGGACGGGGAAGCGGCACAACTCATCGCGATAAGGGCCAGGTGGTGTGTTTACTTTTGATCTCTGAGAAACTGAAGGTTTGCCAGACATGACAATGAATAAAGATGGATTTCAGAAGGTAAAACATGAGCAATGCTCTAACAGGAAGCTAAACGGGCGCAATGGGCCTTGACATGATGTACTGTATTGAGGGAATTAATCACAATCAGCTACATGTGGAAATGTTCACAGGGAAATGAATGTGTTACATACAGTACAAACATGGGAACTGGTGGGTGCAGCCTTCACCATAAGTACCATCAAGATATTATTACAGATACATTTGTATCAGACTGCTGCAGGTTACAAGAAATCTAAATTACTAGCACTCCCAAAACTGAAAAGTATGCCTTATGTTCTCCTTATTGTGGTAGACTGCACCAGTCTTTCTTCAAAAAAGGGTTATTCAGAAGTAAATGGTTGGGGGAAGAACCTCATTCCATTCAGGAAGAACCCCTTCAGAAACAATATTTCTGAGAATGTGCTTCTGAAATAACACTTTGAAACACTATATCTGACTATTTGAGAGCAACAATAACCATAATCTTCTCAGTACCAAACATAATTTTTACTTGAGACGTTCGTTTTTCCAAATACTCATTGGTGTGTACTTCTTTCAGATATTAATCACGTCTTCAGGGCTGTTTATAGGCAATGCCCAACCCGATTAACAATTCTCTGATAGCAAACGTGGATTTTCTACCAATCCTGTAATATCTAGGATCATTACACATATTATATTTGTGTGTATGTTTGCTGGGTTAATAGCCAAAAATGCCCACCATTTGAAGTCCTCATAATGTTAAGCTTGAGTTTTTTCTACAGTTTCAATACAAAAGAGAGAAAAGAACATATCAGTCCAAGAACCAATATGTGCTTCATTTGGATATAATACATTATAGAAACTGCTCAGCAAGCAAATGCAGTGATAATGTAAATCAGTGACAATTAGTGAGGAAAAAAAAAGTGTTGAACATGTAATTACAACCTGTGGTTTTAGCTGGTGGTGTTTACTGTTATGAAAACTCAGCATCCATGATGCAACCTGCCGAAACTTAACTACTGTACACCCCCTTAGGAGTTTTGTTACACCCCTTTCTCTTTAATTGATTAGACATGTAATAGTTTATGAGGCATCTGCATTGAACAAGACTTCAGTACAAACAGCAGCAGCTGGGTGATCAGCCTGTGCATCCATCCCTACGTGAAGTTGCAAACAGACACATCAAACTTTGTCTCAATAAAGCCCCCTCGGAAGGAACGCGGCGTCTTGATTTAGATGCAAAACACAATCCCATGCTCGGCTGGCTCCTCCCATGAGGGGCCAGGAGATTAAGATTTAATGGTGATACTGAGGGAACAACACTATCTGTCTGCAGCCTCCCATCTCTTCCGTCTCTTCACACAACATCACCTCTGTTGCTTTTCAATCTCTCCTTCTCCCCCAAACATAGATGCAGACGCACTTGCCTGCACAGTCACGCTTACACTCGAGTTTGTGCACACAAGCGTACACACAAGTATATGTGGCTTCTGACAGATGAAGTAAATTAAAAGTCTTGTCAAGACGATCTTCTTTTTCTTGCATGAATGCTGAAATTGGCTTAAGAAATGATGGATCTGCACTCAACATGCCTGGCAAAACACAAACACGCCGGAAGGGAATGGACTGTTCTGTGCTGTTTAACAGTGGAATGCACAATGCGGATGTCATCAAGCCAGTTTATATTAGATTATATGTGACATACCAGACTGGCAACCACAGCGCTTCCTGCATTTAACAGCATTGATATCCCCAGTGAGTATATGCTGCCAAATTAAGTTACTGCGTTTCAAAAGGCGCTTCGAGCATTTCTCTGTCTGCCATTTACCACACCATCTTTTAGTGTTTGCTGGCTTAAGGAGTGTGCTCCACTGTTCTGTCGGTCTGCAGGAAGAGCACCTTTGCAGAATTCATGTCCTAATGACATCCGGGTTTAAAATGAATCTGTAATGGGTTGCTCCCTTCAACTAATATCCTTTATCTCTTGATATTTGAAGAGGCATTTAGAGCGGAAATTAATGAGGGATCAGCTTTCACTTGGACCCACAGGGTCAGGTTGTTCCATGAAAAGAGCAGGTGATGTCACGTTTTATAAGCTTGGATCGTAATGCATTGACACGCAGATCATATTGTTCCCTGATTTGGAATACCAATGCATCTCTTAAATGTCACACATATCTTCAGATGTTATTATTATAGTAAAAACCACATGGTAAATGTTACAGTAGAAATTCCAAACTCAATTTAATGTTACATGTGAATAAGCATATAATAATAACAGATTCCCTCAGAATGACTTGCTAAAATGGTCGGAAAGAATCACATGAAGAGAAATACACAATATGTGCTGTATTTCTTGCTGTATATCTATAATATGTGTATATATAATGTATTAAGTATAAGTGCTTTCTTTAGAAGCTGTCAGGAGTTCATGGACTCACTGCAAATTTAACAGAGGCTTAAGGTGTGACAGAAATTCCAAGGTGACAATGTGAACCTTTTTTTTTTTTTTTTCCTGAGATGGCACGCACACTACTGTTTTGGCCTCATTGTCCTGGCTGCACTGACGAAGAGTCAAGTCATTACTCGGCAATGATTTGTGTGTCAGAGAGGTTGCAACAGGGGGACATGGACTCACCATTGAAAATCAGGAGCATAAAAAGCCAATGAAGCTGGCCGGCTTGAACAGATTCAGTGTCACAGAGCTAAAGGTGTATATCTTGATTACATTATGTGTTGAAAAAGGATCCTTAATTGGAGGACTAATAAAATAATAGTGGGACTTTTCTCACTGTGCACGGACCATAAACAAAAAAAGGAAAATGTGTTACAGGAATAAAACAATTAATAAAATCATAAATGGTTCATTGAGAACCACACACTGAAGTTGAAGGTGGTACTGTGGTGGTAACATAATCATGTAACCCTGAACAAACAGAGAGCATTATGTTGTTGGTCCATTTCTGTGTAGAATTAAGGCACCAGGACTGACGCCAAAGTATGAAAATCTTCCAAAAATGAACAAACAAGTCTCTGGAACAAAACAGCTAAGAGACTGTAAATGTCTGGTGCTTACCACTTTGAGAAGCAATCATCCCCTCAGCCATGGCCTATTCTTTTTTTTCTTCTTCTGCTGCGGTTGTTCCTATTTTCAGTCTTTTGTCTTGAGGGAGAGGGGAGAAGTAGAAATAAAAAGAAAAATGACGGGTGAGCAAAATGAGAATCAATACATAACGATCACAATTTCAAACATCTTGCCAACACAATGCTTGGAAATTAGAAGGAAATAAAAGAGACAAGGAATTGATAGCAGACACAGTGAGAGCACACCACTATGCTAGTTTGTGGCATGCTGATGTTTTCACAAATCCAAAATGGCCAAAATGAAACGTTTGAATAATCATCCTTAAAAAACACGTTGGTTCGAACTATTCAAATATCTATTTTGCGCATTATATTAACGATACTGTGTCCTAACTGGCTAACATTTATTTCGAACCACATGAAGTAAATCACATTGAACAGTATATCTATTCTATTTAATTTTAACGTGAGAGCTGACAATGTCAGTATTGTGCTGAGTCCATGGTTTTTATTATTTTTAGCAGACATTCCTGATCTTTTCTGAGTCCCTGGCAAACAGTGTGACCTATGCAATGCACACTGGCCCTGCCTGCTACTCTCCCTACTATAATGAGTCCCCTTATCCCGACTGCAGGAGGAAACACTGTGGATGGTGAATATGCAAAGAGACGTGCCTGAATTGGTAATGCAACGATGAGAGAGAGAGAGAGAGAGAGAGAGAGAGATAGGAGGCCCTTATCTCCTCCAAGTCCAAAGGTAGAGATTAAAAAAAAACTCTGAACTCTTGTTAAAATCATTTTTGACACCTTGTGCTATTAGTACGCCATTAAGAGTTCAAGGACAATAGCTGTCCTGTTTTTTTTGTTATCATTTATCCATTGGATTCCCTCGTTAAGCCCGAACCCAGTTCCTCACAACGGCCACAGAATATTGATGGGCTGAGAATGGGTGATTTTGCTGAATTTATAATAATCCCCTTTTTGTCTGCTCTTGGCATTCGGCTTTACAGTTGAGCCGAATGCATTTGACACTCCAGATTGAAGGATGAATTCATTGATGTTGATGTAGTTCTTAAAATAATCTTAATATTAGACACAAATGATACATACTAAAAGGAACTCAATCTTCGCACTGATTTTTAGCCACACACTTGTGTTGCCAGATAGCGGATGACAATGTCAACTATTGGATGGGTTGCCATGGAGTTTAGTACAACTATTCATAGTCCTCAGAGTCTGAATCCAAATGACTCTGATGACCCCCCTGACTTTTCATCTCACGCCACCAGCAAGTCAGACTGAATCATCTCAACAATTGCTAGAAAGTTACAGAGATGAAGTATTTTCCTGACTTTTGCTTCAGTGGCCCCACACAGTTGACTTTTTTGGCTCCGACTGAAATAAGTAAAGCCACACTGAGCCCACCAGCATGCCCTTACACCTTGTTATGTTGTATATTTATGCAATGTTCACTGACCCCTTCCGTGCACTGTGAGAGGTCCTTTTGTTCAAAACTAGCAAGTGCATGACTGCACTGTTGTAGTATGTCTCCAGCGCTGTCATGACAAATGTGTGTGTACTTGTTGTGCTTCGAAAATAAACTTGATCCTGGCTCAAACTGAAATACAGTACATCATTGCATATAATGTGATTTAATAACCTTTCCCTGACAATCATACTCGCCTCAGAAGAGCTGTCACCAATTCCCCTGCGTGCCACAAGCTTGGCCTTCAATTGTAAGGATGCATTAGCACACCATTTGCCACCTGGAATCAAGATGTTCACCAATCAAGACAATAGCGCCTCTCCTTAATTATGTGACCATAAAGTGCCTTAATATGCAGGAGCACCTGGACGCCGTTATAGACATCAGAGCTTCATCAGCATTTGTTCTTAACTACCACAGTCCAAATCCAGATAATTGGTGCTTTATTGTGTAGTATGGTGAGGGACAGATTGGGGAATGCTATATATGTGTTTTTTTTTCTCTTCCCATTTCACTGATCAGCTGAAAGAGAAAAAAGTTTTTTTTTAAAGATCTTCTTCAGCAGCAGGATTAATTCAAAGAGAGCAAAAAGTAGCTCAAGAGGGAAGGATCTCATCGATGAGAAGGATCCTTGAAGACTGTCGAAAAAACACAATCTATTTTAGTTTTATTATCATCATGCTCTAAAATTAAATTTTTCCTTAAACAGTATAGTGTGGTAGCATTGCACTATTTCACATTTCTAATTAAATTGAGACGCCTGGTGTCTCTTAACAGAGACATTCAAACGTTTTTGAATGAACTTGGCAACGTCAAAGTATGTTTCTTATACTTTTCAGCCCACGTGATACAGCTGCGTGGGTTGAGCTAAAATACAGTGTCTAACCTATGTGGGGAATCTGAATCTATATCTTGATTTGGCAACTTTAAGGTAAGAAAATTCCATCTGAAAGACACAGTTGAGACTACAGCAAGAATGAAAGATGATGTCACATATGTGATGTTTTCATATTAATGCTTAGTTGAAAATGGCTTTCCTTCCAACTAATGACACACAGCTAATAAAGCAGATCCAATTACTTTGCACAGCTGGGTGTTTTATATGTTCCTTTCGATGGTGAACATTTGATTGCTTGTAAATACACGCCTGATTTATACTTCTTTACAGTGTAAAACTCTGTGGGCCCAATGACAAGAAAGCAATTAATCACATTATTATGCCAATTATGAAGTTGGTCTGCTCCATTGAAGGTAGAAAAAAAGCGAAGGAATTGAAGATGTGAGAGCGAGGCCCTTGGGTAAGTTAATGTGAGCCATTAAATTACATCCATCACTCCCACTCGTCCACATAGACATGGTTTCACATGTTACAATGGAAGTGCTCTTTATTCATAAAGACTTACATCCATTGGCCTCTTGTTAATGTATTCAATATTAAAAACGTATTCAAACATAATGTTAATAACATTGGCTGATCATAAAATATATCTTTGTATTACATTTGTATTTCAATATTCAGCTGAAAAAAAGACAATAAAAACAATAAAGAGCTATACTATTGTAAATACTGTTTCACAATACATTACAACATGATACTACTTCTTAGAAGAGCATCAATGCGACAGCATGGACTAGTCTGAGAAATCAATGCATGCATATTAAAACTTATTGACTTTAGAGTTCACATGACAACTTAACTTTGATTTCAGCTCTTTCACTTAAAATTACTTGAGATGTTTTTCAAAAAAGGTGACATTTTATTTCTTTTTATAGTCACTTTCCAGTTGGTTTCTCTTGTGAGTAGTAGAGCGTGTACATGTCTTGTTGTCCAAAGGTTTGTTTGTCACAATCATAGCATGTTTGAGCTAAACAGTGCTGTTGTTTGCATATGGAAACCTTTTGCATCCAACTTTTAAGCCAACAGGACATGAGCAAACATATGGGAAATGGAGTCTTGCTGTAAGCTAACTAGGAGCTAAGTAACTGAGCTAACATTAAATCAATAAGCTCTCCACACAGTCAATGTGATCAGGGAATCTTTTGCATCCATTTTTGGCAGCATAAATGTTGTCTTGCAAAATCAATAACCAATCAGCAATGTCAACAACTAGCCATCTCCTATTGATGTAAGGTAGCCTGGAGTTACTGCTGTTTCTAAACACATTGACGGTAGCTATAGCTGCCGTTCGCTCCCCTTCCCTCTCTTGACTATCAACAGTGAACAGTATAGACTATAATTTCCTGATTTTAATAGTTTTACTACTGGTGTTTATAAGTAATTCAAAACCAAAAGGTCAACCGGCCAAATGTACTCATTAATTAACTTGAACTTGGACTTCAGACTTCCCATAATGTCCCACCTTTGCTTGATCCTCCACATGCTATTATGTTAAATCTTGATTGGTGTGATTAATAGATTTGTAAGATATATTTTTGTTATTCTCAGTGTTCATTCCTTCACCATTTATTGTGTCTAAAAGTGTTTTACATTCCCTCCCTTGCTTGGAGTGGTACTATCCAAAAGACACACTTAAGGATGAAAGGAAACTGTAACCCAAAGGCAACAACATCATATTGTTTCATCATAACAACCCCACAAACTGCAAAGAGACCTGCCTACATTCCATTTTCCAAACATCTATTTGATGAAACTTGTGTATTTTGTGACTTAACATGTTATTTTAACTAACATGTACTGGACCGCTCAAGAGCTCTGATGCAGCTTTCAAGTCCTATCGAGACGTTCTGTGAAAACAAACTGCCCTCTGGGTAAACCTCTTCGCATCAATCTTTGATGGGCAGTTTCAAGGATTTGTGGGGTTTTTACGGACCTGTTATCTACCACCTGGCATCACAAATTATAGCAATGTGTCAACACAAGCTGCAATTCGAAAGCATTACAAATCGAAGATATGAGTTAAATCCGCTCTAACAAGAGAAGTCAATTAAAGAAAAGACACTTTTAGTGATATCTGATCACTGGCAGACAATAAAATAAACTAGAATGTTAATAAGCAACATAAAAAAAGAGTATCAATTGGCCTTAAATTACTCAAATGTCAAGAAAATTGCCCAATTATATTTCCATTTAATGGTGCTTATTATTGGATTTGAAAGGAGTATTTACTCCACTTTGTGGGTGAACCCATTCAAGCTAGCGTTTGCCCCTTAGTGTTTACTCTGAGCAAAGTAAAACAACAAGAGGCTCTGCAGAGAAGTAAATAATGAAATGTGTAACACAATGAATTCAGTTTTGATAGCGAAAACTGGTGAAAACAAATCACAGTTTATAGCTCTCTGGATAATTGACATCAGCACATCACAGCGGGATCTGTATGCATGTATGAATGTGGTCATGTACGCACAGCCATCAACACTTTTTGCTTTTCATTTTCTTCTGTAGAACTTGCATTTGTTGTAATAACAACACAGCATGTGTGTGCATCTGCACACATTATATGTGTGTGTGTGTGTGTGTGTGTGTGTGTGTGTGTGTGTGTGTGTGTGTGTGCATATGCTTGAAGTGGTAGGCTATGTACATTTGCACACACACAGATTGTATTTTGTGTCCCTTTTTGACAGTTGGCTCCTGAGGGACCTTCACATCAAGCGGAACCATCCTGACTGGCCTTGGCTCCGAGGGCCTCGGCGTGACTCCTGCGAGGAGGAGGAAGAGCAGAGAGGCTGCGTTTCTGGAGAAGGAAACTACACCACCACATGCTCCCTATCGGTTCCTCTTAGCCGGCTCAGTGGCCCATACCTCGCCTTAATGAGATGCGGCAACACATACAGACACATGTAGCACGTCTACTCTAATTACAGTAGAACCAGCTACGGCGTCTCCTCCGGCACCCCCTGGTGGCATCATGCAATTCACTCCAAAGGGATATTTAAAAAAAAAGGGTCAAAGCTAAACAAATTCTCTCATTGCACAATGGCCGTTATAAGAGAGTAGAGAACAGTGGTTAAGGAGCAACATGTTGCACTATTGGTTATTTCCATACATTTAAATTCCTGCTGCTTAATGTAACTTTGAAAAATAGATACATTTTAAGTCTCTCTTTGTTTGCATATTTCACGGTATTTTAAGCATCTCTGTAATACGTTCACTGTGGGAGACTAGATTAAGTTCCAGCATCATAAACTTTACAAGGGCGTGAGCAGTTGTACATTTTCTACATTTTAATGCTTAGACATTAGATATAACAAATGCACTTGAGCCGATTGCCCTCAAGGCTTGAAATTACTGCCAAGATGACTACAGTCTTGCGATATGCAGCGTATGCACATAACTTATTTAATATCTCTTCTTGAATAGTAGTTTAATTATGGGCCATTGTCCCATGTTGATTCATATAAAACTTAACCATCCTGTTACAATAGAGATGTAAGCGAAACTGGATCGTAATATTTCGCCCTCGGGTTCTTTTTTGTGTCTTTGCCCTCACTTCACTTGTTTGACAGGTAGGCTTGGGTGTTTGGATTGCAGGTAGGACAGTTTAAATTGTGATGTAGGGCGCTTGCATTATGCCATCTTAATTACTGCAGATTAGTTCTGTTTAATTACTGTTGATTAAATTATAGATGCATAACAATAATTAATACGACAATTAAACACATTAGCACTTAATGGCACAATTTAGCTGAACAATTTGTGAAATGTTAATTAGATCTGCAAATAATTTGGCATTTGCATTGATCTGTCTTTATCATGATTAAGTTACTAAATGTGTACAATAATAAAAAAAAGCTCTTTTAAAAGTAATTCAAATTGAAGATGTGTTGGATGATTTACTTCACGCTTGCCTTTTCATTTATTATTTCCATCCACAAAATGCTTGTTTACTACTTTACAAGAGCACCAATGACCTTGTTTGTATTATGAGCGTGGGATTGCCTGCTGCCTCTGTAGCATCCACATTAGCATCCCTTTTCCTATAGAATGGGCTACACATCTGTATGGCACACTAACTGCAGCTCCTCTAATTACAATCTAAACACGTCTAAATGTTAAGCATATAGTAAATAGCTTAATTGTGAGATAAAAAAAAAGATAATTGAGCTGCTATCCTAGAGCTTTCTTTGTAATGCATTTCCAACATTCCATGGTTTGTTTGGCACTTTGTTCTATTTCCCTGTGCGTATTACGTTGCATTATGTGCTACATTTCTTGTGGCATACCACAGTTATACATTTAGTTGTATAACTGATTGCTGATTGCTAACATGTGGGTACATATGGGTACTAAGTAGGTGGATTTTCATACTGTACTGAAATGAGCTGCATGATCGGTTATGGAGAAAGAAATACATTTCAACCTTCAATGATGTTCATGATGCAATGTAAACATGCCTAAAGCTTATAGTAATGTATAATCATAGTTATACTGACTCATAAATAGCCGTAATGCTTGATGACAATAACCATAACACATTATAAAGCATTTTATAAGGAAAGTATTATAATACTTCACAATTGATGGTCACCCACTGCTATTGTTCTTTTATGCAACGATTATAGTGTATTATGATTCCCTTCAATGTTATTCATTATAATCATAATGGCCGTAATTATGCATTTAAATTAGGGCTGCACAATTAATTGAAACTTCTTCAGAAATGGCTTCCAACTATATTTTTTTTGTAAAAAGGGAAATTTACACACTTAAGAAAACATCTTTGTTTGGTACAGATCCCCGCAAAACTCACAGCATAATATATTTTTTAATGAAAATGAGAATAATGATCATTGCAAATCAGTACATTTTTTGATTCAGCTCTAATTACAAAGTGATTGCAATTCAGGCAAACATGATCACTTATAGTACGATATAATCCCTGTGATAATGCATTGAAATGTGATAATACCTTACTCTATATGGATTTATTGTGCAGCCCTAATTTATATACATTACAATTGTGATTAGAATTCTTTATAAAAATATTATAATGATTTTCAACACATGAGGACTCATGTTATGCATATTATTTTATAAATCATTATACATATGTATGAGTATATAAGTATTAAGAATGTATATAATACATTATAGACATGAATGTAAACTGCAATGTCTAGAACAAACAATGTGTCATAAAGTGAAATACATATGCAAAAAAAAAGGTATGTTCATTTAAATTAGGCAGAACAATGACAGACAAGTGATCGAATAGGTTTCACTTTGAAAGGCAGAAATTCTCCACAAGAGCGTTGCGTTGCAACTAGGGCTGCAACAACGAATCGATAAAATCGATAAAAATCGATGAGCAAACGTGTTGGCAACGAATTTCATTATCGATTCGTTGTGTCGCGCGATTATTACGGCAGTCATAAAGTCGCGGAGAAAGAAAAAAGAGCGGCGCAGAGCAACTGGCCGCCAGCGTGTCTGAGATTGGAGTGAGAGACTGAGAAACGCTGAAGTCGTGATCTTAGCAAAAATAGAACATCTTGGATGTGACTTGTCGAGTCTTGGCCAACCAGCGTTAACCAGCTATCACGTTCGCTAACGTGTTTGGGTTGTCTATTGTCGTTAAAGTTCCGTTATGTTCCGTTACAGTTCAGTATTGCTTGTAGAAAACCGTAACGTGGTGAAACATGCCGTCACCCCCCGGTCTGGTTCAGTTCACGCTGTCACTCGTTAACGTTAAATCGGCACACTGGCGGATCTGGCTGCAGGTTGTTTTTTTACTCAAAGTAGACTCAATCAAATCACGTAGTTGGGCTTAGCCAACAACGTCAGCTCGTGGTCGTAAGAGGCCCAGAATGAAAGAGTTTAAGGAAGAGGACTCTATATGCAGCGCAGCTTGATGCAGAGCTGAGATGAGGTGGAGCTGGGCCTGGAGGTTTCGGTACAAACAGACGTGAGAAGAGCAGTACAGCTTCCCACTGTCCCAGTGTTTCATACATATTGATAAAGCAGGGCATGCTAAAGCAGCCTCTGCTCCAAGGAGATCAATTACAGTAAAAAGGCAGATGTAGCAAGTAATGTAACAAGCATACATGTGTATGTTTTTAGTGTTAGTCCATTTTAATCTAATTTGTTTAATTAACAGCTTGGGGATGTTCAAGGAGCAACCTGTTTGTGCTTTCTGAACATGTTTTGCACTGTGCATTTGCACTGTCACTTCTGTTTTTGAACAAAGGGTTGGAAAGTAACGTATTTTTGCTTTTTTATCCGATTCATCGAAAAAATAATCAACCGATTAATCGATTATTAAAATAATCGTTAGTTGCAGCCCTATGTTGCAACACAATAGCATCCAGTGTCATTTCATAAGTACTTCAAACCGAGCTATAAATAGACTGACAGGTACACAGCAGCCAAGACACCTCCACCCCCCTTGGGGAAGCTCTCTACATTTGTTCCACCCTCAAGCTACTGTGCACCATTCCTACAATCTCCCACAGCTGAGCGAGTGTCATCACGTGGGCTTCTTTTTCTCGTAAGATCACTGCAGGTGAGAATGAAGCATGTTGGTTTTTTTCCACGTCTGTTCCTTTCGCCCGGCTCACGGATGTGATGCATGAATTAGTGTGGGGTAAATATGGGCTTTTATAAAGTACCGGTCATTATTTGACACAAGCCAACTGACAGTTTGTCAGGTGCAGCCAGAGTGCTCTCACTGCTTCCCCTTGAGCTATCCATAGTGGTGACTATGAAATATGGACAGCAGCAAATTGAGATTCATCAGGCACGCCTGCTTTGCTCACTGAAATCTATATTCAATTTTGGAGCATCTGTCATGGCGGTGGCAGGGTGAGGCATGCTGGGATTGAGAATCACTTAAGTGTTCTGAAATTGTATGGAGTGAGAAAAAAAATCTCTTTTTCTGAGTATATCTGCCTGCCAGTGTGCCTCTCTTTCTCTGTATCTGCAGATAAATGATCATACAATATTTATATCCCTGCACAGCAACTAATGTTGTTTTCCTTCCAGATCTATATAATGTTTCTGTTCACAAATGCATTTTCATCCACAATGTCCCATCAATATCAAATGAGCCCATGCACTTCATCATTTAGTGCAATAATCAGTGCATTATATGTTCTCATGGGTTTTAAGCTACAACTGGGAGAATGCCATCAGCAACTCTAAACCCCTGACGATAAAGTAGCGAGCTACACTACACTGACAATCTGCAGATACAACGCGAGCTCAAGTAGCTATAGTGCTGCTGGCCAAAGGACGCTTAAGGCTGAATTGGTCCTCAGCACATTAAGAGATTATACAGTATGTTACCTAACCTTCAAATCACATCTCTCCATGTTTTACTGGCTGAAATTATGCGAAAAAACATATTCATATTTTCTGACACCAACAAAAATCCATCAATCTAAACCTATACATTTCTATCACACGTGACAGAGGGTGCATGGTCATGGCAACAGAGAAGCTGGGAGCATGAAATCCTTGATTCTATGGCAATGGTTTGACTCAACTTGTCCTTGTTCTCATTCGGATGAGAGTTTATGATTAAAGGAAGCCATTGCCTAATTATCTACTGAGGAGAGAAGCAGAAAGGTCAAGATTTTATCTGCAGGGTGAGTTTCCTCTCTCTGTAGAGAGGGTCAAAGTGAGTTAAGACTTCTCATTACAGACCATTAAACTTATATTGGGTGGGTGTGCAGGTAGGGCTTAGTGTCCTCCTCAAGGACACTGATGTGAGATTGAACCTGCGGCTTTTCGGTTAAGGACCGGAGCCCTCGCCACCTGGCTGCTTTTGATGATTCAGTAAATAGAAAGGCGGTGGAAGCTGTGGTGCTCATCCGCTGACCTTATGTCATTGATTCAACGCCCCAACACCCCGGCTCACTCCGCATGAAACTGCCATTTGCTATGTTATGACCCTGATGTGGGTTGTAGATTCTAAAAGGGCTTACAGAGAAAAGCATATGGATATAAATCTGTAATTTAAATTGAACAATAATACTAGTAATTTAATTTAATAACGCTGATGTTTTTTGTTTATCGTTGGCACTTTTCAAAGCAAGGCACGGAGTGGCATCGTCAATATCACACTTGGCCCAGGCAGCAAATCAAATCAAGCAAGAGAACGCTGTATAGCTGCTGTCATCTTTCACACATTCACACACTGATGGCCGAGGCTACCAACATGCAAGGTGCCACCTGGCCTTCAGCCTCCAAAACTAACTCCCATTCGCTTACATTCATACACTGAAGGCACGCTCTGCAGGAACAATTCTGAGTTCAGGGCCTCGCCCAAGGATACTTTGACATGCAGACTGATTACCATCAATATTCTGATTGCAAGATAACCCGCTCTACCTCCGAGCCCAGCCCCTGGCAGAGGTAACAACTTCCTTCCCGTTCAATGTGGTGGTCACAGCAGGACAATGGCAAATGCAGACAAAGGGTTGATATTGGCGGTATTAAATTACGACGAACCATATAATTGGAGTAAACTGTATGATTCCTCTGCTTGAATAATTAATTTTTCCTGTTAATCACACATGCAGCCAGTTGAGCAGCTTTGCTCCACAGGCGCAACACACTGTTGCCCGACGCGCTTTGCCAAGGCGTTTATTAAGTTCATCCCCAGTGACGCTTCTCTGTCTGATCAGGGCCAACACACAATTCTATTTAGTTTTAGTATGTGTGCTCTGAACCCAGAAAGAAATATAAAATATAATAACATAATAAAAAAAAAAGTAAAAATATATATCTGTGGTAAGCCTTTTAGCAATATGAAACCAAACATACATAATGGCATCTGAGCTGTTTGAGATGATATAACATGCAGGTTTATGTCTACTGAGGCCATTCAGTAAGTGAGGCCCTCCATCTGTTATTGTTTCAATGTGAAATGGCTTTCATCTTTAAGGCTCGTCTCCAGTCTGTCACTAGCCAGAGAGAATGCATAATGGCACCAGTAAAGCTCTTTATTAGTCCATGGTGAACAATGAGCCGTGTCAGCTGGTAGAGGAAGACTCCCTTTCTCATTCCCAAACACTGGAATCCAAGGAAGTGACAATCAATAGGGATGCTTCATTTGGTTTATGTGTAACACACCAGGGCAGAAATATATTGTTTTTACTCCCCGTTGTGTTATAACATCTCCTCACACAAAAGCACTGTTCATTGTTTCCACAGGAAAATGTGTACATTATATATATATATATATATATATATATATATATATATATATATATATATATATATATATATATAATGTACACATTTTCCTATTCTAACAAGCTAAGCTCCTAAACCACAAGCCTGAGAGAGAGAG
>NC_136601.1:6731480-6968980 GCF_910589615.1 Taurulus bubalis | reverse complement strand
TTTCCCTATTAGCTTATTTTCTCATTGCACAGCTCACTGCACAGCTCCTGCACAGCGCCCAGCTGTTAAACAGCTGATCCACTGAAAGTGAAGGTAGAAAATCCACGGCCCGCCATCGCTGTCAACTAACTCAACCCACATAAGTTACGTAACAATCCTTTACTTTATGTAACACATGTTCTTATGTCAACCACCAAATCACAATCTTTTCTCTAAACAAGTAGTTTTGTGGCCTAAACAGGTTCCTTCCTGCTGGGGCTTTGGCAGACGCACTGATCACAAGTGTCGCTGAACACTGGCGCGGAAATCTCCATAAAAGTAAATATTCTATTGACAATACAATGAGTGACTGATGTTTTGGTTTGAACACAACCAATGTGTGCGACAGTGATGGAGCAAACACACAGATGTGTCTCTAATGAAGTCTTTACACCCACCTTCTCTTTTCACAATAAAGACGACATGGAAAAAGGCTCCCATCTAATTGGTCATATTCGGCAGCAAGTTGTGTTATAAGGTTATTGTCGAAGTCATTCGTTTTAAGCTTCTGTCTCAATACAAGAGTCATAGTCAGAGACATAATAGAAGTTAAATTAAAATCATATTCCATTGCACTTAACTGAGATGAGATGCTGAAGTACATAGAGGCAAGGTAGTGGAAAGGGGAGTTTATTTGTTCATTGCATTGCCAGAAGTCAGGCAGCTGGTTAATTGGCTCAGCATTCTCCTAAGCACTAAGTGCACTAATGATGTCAGTCTGGATCGCTCCAAAGGTGCATGCCAGTGCTGACAAATCAGAATCACTTAACCAGTGCAATAAATGGTTCAGTAGTGCATCTTTGTGGCAGCAGTCCAGACATATTACAACTCACAGACGAAGCACTGAACAAACATGGTACAAAGACAACATGCTGGGTAATGAAACAGCACACCCGATGCTATGAAGCCAAAGTGATGAGTCGAGCCGATTAAAATGGTGACTACAAAGCAAACAGTACTTAGCACACTATTTAGGAGAAGAATTCCAACAAAGTTCATGCCCTGCTCATGGATTATACATTGTTGTTGCTATTTGTCAATGCTCCAAGTCCACCAATTATAGGATTGTGCACTGACAGCAGAAGAGTCTCATTTATTATCAATAGGAAAATTATAACGAGTGTCAGAGGCAGCTCACCCACCCGTCACTGATTCCCCATGAGAGTCTCCATGTATGGTATACAGACTGCCTCACTATTCTCATATCTGACCATAGACAGAGCAGAGGAGGGTCACACTGAGGCCATTACCAAACTGCATTCAGTAACATGCATTCCACTTTGACTCTTTGACATAGAGTACCAGAACATTTCTTTAACAGATACAACATTATAGTTGAATATAATATAGATCTGACCTGCTAAAAACGAAGTATGATCCTTTCTAACTCTCTGTCATTATATCCTGATTTGGACGAGTTTAGATATCAACATGAATCTGATCATCGAGGTCTTATTACAATGTGAGCAAAATAACTGCATTTAGTTGCATTAAAAGGGCTTGAAATATTACATAATTTACCTAATCATGACAAGCTCTTTTGGGGAAAAAAACTTAAAAGGTATCCTGTGGAGTTTTCAACCACTAGGAGCACTATGGAGTTCCCATACCCTCTGTATTAAATCAAAAACATGGCAAATTGCCAATAATGCGCCAACAAACTTGACAATGCATCAAACACGCACACACACACACACACAAACAAATTGCTTTGAATTTTTTTTACGAGGAAGGAAGTGCATAAACACATTTGTTCGAACTTAAGGATACAAACACATGTTAGGTTGTTTCTAATGGTTTGGCGCTATAAAAATACAATTTAATTCAGTTCATTATGTCCTGGTATTCTGAACATTTATTTTCACATTATAAACAATATGTTATTCAAGATAGCGTTATCAATTGAATAAATTAAACTCTGCCAAATATCACAACTGGTTACAGCCTACATGTCATCTACCAGCGCATATACTCTAACTGTCATATACTTATACTCTATAGATACAATATAACAAGTAAAAGGAAGTATACTGAAAGGGCAGCTCTAGCCAGCGAGGTCAAGAAGTCTGGAGACTCCTGGTCAACATTAGAGAGTGGCAACTCAATTAGGTCCTCAAGAAAACCACACGCTTTACAAAGCAGGAGTCTAAGGTCCCGACACACGGCTCTCCTTTCAATGCAGGAGCAAACACACAGCAGATAAATCACACAAGATCAGATGACCTACCTCTCTCCCCCATTAGTCTGACCTTGCTACTAACAGCTACTCTTGTTCGACGACTGCGAACGTAGCACGGTGCTAACCTACTACTCTCGGGAGTTGTAGCTACCACTTTGACCGTCTTGCTCCTTAAACCTGAGCTTTCCCTAAATTGCTAAATAACCGTCCCTGGAAATGGAGTGTACTACAATTTAAACCAAAACAGGAACACATTTGTACAAAACCCATGAACTAATACGACGTGCCAAGTATCGTATTACCTTGCTCCTGAGGATGGAAGAGAATTTCTTTTTTTTCTTTCCATACAGCACATTAAGAGAGAATCAATTTGCGAGTGAACAACAGCGAGGGGAGAGGGTGTCATGGAGCATGGCACAGGGGTGGGGATTGGGCGGAGTGTTGCACTCTGGGTATCAGGTGTCTACTGCACTTTTCGAGGGAGACGATAATGCCAGCGCGTGGGGCCTGCGTGCAAATTAAATGGAGAGACAGAAAAATGCATTATTGATCACGGTGATGCCAAAGTGTCTCGCTCACAGCACGGGATCAGGTTTAGGTTCAGGGTAATTAATCCACAGGCCTGAATAAAAGCAGAGGAACTAATCTGCACCCCTGTCCTTCCCATCTCTCTCTCTCTCTCTGCCTTTGTCTTTGTTCAAATGTCTACTTCTCTCAACACCGAGAAAAATAGGTCGCTAGCTTGTAGGCAAAACCGGTGCAAGGCACCACTGGGATAGCTAGAGCACACAGAACATGCACACACACAAATAGAATGGGAGGAGAGAGAAAGAGAGACACAAAGAGCACCTGGCGTTTTTTTTGTGTGTGTGTCTTTTTATGCCAAGCTGAGCAAAGCAGGTGTCTGTTTTGAGTCCCTCTTTATTGTCTAATGCACATGCAAAGCATGCATATCAATGACACACAACAAACAAAGTCATTATTTACAATAGTATCATTTTTGTTGACCTGCAGTCCACCTGCAAGTTATTTAGCTTTTGCCGCTGTCTAACGTTGCTCTCGGAGAACAAACGCTAGTAGTCAGACATACAATCTGCTATAAAAAAAGAAAACACTGTGAATATGAAAGGGGTTTCTCGGTTGATGAACAAGAATCATTAGCCGCCTCTGCAGTTTCCTTCTTTCAGCTCATTGTTTTGTATTAACAATATGCAACTTTACTGTTGTGCTTCGCTCTCACTGCTCTCATCAGTGTCATTCCAAGCACAATGACATTTTCTTCTGTTTATTCAGCATTTAGTTTAGTTGTCTTTCTGCTATACCCCCCCCCTTTGCGGTGTTATGCTGCCTCCGATTATTTTATGCACCAGGCAATCCTGCAACGACCAAAACGGCATGCAGCCATAGGCAGAGACGACTGTAACTCTATCCAACGGGAGCCTCAGAGAAGTCATGTTCTACATCGACACAATGAGCAGATGGCTTCAGTTACCTGCAGACCTAATGTAACATATTTGTTTATGCTGCGTGCGAGGTTGTGAGATCCTTCTGGTTCTGTGTTTGGCAAAGTTGTCCCTTGAGGCTTGACATACAGGCACAAAAGGTACAGTACAGCGAGTGCCAAGGGACAACATTACCAAACATAAAATAACACGGAACTGACAACATTCGTTTTAATTTCAACAACGTCTGTTTCACACAGATTTCCTCCAGCAGCGAGAAAACAAAACCGTGGACACAAAGCACAAACAAACACAACAATGCACTGCTAGATTTAACCACAGAGGGGAAATTCTGCACAAACATTGTGGGCAACCTCTATAAAGTGAGCTTAAACAGTGGCACGAGAGCACAGCATGTGTGGTAAGTCTTGTTTTGAGAGCTATAACAGGCAAAGGAGTGTGTCATTTCTTTACACTCGTAAAAACACCCTTACCTCCTATTGCTGACCCACATATGTTTTTCCTATTCATTCTGTGGCTGGATGCTGAGCAACTGACCTTTAAATGTGAATGAAGCCCTCTCACCTGCTGCCCCTAAGCAGGTAGAGTGAACCATAGTCACAGCTGTACACATTTGTTGTGTGCATTGTTGGTCAAATGTGCAGATAGTTGTCAGTAACCAGTAAAGGCATATACAAAGTGGCAATTGTATTAACTAAACAACATGGTTTGCTTATTGCAATTCAAGATCTATAGAAAAGTTTTTCTTCTGCTTTGTCTTTTGTAGCATTGTATAAATTGTATACTCATATGCCAGTTGAGCATGTAAATGCAGCATTTGAGTGGATGTTTTAGTGATACAAATAATTCAAGTATCACTGGGGAAGACATATCATCATTAAAGTGATAGGTTGCGCATAAATAAACAATTTAACACACTCAACACCTGCCATGATAGGCCTCACTCATGAAAAGGGAAAACACACAATTATTTCTTCTTTATCTCCAAAACAATTGACTGGAGGAACATCTCTGAATAACTAATGTCAGTGATTTGGCAAACAAATAAACACAAAATGAAAAAAAAGGTCCCATTGTCTTGATGTCCGATGAGATAGGAACACCTGTATATCTGTATATTTAAACACTGAGTGGTGTCTGTCTATAAGGGTGTCATAATACTCAATTTTCGATATTAACAATTCGATTAAAAAAAAAGTAGTGTATATATAAGAGGCCAAAGGTCAAACCCTGGTTTGAACCTGTAGCATTGGATTCTTAGGCATTTCTAAACGACTGAACACAGAAAAATACAGAAAAACACAAAACTGCCAGAAGTCTGGTTCCTACAGCCAGCAGGAAAGGGAAAGCCAGCGTCCAATAGATCATTTCATCATTCTAAAAATAAATGAAACAAGTTTGGATCAAATAATGTCAGTGAGTGAACTGTGATGAGCTGCAACAAATATTTAAAAATTCAGCAGAAGCAACCGGTGCAGCCTGCGACGAATAATTTAGTTCTTTTATCATAAATATGAACATATATTAGTAAATATACAGTTTCAAGATTTACATTCTTTTTCAGTAACACCAGCGATCTCAATTACAACCGCTGTGTAAGCACAAAATGGGGCCTGAACGCATTGTTGTGATCTATAAAAACAAAACAAAAAATCGACGATAGAATGTGGGCACCTGTCGGGAAACTCTGACCCATGAGTACGAACATTTAGGAGACGCAGATGCTGGTGAATTGAATCCAGCCTGTAGAAATGAAATGTAAGAGGCATCATTACAGGTATAATGATGCCTCTAACATTTCCTTTCACACATTACTTTGGACTAATATATTATCTTCTATCATAAACAGTCAAACCAGCAGTGCTATTTCTAATAGTTGACAAAACTATAAGCACTTGTTAATTGTAAAAGATGTAAACCAACTCAAACCTCAAATCTAACTTTGCTTCAAATTTCATAAGCGCTGTCTGAATAGAAATCTAATCTCTAGAAGCAAACATCATACTAAGAACAAATACAAACCACACAGTCTCTTACAGACACCAAAGTCTTCTTCAACGGGGCTGGCGATCCTCAGGGCCGTCCAGGACCTCTCCCAAAAGTTAAAAATGGCTCTTACTCGTGCCAACGACGAGATCTACAGTCTGACAAAGCAGCTAAACAACCTGGATGAATTTAAGAAAGATAGAAAAGTGGAGTTTCTGCCGCAAAGTCTGCGCATGTGAAGCAAAAACAAGCTGCCGGAAGAATATTCTAGAGGCCACTAAAGACAGAATAAAGAATCTGGAGAGTCTTCGGGGCTCAGAAAGATGGAGTCCACAGCTGAAAACAAAAACAGCCAAGAAACCATCAAAAAACATGAGTCAGATCTTAAGGAAAGTCTCCAACTCCCGACGGGAAAAGATGGAAGACAGAGACCCAGCGCCTTAGGAACCAGGAGTATGACTAGGTGGTTGCAAAGTATGAGGCAGAGATAACAACAAAAAAACTCTCTGTCCAAAACATCTAAATCCTTGATCTCTGCAAGGAGAGTGAGGGTCTGTCTCTGCGGCTCACAGAGCCCACAAACCAGCCGAGCAGCAAAGAAGCTGCACTCCTTCAGAGCAATGAAGCCTTGCAGGCGAAATATAACGCTCTGCAGGAGAAGACTGTCAAAGACCTGGACCCGAAAGAACAGAGCTCGGAGTCCAATATAAAAGCTTTGCAGTCAAACCACAAAGCTCTGGACAAAAAGGTTAAAGACGGAGCTGGCAAAGAACGTACAGTTGGAGGACGAGAAGAAGGACCTGACTGAGACACAACAGAGCCAGAAGACAGAAGTCCAGCTGATGCTCACACGAGTCAAACAGATAGAGAACGACCTGGCCAACAAAGATCTGAGCTGGGAGACTAAAGTCCTACAGGCAAAAGACGATAAGAAGGTCCTTGAGGACGTCTGTCCCAAAATATAATAAGAGCAGGGGCTTCTTGTTTCCCAAGAAGATGGAGGAAAGACAGACCGAGTTGTAGAAAATGAAACAAAAAATGTCCGAGAAGGAAATGAAAAAGAAAGAGGAGGAGGTGGAAAAAGAAAAGAAGAAGAATGGATCAGGTTTTTTCAGTAGGATGCTCAAGAAGACGTGTGATGGCGACAGCAAGGTGGAAGAGGTTGGCTCTTCAGCTGAGGTTGGACATCAGTAATACCTCTTCTTCACCTCTCCACCCTCCTCCATCCCCACCTCTCTCTCCCTCAACCCCTTCTTCTATCCATCATCACTGTTTTTCTGTCAACGACGCGGTCTCTGTTTATATAATTCACGGGGGAGGTAAAATGTTGCCACACCGGTGACACATCGGTGACTTCAGGGGTAAGCAGGAGAATTTTATAATTCTGTTATTTGTCAGGAATATTAGACATTGGCCATTTTGTCCCAAAATGTGCAGCTACAGGCTGTCGCTAGTGTGTTTAGTTCTTTCTTTGGATGCATGCAAGTAGGAGGGTGTGAAGATAAAACAAACTAAGAGAAATAAGCAGATCCTGTTTTTTTACTTCAAAATCGATAACTCATACCGATCGATTTTTCCATTTAGAATAAAATGTGTGGCATTTGTGATTTCCAAAACAAGCCAGTGAAAAGTTCTCTTAGGCCCTCCAAATAAATAAATACATTTAACAGAAAGGTGATGCTCTGATAGTTGGAAGAAAACCATTGCAAGTCATATTTTCCCTTGTAGCTGCTGATATGGAGAACAGTATGGCAGATGGTCATCTTTATACACGTAGGGGTTCTAATATGCATAAGACAATTCCCATTAGCTAGTTTGCTCTTCATCCGCCCATCACTATTATCTGTGTGGGCTGCCACCCACGCCCTGCATCTCTGCCAAGCACGTTCTTGTATTTCAAATGTCCAGGACCTTCACAAAGGCAGACACTTTCTTCTGTATTACAGCCATAGTCACGCAAAAAAGAAAAATGTTTTTATCCATTTAATTTGATCTCTCTTTTAACACAGACACACAAAAGTCACGCTTCACCGTCCATCTCAGATATCACCTGATGCAGCCATCTTTCAGTGTGTTACTCAATTAAAGCTTTTTACCCATGATGAAATGAACCCATTAAGCGGTGCACTTCTGCTCGGGCAGAGATGCGTCTCTTAATGGGTGAGATTTGCTCACAAGGATACCATGTCCGTATCGCCTCTCCACCTCATTATCATGCAGCTATAAGCCATCACTCATATCAACTGAGGCTCACACTTACACCCAGCGAGCGGGCGTTCATCCATGTGCTTTGGTGAATCATAATGCACCAACACTCGAGTAACTAGAACACAACAGGAAACAAGCCTCTGCTTTCTGCATATAGGGCCTATATAAGCTTGGGTACTGCTGGTTATAATGAGATAGAATGGATTCAAGTACATAAAAGCTTGACCCTGGACAACAACAAAAAGAAAAAAAGTAAAGCATATGTAAGGCAACACTGACTCTGGTGATTCTACAATGAGTAATGTGTGTTTTTATGCCCACCATACATTATAAGACAGGTTGAGAGAGTCATATTTAACAACAATCCCTCTTGAGTCTGGTTTGTATTCTTGCAGGTGAGGATTCCTCTGGGAATTATGCAGCTTCACACATTTAAAAACTGAGGATATCAATATTGCTGAGGCAGAATATTTACGACACTTCAGGGGTTGATTTTGTTTTACCTGCCAGGATGACGGAGAGTTTGTATTAAGACTGTACAAAGACTGTGTCACAGATAAGGATGGCTGTGGCGGAAGCAAGCAATGATAGTGATTTCCCATCCAGATTGGGATTTGGTCTAAAACTTTGAAATCATCGAATATAAAATGACTCATCGTGGGATGCAACGAATTTAAATAATCTCAAAGTGTGTTTGAATACTGAGGGAAACCTGAGACTCATGATTGAAAAGGAGGCTTACAATGCAAAGCTCTGACAGTGCATTTACCATAACATAATGAGAGGGACTGAAAATTAATGGGTGAGGAATATATTGCTACACATTAGATTGCCAACAATTTGGCACCAAGATAATGTCAGTTCAGTTTCAGCTCAATCAGCATTGCCCAACTGAGCTGATACACAGGAATAGAAAATGTTTTCTGTAGTAGAACAGTGAGGGACACTTCAGTTCTCACCCTCCAATTTCCTCCAGATTCGCACCGTCTTTGACTGTTCTCTGATTTCCACCTTTGCTACTGATCACTTTGAAAAATCCTCCCTTTCGTCTCTGTTGGACTAAAAGAAAAAAAGAAAAACCTTTCCTCATTTCCTTATCCCTTTTTAAGCAGCACATGAATGTGTTTTTACATCTATTAACGGACAACTTGTCACGGCTTTGGTTCTTGCACATGGAACAGTGTTTATGTGGAAAAGCACACCACATGCCAAATTGTCTTCTATGCTAATAATATTTTTCTCACAACTGTACCATATGGTCTTGCTTGTGATAAAACTGTTCTGCAGGTGGCATGAGGAAACTCCAGGTGAATTAATCAACACATGATAATGACACATTAGAAAGAAAAAAAAGGTGAAATCACAGCATAAGGTTTCCTGCGTATCTCCATTTCTTTACTTACATTTCTTAACTATAATAATGTGCATTCTAGAACTCATATTGCAACTGTTTCCATTTGTTTACTCACTGCCTTGACCACAGAAGCCCTACACTATCCATAATTTGGCGAGTGTGCATGATTGCCCTATAAATATTCTATTGCAGAGGGTTGATTTATGGACTTAAGATTCAGCATGCAAACTAATCTTTTTTTCTTTCTTGTTTGTGAGCAGAATGTGACATCACATTAAAACACTCACAAATGAGTTACAATGGTGAAGTATGATGCAGTATGTATCATTGTGGTCTAGTACAGCATAATGCAGCACAACACAAGTAGCAATGAATACATTCAACAATAATCAAGACATCTACAAAACAGTCTTCATCTGTGGCAACAGAAATTATTGGGTGTGGCTATGACACTCATTTGTAGTTTCCCAAAATAACAAACATGCCACGATGGTGTTTATTCAACTCAATCGATATATCAGCCACTTCAAATATATGGAGAATGCTTTAGGACTGTAAATGGTGGTAGTCAGTGGGAACCCACAGGAGGAATATGGAATATATCATTTCATTTTTTACTGAGGAATCGCTTTTAAAAATACTCTTAACATCAGGCACACCTATCGGCCATGGAAGGTGAAAGGTGACCTGAAATGTTTACCCAGCACAGCAAACATTTACCAGTGTCAGGTGTTAAATACAGGTCATAGTTACAATTTTCTTCACAAATATATCAACAAGTACCTCTGGCATCTGAGGTCCTCTATCTCATGCAGTCCTTGTCTCTCCATGGTTTATAAATAGCCCTCTCTCTTTCTCCCCTAGTAATCGGAACCTGCATTGCTACGATTATCATGCCCCCCCACTTGGCTCTTTGTATCTGACCTCCCATGCAGCTCCGGGGGGTCGCAGCTACTGTAGCCGCTGACAATGTGGGAAAAAGGACGTGACGGGAGACATGGGTATCTGAGAAGAGATTGCCTCTCCACTCCCCTTTCATTGATTTCTCACTTTAAAAAAAGGTGTCAGTGTCGACACTGATTGAGTAAGAGAGTAGTACATTCTTACTCACGTTTTCCATCAGTTGAATTAAATCCTCGAAATTATAATAATTCTGTTCCCCAAGAGACACATCCTCCTCTACATGTATGATGTATATATTTATTCACTGTAATAATACAAAAACACCCCCATAGGTCCCCCTGCTTACTCCTCTCTTCCATTTTTGGAGCCACTTTTCTCTCTACAGCTCTTCGGACTCTTTGATAAATGCCATTTTTTTCTCCTTACAAAATAAATAGTCACATGCCTCGGAGTTCTCATTTAATTTTCCCGGCAGATGGCAGGTTGGAGGCAGACACTTTACACGGGGTACATGACGGCGTGCTCATCAATCCATCAGGCTTATTTTAATGTTAATCGACAAAGTATCACTTAATTCGCCTCTGGTGAAGACATACTCAAAACGCTGATATAACCAACATCCATGGGCACAAAATCATGCTTCTTGAAAATGACACAAGACATTTGGGTAGCACTTTATAACAAGTGCACACTATTTAGCATTAGTAAAGCATGAATAAACACTGAATTCATCATTTATAAAGCATTATTCCAACATGAACACTCATTAGTATGCAATTCATAAACACAGTTATAAATGAGGAATTCAGTGTTTATTCATGCTTTAATATATGCTAAATAGTGTGTACTTATTATAAAGTGCAACCGACATTTGGTCAAATTGTTTTACAATTCAAACAAAGAATGAAGGATAGAGAGTGGCATATATTGCAAATACCTGCATTTATATCATGTTCCAGCTTTAAAGCAAATGAAAAACCACTGTGTGGAAATGTGGCTGAGTTCATTTCTTCCTCACCTATTCTAACAACACAGATTTTCAGTCCCTGTTAATGTCAAAGGATCAGCAACTTGACCTTTCTAATATCATGCTGACTCACATGTCTAAGTGGAGAGATTTCTAATGAGGAAACTAAAAGTGTTGGAAGGAAGACAGAATCTCATAGTTTATTGGACTTCAACTGCATGTGTGAGACCTCTGTGTGTTTATAGAAACATCACAGTGTTTGAGGGCAAACTGTCCATCCTGTGTATTGTCCTCAATGTGAGCACACAGACAAAGCAATTACCAAACAGACCAGCAGCACTTACAATGTTGTCAAATGTCGTATTGCCAACCAGGAGAGGCATCCGACAAAGATTTGGTTTGACCTCTGACCTCAACAAGTAATGCCTGAAAGGAAGACAGATTTCATAATGTGCTTTCCACATTCATGACACATGCACACATACTGCTTTATAAGAGTAGAACAAATTGACTATTCATACATTGAAAGTAGAGTATGACCTTGAAACAATCACGGCTCCGGGTGCACATTTTGATATCTATTCTCCCTTCCACCTATGACTTTGATGTTTTCCATGAACGCTGCTGCATGCATATATTTGTATGCGAGTATCCATAACTATGTATTACATTTATAGCATGTGTACCGTCAGCCCGATGCATATTCATACGAGTGTACTAAAGGAATAAATCGATTTTCTTTTTTTCTTGTTTACTACGGCGCCGAATATAGCGCATCATGAATAGAAAAGCGATGATTGCTTTTCTAAGGCCTTTCAGAACAACTCAATTATAATAGCAAAACAAGGTAATTAAAATAGCTACGTGTCCTCCAAGACACAAATGTATGCATTTCACCAGACGGGTCTCTCAGAAGCAGCACACCTGGTGCCTCTCATGATTCAGTCTTTCGCTCAGGGAAGTTTGACAAGAGATGGCTGTATTTTGGATCAAACCTGTGACATTCCAATCAGGAGATGGTTCTGCTAAGCACCCGGCCATACATACCTGCTGCCCCTGTGCGATTAATCAAAAGTATCTGACACATACAGGTTATTCAATTATCTCTCATGCCAGCGAGCAGGGGAAGTTTCCAAGACCCTTAGTGCAGAGAAGTTCTTGCTTCAATGACTCAAAAGCAACCAGAAGTGCAGTTAAATAAGGCAGCACAACAGCTGGCTTTCCTCAGCAGAGATTTGAATAAATATTTGATGATGGTATAGTATCTGGGATAGCACACACATGCTTTGGCAGTATTGCATGGTTTTTGCCGTCACAATAGCTATTGTGCGAGGCAAACAAAGATGGATACACATTAGCACGTATCTCGGTAGAGCTGGTGTGGCGCTTGTAAACGCCTTTGAATGGGGTGCGGGAAGTCTGCTCCTAAATCAGACGCCAGTGCATCTGGGCTCCAACATCTGGACACGATTCAGTTGAAATCGGGCAACAAACGTTGAATGTTTTCACCTGAATAAACATAAAGTGGTACATTTGGTGGTCGGATAAGTATAAGTTCACAATAACACATTTTATTTATCTAAGTTTCTTACAGTGAGTAAAATAACCTCTACATTTGTTGTCTAATGGATAGGGTGCTACATTATAGGCAATTATATGGCTTTATGCAACTGTGTGTGTAAATTCAACACTATTATAGATTATTTTGTAACACTTCCCAATATGTGGCAATCATGATTGCTGAAATGTTATTTCATTTTAATTCCTTTAGAAAATTGGAAGAGATGAAGGACTACTTGTTTTGTGTTGCATTACAATCATTGCAATGGAAACATTTACCGTAAAAGTCGGGTTATACGCCGCTACTACCTTCGGTCATTGTCCCCATTTGCACCCCGCTGTAGCCAGTTGGCGCTCATGCTAGTTCTGCGCTAACTTCCGCTAGCTCTCCGCTAACTTCCACTAACTTCCGCTAGCTCTCCGCTAGTTCCCCGACAACCACCAAAGGTAGGGACCAGCCCCGGCTCTATACCCGACTTGGGCAAAGGGGACTCGGACAGTAGCAGCAGCAGCGGCCAGTAGCGGCAGCAGCGGGGAGCTAGCAGCAGGAGCAGGGAGGCTGCTACTAGCTTGCTACAGCGGGAAACTGACCGGAGGTAGTAGCGGCATATAACCCGACTTTTACGGTAACTTAATTGAATTAACATACAGTTTGTTTGACTTAATTTCATACACAATTTGTAAAGAAAAGAAAAATGAATTACAAATAAAAAAATATGGATCTTATAAAAGTTTTCATCAGATTATTGTATTAAAACATGTTGGCATGATTCATATCCATATCGCATCAACATGTTCACCCTGCCATGCATGTCAGTAAAAACTAGAATCCCACGAATCTTCCCATACTTTCCTCATATAAATGTCTTGGTGCTTCAAATAATATTCCTCATTATATTGCCCCACAGCAATGCAACACGTATCAAAAATACTTAAACTGTAAAAACAAATGTTCAGGCAGCATCAGCAGATTAAGATCTGAAAGTAATTAGCTGTTTACACTGAAACCTAGAACTTGATTGCATTTAAATTAGTACAGATTATATATGTTGACGACTGTCGGCAGTGTGTACTGATCATTTTGATGTGGGAGCCAGGGCATCTCTAGTTCTCCCATGCCTGTAGCAGAAATCCATGCTCTCTTGTAATGATGGATGCAATCGACTGCGAACTGCCTCCATTGCCATTTAATGGTTTGTAATCAGAGATGTCGAGCCGCAAGTTGATCATCTGCAACGGTGAGGGAGCACCTCACCTGTTGTATGTCTCTCTCATTACTCATGCAAATATACATAATGATTACAAATGAATAGTGACACAATGCCTCCCCGTTAATTGGATGTTGAAGTGGAAACCATTATGGCCTATTTTTTTCTTGCCCCATTTTTTTAAGGGGGCTCACTATGAAGAATGGGCAGGCAGGATGGCTGCCAACGTTGTTATGTCTATATCCACAATTTATTGATTTTTGGAAAAACCGACAGAAGAATGGTTGTCGGCTGTTGTTTCTCACACTAGGATGCCAAATAAGTTCTTATGGATGTGCTCACTGCTTGTTTTCCTTTGAGGTGAGATCACGAGCCCAGATTGTTCCCGACCTCCTGCTTGGCACCACATGAGGTCCCGTTTACAAAGTGATAGCAAGAGAAAAAAACATATGTCTCTGCTTTAACTGTCCTCCCGAAAACAATCTCCAGATTCATAATTGTCTGTGTGACTTTGGGAATGACAGATAATTGAAAAGTTATTTTTCGTTTGACGAATGTAAACTACTACTATTTACCAGGTACTAACTCATACGATCACGTTTTAAAACAGTGACATTTTAATGGATAACATACTCTCTTACCCTATCACTGGTTAATACAAATGGATTTTAAAAACAAAATCCTTGTGGATTTGATATTATCTCAAACTATCTCAAATTAAAGGCTTAAATGTAAAATGCTCAAAGTGAGAAATTTTAACTTAGCTACCAAATAATATTGTCTCAGAGAACAAACAGACATTCGTCCTGATGTTGCGCCGTCATGCCTTTGAACAGGAAATAACCTACATGATTGATGAAATAATACTATTTGGTGCAGAGTGGTACTATTGATCTGTGAAATGACATCTCCCCTCACATGATTGCATTATTAATGGAAATAGATCATTTACAGAGCTGTGTATATGATTGAAACATTGAGATGAGCAGTATTTCCACAGAAAATGACAAACCCGTCTCGCAGATTAGTTTTAGGGTATGGGTTGTAAACACAACACATATTCAAATGAAACTGTTTCGACTGGTACAACACCTGTATGTCCCCCTTTGACTTTAACACAATAAACACAAGGAGACATAATCCCTTAATCAATTGTTAAATTACAGCAGCCTGAATACACGATGAGGAGTTTTGGTTTTCTCCTCAAATGAACACGATGCTTCACTATTTCCCCTGCATTTGGATTTTAAATCAGACCACAGTTAAATGGACACATGCCTGCTAGAAAGAAACACAAATATCAAAGGGATCCATCACTGACCCCAATTTTCCAGGGCTACTTCATAATTCAGTTTGATCTGAATACATTTTTTCTTGCCTTTCACTGCAAACCCCACTGATTTAACACAGAATCACAGTCAGTACTAATGAGAAGTAGAAGACGGAAACTCCTTCAAAGTCCTTTCCCCGCAATGTAAAGGGCAGATTGTGCTGTCTATTTCTTCATGCTAATGTGCCTTTAAATGTGTGATGTACACAAGAAGAAAAAAAAAAGCAATGTCTGCCTCAAATCAGACGACAACTTTCAGGAAACCTCAGCATTTGAAATTTAATGACGGTCTGTTCAACTGCTTCATGAATCCTTCATGAGCGAATGCAGAGGTTAGTAACAGGTATTGTGCAGTATTTGGCTAAACTCTCAATGTATGGTCGGGCTGTTTCACCTTTTGCTATTTACTGTATGAATTAACTTATGAATCATTCACAAAGCATCTATGAAGGAACAGGGCCAACACATAAATAAATTATCATGCCAGGCCTTTGGGTATGGTGGATCTCGCAAAATGTGTTTTTTGTTGGTGCATGCTGTTTCTCTCGCTCTGTCTTGATGCATTTTGCCAAGACTGAGTTGAATGCTAAAGGTGTGCAGAAATAATCATTACTATCTAGCGAGTTCTGCCTGCAATACCATGGCAACGGAAGGAAAATGTGACCATGAGATGTGTTCCAGTAGCTAGCAAACTCAAAAGCACAGCCCTTCAAGGACTTGGAGTAAACAGACACATTTGCCCAATGGAGTGGAGCTAATAGGTGTTCCATGTTCAGGGTTTATAACTCATTTCAATGCACTTCCACATTTCCCCCCTCGCTTTTTTGGCAACTCAATGTCATTTTACAATCCCTAGCTTGGGTGAAATACTATTCTGTAGAGTTATGTGAGCTAAAAAGTCCCATCTGACTGATAATTGACACTGCAAGACTGATGTGGGACATCTTTGTTCAATCACGAGTGCACACATTTTTTTCCTAACAGACTGTGCAGCCTATGAGAGTTAATGTCTTTTACTGATTGACTGTTATTGGAATACTCAAACAAACCAAGTAACTTTACGTAAAGTGCTTCCTTTACAAAATAAGAGCCTTATAACAAATATGTAAATGTTGTTGGTCGATGTTAGGAGATGTACAGACATGCAGCCACTGCAGATATCAGTAATTGTTTTGATGGAAACCAGCGGAACAAGGAGAAGCCAGGATCAGAGACACAGTGATGCAAAGTGGCAACAAGCTGCGCGAAAACTGGCTGTGAAAAGCGTGAAACGCAGAATTCAGCTCCCAAATTGCCCAGTCGACACTGTTCTTGGAATTACCCAATCAATGCTGGAAATTTTCCCGAGATTGATGTTGGATTTGCTATGCAGATACATTATTAGTAGTAATAGTAGTAAATAATAACACAGCATGCCCCAAAATCCATATACGTTCCTTTTTATGCGTTCTTGTCACACTATATTAATCACATTGTATTATACTTCACTTCAAATTAAACTCATGTTTCAGTAGACATATAGTCACGACTCCAACAGCCCTTGTGCAGAAGCCTGTTTTAAGCTCATGGCAACGTGTGATTATCTTAATTTGAATAAATTATATTAAAACAGGTGAAGTTAACCTTCATACAAGTCAAAATGATGTACTGTTTATTGTATCCAGGTATTAGAGACCTTGAACTAATGACTAGATCATGTATTTTCTAAGCCATCGGAAAACAGAATTGTCCATCCATCATATTTTTATGGGATTTTGCCAAAACCATGTAGCTTGTCTTCCATGTATGAATTGTGTGATGAGTTGTTTTGACACATACCAGCATACTACATGACAGAGATGTCAAGGCAGCACCTCAACAGGGACATGATGTCATGACTGTCAGAACACTGAATTGGTATTTTGCACATCAGTACGTATAAATAATAGAATACTTATCAGCAAAATGATTTGGTAATACACTGGCTCTCTTTCTTTTTTGAATATCACCTTAGGCAAATATTCTGACTGCTAATATACTGAGCGACCTTTGAAAACGTTAAGCATCTTAATATAACTTCATTTATATCTTCTAGTTCATATTTCAAAATTTGATTAATTCCACTTGATGACTTTTCAAAGAGGTGAAGTGAACTTGGACGTCCTCGCACAGGTTGAGGTCTCTGCTAACTCCCCATTGCCTCCTAAATCATTTTTTCTTTTGCTGAAGGGCAGTAAGGTTAAGCAGGTTCAACAGAGCAAATAAATAATGAATTCAAGAAGGGTAATTAAGAAAGCACATCAGACGAGCAGCATGCGACCTCATGGCCCCACATTTAAAGCCGTGTGCTGGCCTTTTTCTTTTTTGAAGTACAGCTCCATGACTCATGTTATGACTCTAATGTTAAGTCATTGTCAGAGGTTATGAAATGTAAAATCCCTAATCATCCTAATTACTTAACATTGGTGTGAGACAAACTGTTATTTATCACTATTAGTCTTACTTGTCGAATGAACATTGTAATATGACACTCGGAGGTGAACACTTGTCACTGCTGCACAACCAGGTCAAGAAAAGGCTTCACAGTCACCACATGGGTCTTGTCGTACTGATTCAGTTGATGAAGCAACATATTAGAGCACACCAAAAATAAAAGATAATCCCTATATAATAAAGCCAAAGCATAATGACTAATGCAAATGACGAAATCTGTTTCATCAAGGCTGTGGCAGCTTTGCTTGACTAATTGATCCCTGGGCATCTAAAAACCTTTATGCATGATTTTCCCCTTTTTAAATTAGGTAAAAATATTTCATGTATACAGCTCCATCACAAATATAGTAAGTTACTGTATATAATGACTTACTTAATTTGTTTTATGAATCATAACAATCTATAAATTATTACATGTAATATTTAAGTGATGGAGTCACATTCACTAAGACATTATGGTACATGCTTTATGGAGTATAAATATCAAATAAATAATTGCCATGAGTCATGTTGAAAACCAGCAGTTCTAATAACTATACAGTGAGACTCAGACTAACCTTTGATTCTAGTGTGAAAATGTAAAACACTAAAATTGCAGATATGCATCGAGTGACACAACATACCATTACAGCAGAAACACAAAATGCTTTTCATGTGGTGGGCAGATAGCAGTACATTAACGCACTAAATGCTGCTCCAAATCTCACCATGCCTCGATGCTTAAAGTCACACCCTACAATGTCGCTGTGCAGTTTCCGACACAAGCCAGCCGACTCTTGGCTTACAGTTGATGGACGGTGGCCTCAGAACACTTAAAGCCCTTCGTTGCCGATTCCAATTAACTAAATTACAATTAGATCCGGTTAACTGCACTGGTTGCTACTAATCTCCAGAGGAAAACATTATATCTGTTCATACAACTGCTGCCCCAGATGCTCCAAGGAGCTCCGACTCATTATATGATTATACTGCACATTTGATGTTACATGCACATATGTGCACGTGAAGGATAAAGACTGAGAGGGGCAGAAAGAGAGAGAGAGGGAGAAACAAAAGAGATAGAGATAGAAGAGTAAGAATGCAATTATCCACGGAACATGACACAAGTAGACATTTTACTGATGGTCAGCAATGATATGCACTAGCTCGATACAATAGCTATATAGTTATATAGTTCTCATAGGTAGGTCACTTTCATCAAGAGATTTAATATGACGGAGTACATATCTCATGTCTAACAGATACATCACTCATGACAGCTATCCCATGGGTGTCTCCAGCGCTGAGGTTTTATTGTAGATGTCAAAAGGGGGGGAAAAAAGAAAGAAAAAAAAGCCCTGTCCTTCAGTGTCACTCGTACCTTCAGTAGTTTCAAGTCGGGCTAATACTCTCAGATGGGTGGATTCAAAAAGCAGTAAAAGGCAACAATTTGAGGAATGTCAAATCCATTGTACCCAGAGAAGCCACACAGAATGTCAGTAAACAATATATTCAAAACACTTAAACAACCTTGTCCATGTGATTTCTTCATACCAAAGATTTCGACAATACATGTGATTTTTGATTCTTGGCCACCGCCCAACGGCAGACAATCATCCAGAAATACATTTTGAAACTGTCGTCCCAATTAAGAGAGTTATTTTCAAACCCATTTATAATTTAGTCTGCGATAAAGATCCAATATAGATTTTCCATATTCTTTTTGTAAAAATCTCACCCAGATAAGCTTTAACTCACTCCCAATAGGAAAGCAATGTGACATGTGCTATGCCATTGATTTGTCTGCTTGCATTACAGTGTACCTACCGCATGACAAGATGACAGGGCTCAAAATACATAAAGTCATGCAAACATGAATACAGATCGTGAAGGTGAGCTCTGTCTGGTGCATGAGTCGACATCTCGTGGGGATCCTGACAGAGGAACCGACACACTCAGAATATAAGAAAGGACCAAAGACAAACAAAAAAGAACTAAACCAAAACCTAAAACGAGTGCCATTGCCAAAGTGCTTTTGTCAAGATGATGTACAGGACAGTTCTTCTCCTATGCTAAGAGGCTTGTGGGAGTTGTGTGAAAATCCACAGCTAAGGTGTAAAGACATAGTTAAATTTTCACGATATATATTTTCTTTTCACCTCATTTATTATTTAAATCCACCAAAATAGAGATGAGTTTTTAAGAAAGGTGCTATCCGACTTTTTCAAGTCTTTAGGAAGCCTCAGGAGAAGAAGAGTTTACTCACTGAACTAACTGATCGTATTATACATAGTTAGTTTTATTCGGACTCATTGCTATTCTCACATATTTATATTCACACGTCTTCCAAACCACTGGAATCCAATTGCTCATAACACACAAAAAAAACAAAAAAATATCCTTGAGCCATCTGATGAGAGCTGTACGGTATGTTTGGCTTTGACGGATGCTCAGGAAAGAATCCGTAATTGAATAACTAAAATGATGAGTAAGATATAAAAAGAAAACCTTGGCAGAGTGTTTACAGTGTGGTATTAAGTCAATGAGACAAAGCTTTTTTTGTTCAGGATCCTCATATTGCATCATAACACTGCCTCAACATATTCCACTCACTGCTGGGATGTGGCAATGCCTCCATTTGCATAGGCCTGATAAAGGCGTCACAGGCAGACACAGGCGTGCACACAGATCTCTCCCACGCGTTGCAATACATCTCCACACTTGTGCGTCGACTACGCTTGGCAGTAGTGATCAAATCCTTTTTTCAGTGTAGAGGGGAATGTGTGGGCGATGCCACTTTAGCGAGGGATAGCCAGATGAAAGTGCGCAAACATGCTTTTGTTGCTGGAAGCACGTCCCTCGCAAGAAGAGAAACACGACTAATTCTGAGGGTGAATCATTGCAATCAGAATTCATTGTGACGGCGTTCTTCGTGGGAAAACACACCACTGGCTTCAGCTTCAACATTATAATGAAGGGTTGTGTAACCTGAGCACAGTCATTTAAGATGATTTGAAAATGCTGGGGCTTAAAGGCAAAGCACTCCACTGTGTTCTGACCCTAATATCCACAACCTACCCTCCAAGGTTCGATGTTTTAAGTGAGTGACACATGTACAGTTTTCAAGGAACAAGGTTTAACATGCTACAAAAATATTTCCATAAAGCTGAATTACATTTTGGAAAAGTTGTATTCAGGTTTTTTCTTTTACAAGCATTAGTGCAGATAATTAGGAGCTGCTCGGTACATGAGGTCATCTACTGATGCTTTACTGGAGGTCGACTTTGCAAGTCCATCTAAAATAGCTTTAGAAAGCTCTCAGAGTTGGCATAATGAGGCTCTTTGGCAGGTGATTGGCAGTACAAATAGCACATGCCTGTAACACTGAATGATTAAGTCTATGCGACAAAAGATATAATTGTTTGGAAATGAGGTGATTTATCAGCCATATTACCATCCAAATAAATTCAGATTAGTGATGCACCGATCAGACTTTTTCAGTTGCGATAACGATACTTTGGGCTTTGGTTATCGAGTACATATATGCTACCGGTGTTTAATTAACAAGCTGTTTTCGTCATTGTTTGCAAGAAATTGGGATAATTGTTTTATGTGTAAGAAAACATCCGGCTTGACTTAAACATTGCTTTCCTAACTTTATACAACAAAATGTAACAGATCAATACAGCGATATAAATGTACTGAGTTGTTATTTATTCAAGTAAGGTATCCGATAGCAGATGGACCCATTGTCACAGATACCAGATCCAGCTATTTCCGTCAGTATCAGAACAATATCCAATATCAGTTTCTGTAATGGAGATTAGGTTCCCATACATACAATTTCGTATATAAAAGGACAATCTAACTTGCTTATTATACGACTTAATATTTTTTTAATGTCTTATCCTGTAATGAAATGTGTAAAAAGAAGACTATTTGAAAAACACTGAAAATAATCCCAACAAAAGATTATCTTCATAAAATGATATTATTATTGCTACCAATTATTTGTTTGTCATGTTTTTGTGGTCAGGATATAATAATGCTTTACAACTTCACAGAGCAAAGACTGTCTGCTTAATTGGAAGTGAAAACCGATGTTATTACCAGAGATGAAGTACTTCAGATTTGTTCATAGTGGAATGCTTTTTTTGTTGGCCTCAAATTAGCTCCAGTGCATTTGTGTAGAAGTCCAATGAATAACCAACTATAGTAGTATGTTTACTAAGATTGTAATTTCCTACTGACTTAAGTGATTGTTTGACATTACATTTGGCTGATATACGACACAGGACTGAGAAAGGAACAGTTGGGAGCGTTATACTGGAAGATTGGACTCAGCGAGATGCTGACTATGAAGGATTCTTAAAAGTCTGCCTTGCTGATGGAGCAAGACGATAATAATTGTCAAGATTAGATAATTAATCTTAAAAAAAAACACCATCATATCATCAATACAAAGTCAAGATAATGTTTGTGTAGTGTGGAATATATTTCAGTCCTATGCTATCACATTTGTGCAGAATGTATTTTGTACAGTATAATTTGTTTTGCAAAAAAAAAATAAGAGAGACAGAAACATTTGAAGAAATGTATCCAACTTGACTGTAACAAACACAAATGTAAACTTCATTGAAGTCATGCTCATCAGCTGAATGTGTTTGAAATGAGCACATTGCCAAGACACTCACTTAAAAAGCCACTCGCAGGGTAATTAACAGATGGAAGAGCAGCCTGTGGTGTATTTTCAACAAGAATGTCTGATGTACATTTTAATTTACTGACAGTCTTCCTTCTATTAGTTGTATTTCGGTTTGAATAGATTTTGATTGGAATATGTAGGTCTGCCGTGTCCGCCAGAGACAACTGTGATGTTGGCTCAATTCACAAACCCTTGATCTCAGACAAGATACAACTCGATGGCTTGACAACAGTTCTTTTTTGTCATGTTCCATTCCAGTCTAAATCAGTCGTAGGTTTCTAGTCTGTCAAATGCAATTAGAATTTGGTGGCTTCACTAAAAAAAGTCCCAATTCAAACTTGCTGCAACATGTCAAATGGATCCCCACTTTTTCAGTCATTTTAAGTATAAAAAAAAAAAAGAGAAAAAGATTCAGGTGGCATTTAATGACTTTTAGAATCTCGCTCATGCTGCAAGTGCAAGCTATTTGTTTGTGACGAGCAATGTTCCCACCTTTCATGCTGTGTTGAGAAATGTTATGTACAAATGTAAATGTCAATTGACTGCATCAAAAAATGCAATCATAAAGGCCTTAACTGAGCCAACACAACGTGATACAAGGTATTCTTCTTGTTTATTATTGTTTTTAATCACGAGTGCAGATTATAACCAGATTATACCTGCGTCATGGTGTCCTTGTATTGCATTTATTTGTTGTGGTATTTGTTTTTGTTGTTGGATGAACTCATGTGTCTGAAGAAATACAAGTTGACTTCAAACCTCGTCTTCTTTTTATCTTAAATCTGAACATGAAACCCTGACAGACAATAACTTCATGTTGCGGAGCTGGAAAACTCTCTGTTCTTTTGTCCATCTATTATAGATTAGTTGTTGGTGTAAAATTAAAGTCAGCTGTTAGTTTAACAGCCAAGATATAAATAACTGACAATCTATACCACTTTTGTCTGGATGTGCACTCTGACAACTTACACACATTTTAATTATACATTTGTTTTTATGGCTTTTCAATTCCAGTTATGTCAATTCAAAGGTTGTATTCTCTTGCCAGATTATATGAACCTCTTTTAACTTCACTACTGTTCTGCAATTTCTGGAGCAGATGTTAGCCAAATGCAACTGGAATCAATAGCTATAGGCTATGGTACTATGCAACTGTACGTTACTGTTTTCACACAGGGTTTGGCTTGTTTAAACCTGAACCTGAGGTCAATTGTGTTCCTCTAACAATGGTGGTCTGCTTTCACTTGTATTGCTGTTCCAATTCATGGAATGCTTTCGCCATCATCATGGAGGCGATTACCACGGCTTCCAGGAAACAATGACATCTGCAGAAAAAAAAATAGTGCTCTCACGCCGTGCTCTCACGCCCGGTGTAACCAGCATAACTGAACATAACTTAAAGAGGAGGCTCCGTGTGGCAGCAGCCGCTCCAGGAACAGTTCGCACACGCTACACATTCACTGTACTTAGGCCATGTATCTCTCCCGATTTCAACTATACGAGAATGTAGGGCTGGCAACTAAGGATTGAAGACTTTTTTGATTCTCTTTTTTTTTTTAAGTTAAGAAATGTCCATCACCATTTCCTGTCTTTAACGTGCAGATTTAAGTCGCTATTGTGAAAGACTAATAATATACCAGCAAACTTTAACACTTAAAAAGCTATAACTATTGAATGACTTCTAAACCTGTTCCAAACATCTTCTTTAAAAAAAAACAATAGATACTTTATAAATATTTAGTAATGAAAACGAACCAATTAGAATATTATTAAAGAGCCGAATGGATCATGCATATCGATAATAGTAGTAGTGTCCTATCATAACGATACTCATCACTCGCTGTTTCTAATTATCTCTTCTGAAACGCTCTATAACGGACATCTGAACATTTGGTGATGACTCGCATGCCCTTTTCCAACACACACTTGCTTCACGGTCATACGATTAAACACATTCACACATGAGAGCTTCGCAGAGCGGCCGACGGCTTTCGCAGCTCACCACTGAGCAGCTTCAGAGGAGCATCTGGAGGTTGGCTGCTTGGTTCAAGAGCACCTCAGCAGTAGCTGTTGAGGAAAGGTAGAGTCTGTGTGTTCTTCACTTCTCTGGCAATTTTTTTCTGGAACATGTTTGAGCCGGCAAATGTCCAGTCACAAGCTTGGCTCAGTCTGGATACTGCTCCTCCTTATGCGTGTTTGTGCTCGGCCCGTTACCTTCCATCTCCTTCTCCTCTAAACTGACCGGAGGGGGGTGAGAGGCGATGGCAGGGATCATTACATCACAAAACACCCGGCGGCCATTGTCCTCCGCAACTGCCACACAACATTACCACGCCGCTTTCCACAAACAAGTGGACAGGTCCTGTGTGCCACAGCGCAGACAGGGAGGGAGCGAGCGGAACGAAGAAGGAAACGAGAGGAAGTCATGATAAAGACAGAGGAATGATGAAAAGGGGGACTGAGATCAGAAAGTGAGGCAAAGATGAGGAAAAAAAAGGAAATAAAAGGGCCCTGTTTGTCCCGAGGGGCTACGTGACTATTCTCATGCCGGAAATACTTGACATTTGTGTTTCCATGACCCAGATGATGTTTGCTTGGACAAAAGATTGCATGAAGTCAAAGGTTGGGGTAGAATGGTGGGTGTCAGACTGGTCATTGCCACCTCAGAGATTTCTTTTATTACCAGAGAGGTTTGGCATTTCAGTGTTCATATGATGACGATGAGTCCCCACCCGTCCCGTCTCCATGAAGGTTTGTATGTACACACCACCTCTTTGTTGGTTCACAGAGGACAAACCCTCTGTGGTTTTATTGCTTGCACACAAATATTTTACTTTGTATGTTCTCAACCTTTGTGGCTCCAGAGGCGGCGGGATATCATAAACAACCAGAGACAAATCATTATGTGTGAGATATATATCACTGTTTCCCTGATGGAGAAAGGAACATATATGATTAGCCTGTGCATAGGTATTGGCATTTTTATGAGATTTATCCAGAGATATAATGAATGCATTTCATTACACTTGCATTTCATCTTCTTGTGGTAGTGCACAAGAAAAACTAAAGATGACCCATCAGAACACAACTTTATTTACCCATAGCATGACTGAAAAGGAGCAGGTTATCAAAACATCAATAAGCAATATAAATAGATGGCCTGTCAATTACCGTTTCCTAAAAATGACAGATTATTCAATTATGCTTTCTTAATACATTACTTTAGAGATGCAATATGTTGGTTCTGAGTGCCAACTGGAGCATTTATTATTCAATTAGTTAGTATAAATTATTTTGATAATTGTCTATTGCGTCACTTAGCCAGCAAAATGAAAATATGGCTTGTAATTCAATGAGCTTCTGCTTTTCTGTTTTGTATCACTGTGAATTTAATACAAAAGTATTTGGTGATTCAGTTTTGGTTAAACAACACAAATACATGGAACTGTCACCTTTGGCTTTAAGAACTTGTGATGCTTAAATTTCCCCACAATATTTGGATATCTTATGTTTGAAATAAACAATCAATTTATTGAAAAAAAAAAAAAACTAATGAGGCACAGCTGACATGTTGCACCTCTCCCCTCTGCATTACGGATACGCCTCGCATTATGCTGCACCTAAACATCCATCTGGAGCTCCATATAGAAGGAGCAGATGAACACGTTTAGAAATGCACATCTCCTCTCTCAGGTTTGGTCTCTACACGTGCAGTAGCAACATATCCTCACTCAACAGCAAACCAGAGAGAACAAATACATCTCTGCGCTCTGTAAACATTAAGACAAATACAAAGGCAGATAAACAGAGTTGAACAAACTGGATATGACAACAAACAAAGTTGGCCAAATAATGTTAAATAGGGAACAAAAGAAATAAAGGGCAGGAAACAAACGAGGGTGAACCAGACTAGCCAGAAAATAGAGTTACTTATTTATTCTGCGCAGCCACTAATGCAAATAACGTGTCTCATACACATTCCAGACATATAAATGCATGGAAATTGAGGAAATAAATAAATAAATGGAAGAATAAATTGAGAACAGTGCGAGGCATAGAATAACTTCAAATGAAGGAAGAACTGAGAGAAATCGAAGCACAAACATCTAGAGTTAGGACTCAGGATGGATTAGTGTAAACATGATGTTTCTTTTCTCCAAGAATAAGTAATCTCATCGTTGTGTCCTGTCGCTTTAGTGGTGCTTTGTTTCTTTGTGAGAGGGACAATTTCTTGAGCTGAAATTTGTTTGATTTTGTTGTTTCTGTATACAATGTCATGCAAGATAAAACATAAATGAATAAGATGCCATATAATATAAAAATATATGTTGTATCGATTGGTTGATTTGCTATCCCTCAGCAGGTTGCAATACCTTGTGGATCTAACACAGGGGTGGGCAAACTACGGCGCGCGGGACGTATACGGCCAGTCAGTTGATCCCACTCCAATAGCCCTTATTAAAAAACATTACGTTTTTAAAGTTGTAAAATGAACAAACAGCTGAATCCAGAGTTATTTCCTCGGCATAATGAACGCGCATCAGACCCACGAGACTGCGCCGCCCTGCACGCTCATGTGTCACATCGGGTTCTGCCTTCCAGCTTTGGCTCATTTAATTGTTGCTATTCCTAAAACAGGTTCTGGCCCGTTGATGGCTGCAAAATCTGGGTCGAATCTGGCATTATACAAATTAATCGGCCCGATTCTAGGGCATCGTTCATCGAGTCAGCAACCGGACCGGGGCTGACGCGTTTCTTCTGGCGTGCCGGGTTCGGGCCGATGCTGGCCCTGGTTTTTGACGCCAGAATCGGGCCGGTGTAATCGGCCCGATTCTGGGGCGTAATTCATCCCTCTCAGCCGAGTCGGCAACCGGCGTGTCGAGCTTAAGCCGGATCTGGGCCAGGTCATTTTGACTACCTGGGCTGTGATAAGACTATGAAACAGCACAGTAGGAGTTGCAATTGGAGCTGATTGATCTTCAATGTGACTCTTAAAGGAAAAGTTCAACTCCCTTAAACTGGATGAGTTGTATGCTTCACTAAACATCAGGAGGATGGTACAGAGGATGCTGCTGTTAATTAATTTTGGCTCAACCTGCGTGTGTGAGCAGACGTTCAGCGTGACGAACATCTACACATCACACCACACATCCCAGTTACCTGATGAACACCGACACATCACACCACACATCCCAGATACCTGATGAACACCGACACATCACACCACACATCCCAGATACCTGATGAACACCTCAGATCTGATTCTGGCTCGGCCCATCTGTCAAATTTTAAAACTCATCGTGGCCCCTGAGCCAAAACGTTTGCCCACCCCTGTGGAAGTAGAATGTAGCTGTTTTCCTTTGTGGTCATGGAACTGTGGATAATAACCTTTAATCTATGTGACTAAATGGGACCTGGAGAGCCACGAGTAGTAGAGTAATCAGGCAATGGTTCTTATCATGGGGGTGGGACTTGAAGGGGTTGAAAGATAAATCAAGATGAATCAAGGCGCTTGTGAGATGTTGACAGGAAAAGGGAAGATGGCAACGCATACACAGAGATATTGTTCCTTCATGAGTGACACGAGGCGCTGAATAGATATTTCCTCCTACAAAGGCAAAAGTGTTGGGAACAACAAGCTTAGTCGACAAGCAAACTGCTCACAAACATGCACCATGCTCATAAAAGACACTTCTGAAGGATTTAAAGACTGAACTGTTTAGAATGAGGAGAATCCCCTTCTGCACAGCCATGTGCATAAGGGGAAAACAGTGTATTATACATCTAGAGATATTGCATAAGCAAAGCCATCAACCCACCTCAGACTGCTTCAAAGTCAGATATGCCAGGAAAGGATCTGTACATTGAACACCTCAACACCTCCCACTCCTCCTCCCTGCACTCATAGCAGTGGTTAAAATGGAGTCACGCTTTTCATCTCAGTGTTCACATTGCACAGACGGGTTTCCACTGTCACCATTTCCTGACATATTAACCCACGGGAATTTAGCGAGCGAACACTTTGATATATTTCAATTACTTCTGAATTAGCTGTATTCAATATATGTTACCCTCTGCAGCTTCCAGATACTATCCACACAATAATATAGTAACAGTTAGTGTCTCTAAGAGGATAGTATTGACAACAAAGCAATGTATACTCCTGCACCCACTTTCCTTTCCTTCAGTAATTGTTGAAACAAGACCATGTTTGTATTTATATCAAAAGTATAAAGAAAATCAACGAAGCAAATCGACCCATCTCTTCCATTCATAAGCTCTCCATGTAGTCCAATCCATGGAACAATTTGTCACCACCGCCATGCCTTGCAAATGCCTCGGTAGCATCTATCAATAAACCATCCGTTGTCACATACTGTGCCATGTTATTAACGCCCATCTTCACGGTAATCTCTCAAAGACATCATTGATGGGGGTCCTCCGTATTTCTTTACAGTCTGGCCTGTGGGATACATCCTACAGCGAATGAGAGAAATCTCTACCACCTCACTCTAAATCTCTTCCGTGTGCCCCAGATAAGAGTAGAATTGAGTTATCGAGCCGACAGTTTAAGATATAAGCTCTCGCTAAAGGGGCGCTCAAAAGAGTCACAATAAGAAGAGATTTAATGCTTTTTCTATACAAGGGGCCCCCGCCTCATCTTCTCCATTTGTCTAGTGCCGTGCTCTGATTAACCGGGTCTCCCACGGTGAAAAGGCCACAGTAGAATACCAGTTAGTGCCAGCTATACCATCACAGCTAGCACTGAGTTTATTTCCAAAATACATTGTTGTTTTTTTGCATACCCTGATTAGCTACAGTAATTCAATTTAAATCAAAATGCTTTATTGGCATTAATGTAATAAGGACAATATTGCCAAAGAGTCCAGTAATAACGTTATTACAAAGAAACAGTGCATTGATGTCGGGGGCACATACAATAATAGAGACACCGAATGGAATACTGCATTAAACTAGCTTAATCAAAATTGAGAGCATTGCTGTAAAAGGTGGGCTTTGTTTGGTTGAATGGCAATTAGCACTTCTAAAGAAGAGTTGGTAATCAGCGCTACGGTATGTGAGATTTATTTGCAGCATCAGACATCAGCCAAAATGATCCGTGCCAACACTGCACAAGAAACTGACAGGATAAATGAGCCAATATGTCACAATAGAGCAGAAAATAAGTGGGGAACTACATTTTAGATTAATACACAATATGTTATATATGGTCTGTAACCTGTGACCCATGACGTCCTCATTAATAAAGTATTTTCTAGGACTAAAACTTATTGTTTTCATTGTTATTATTTATTTGATGTTCTCATTTTCTATATTAATGTCTTGGTTTATAGAAATGATGAACAGTAACAATCTTCCACACCGGAGGATATTGCATTTATTATCATAGATGACTACAGAAACCAGAATTATTTACATTTAAGAAACTTGTAATTTATTTTAAAATAATATTTCTAAAAGAGTGCGAACATTTTATTTAAAATATTAAACATTAAACACATTTATTTAATAGTAATGTCTCATCTATTCAAATGATGGTTTCCTTCATTATCTTATCATTAATATCTCAATCCAAATCAAATCAATAACTTCCATTTATCTGATGCAGCGCAGTGCAAAGTTTATGCGAACAAACGAATGGAGAGAAAGAAAAATGCACAGCTGCAGATCCATGGAACATAGACTGAGAATGGAAATTAAAGATTTAAATTCACTCGAGACTTGTTGATTAACGGACTCAGCGGGCGGACAATTGCTGCTCCACCAGTAACAGCTCTTAATGCACAGTAGGACGCAGATTCTACATAATTATCATATTATTAAATCTTAGTTCTGATAGTGAGTTAGTTCAAATCTCCTTAATATTGGTGTTGAAGAAGATTGACAATCGTCAATCATCCCTTTAATCATCAACATACGATCTGATTGCCAATCGGCAACAGCCTCTAAAGTAATTTTGTTTAAACATTCAATGAAATGTATAGTATAGCCAACTATCGTTAATATGGGCCGTCTTCCTGCTCTGCATGTTACATGCTGTTGACCTTGTACCATTCCAGTGAACAGTGACAGTATTTACAGTCACAATGACAAACCTCTACATTTTGTGATCATGATGGTTGACTGGATTCTGATTTGAAACTGTATACAATAAGTCGAGCGCACCAATTAGATACTGGGAAAACTGGCACTGATTGCATTTTCTAAATTCACCCAAGTGAATTATGTTTTGAGAGTGTAATTATTATTTTCTTGCTAAAACTCCATACTGATGAATTAGTACAGATTTAAGAATTACTGTAGTAATGTAGCACAGAATAATCGTAGTGGCAATGAAATACAGAAATTCCCATATAATCCTGTATGAATTAAAAAAAAAGGTCCGACAATGACAACCAATGCATTTACTTCAATCTCCAGCAGCAACGTCCTCTTCAATTAGGCCATTATACAACATGTCAATACATGTCTTGACATAATCCTAAAAGGAGAATTAAAATGTATTTATAACCAAAAGGCCGGAACTAAACAGGTCTCTTTGGTGCTCCTGTCATTCACGGGAACCAGGTAAGAGCAGCCTATATGCACTGACTTCCCTGAAAAAAAGCAACTGAAATTCACAGATCACAGATAGATCCAACAATGAAAAGAGAGGGAAGAAAACCCTGTGAGTCATATTTAGCCCCCACCAAAAAAGAGCCATAGCATGTGTGAAAATAGCCTTCTGTAGTGAAGATGAAGAGGACAGAATGGATTGATGCCTTGAAGTGTTACAGTCAAAGCATGATAGAAACTCACATCCACCTTTTTAAGCATTCATAAACATGAATGTGCAGAGCGGAATTTAGATCACAGTTTGCCTTTACGGATTATTAGATGTGCTTAATACAGACGGGGAAGAGGTTATTTATTAAATGGGCCAGTCATTAAATGAAATAGACCAGGTGTACAGTAACGTTAAATACATTTCAAAGCCCTGGAAACAAGAACCAAATGACTAAAAAGTGAAACAGCTTGTTCTAGTGGATGAAGTTGAAAATGATTATAAGCTAAAAGGATCTTTGGGCATATTGGAGTTTTAGTTACACAAATATAATCAGGAGAAGGGCTGCTCTGGAGGCACAAATGGTCTCTTCGAAGTCTCAATGGGCAGAACTGAAGAACCACAGTTTTTCTGTTTTTTTTGTGATGGCTGAAGTCCAGTGAAAAACGCAAAGACATACATAGAGGTGGGAGACGTTAATCTGAAGCCTAAAACTAATAATCAAACCAGAAAAACACTGCGTCATGGATACAAGACAACCTTTCATTCTTGAAGACACAGATATGTTGCTGTGAATATGAATGTATATTTAGCCACCTGGACAAAGGAAGCTATCTGCATGGCTAGATGCCATTAGAGGTAGCAGATCATTTAGCATGTTCGGCTTTTAGAATTCAGCTAGTGCCGTTTTACTTTTTACTGTGAACATAGATATAAAACAAAAATGTTATTATTATTTTAAAAGGGTTCCTTATGAAAAAGAAATCCAGCTGTCAGATACATATTGCAACATGGACAAATTCAATTTATCATCTTATCCATTGCTACAAAAGCAGTCCCATTCTTCAGATCTCTTAGTCTTTGTTTACTAAAAATGAGCAACATTGTAAAGAAATTGGAAGAAAGGAAAGAAGTCCCAATTTAACAAGGTAAATTAGCTGCATGATAAAAAAGTAATAAACTTTCATTAATCCACAACATCAAAAGACAAAGGAAAAATATCCCTGCTTACTCAGAGATAGCGAATTGTGAAGAAGTATAAAGAAGATGAAGAAGAAGGAAGAAGAAGGAATGAGGAAGAACAAGAAGGAAGATGAAGAAGAAGGAAGAATAAGAAGAAGGTAGATGAATAAGAATGAAGAAGAAGGAATGAGGAAGAAGAAGAATTGAGTTTTTTAGAGCTCATAACTTTGCCCCCAAAAGACAAGTATTTTAAGGCTTTGAAATCTAGATGCACACATCTTGCCTGTTGAACTTTTCGCACCCAACTCTCCAGGGATAATATTTTCATGTAATGCAATAAATCTCCATTACAATCCTCCACACAACACAGCTAGACTCCATGTTAAGGGTCTGTGTGGAAAAGTATAACCATGTTGATTTACAGACAAGGGAAGCAGAAACGTTTGGGAAAAGAATTACAGTTACTATTCATTGCCTGTCACTCAGAAACCTGTTACTTTCCAATAGCTATATTCTGGAGAAAAAAAAAACTTGACATTCAATGTTCCTTTGTCCATGAAACGTGAATGGGAAAACAATAGAAACACCACCTACAATAATACAGGAACCTGTCGCACAAAGTCGCCAGCTTCAAAAGACTTAATGTAGGTTATTCTGCACAACCAGTCTCACAGTGCTCGTTAATGTGCTCTTTCAACTTTACCAATGTTCCAATTAAGGTGTGATTGTATTCACAGTGGCCGGTGTAATTTGTAATAAATAGTACATGGACTGTTTGAGATGAGGCAGTTCAGGATCAGATTAAATATTGTGCCACACTGAGGCTATAAAAAGATTTTCGCTTCATGATGTCAACCTGATGCTCGTCAGAGCTGCAGTACTATAATATGGAAGCATTAGTTTACTTTCAACATGTTATTTATTGTGTTCCTCTCTAAGAAAGGTTGTTTTGCAAACTGAACTTTATCCATTGAAAATACGATAAGAAAACCAGTTAATAGCCAGAGCATGAAAAGGCTACATTGATATGCATTACAAAGTGGCAGCTTGTTGCTGGGGCGGTGTCACCGCAGAAATTGGGAGTTAAGTATTGTTTTGGTGTGCATTTTTCTTATATCCAACCTGGAAAATCTACTCTCTAAAATTGATGTAAAGCATTAAACGTACACATCGGTGGTGTAATTATATTCAGCATTTTTGAGGAGCTTTCCTTGCTATTTCCTTCATCGTACATTGCTTATTTCAGTAATAACTGCTTTTTTGTCAAATGTGTGGTTCTGTGTAAAAAAAAAAAGCGAGAGGAAAGGCAAAACTTCTGTCTAACAGGGATTGTTCAATGAAGCCAAAGGGAAGCCACTTTTACCTCAGAACATGTGCTGCAGACAGCTCCCGGATTCATGAATTAAATCTACAGATCGTAGAGGAGTTTTCTGTTTATTCTGAATATTGCATTTGTCCATTGTGGGCTCCTATTTGAACATAACCCCAGACAAGAAATTGGCCACTAGCCTGGACTTTAGTAATGGGTTACTATGGTTACCTCACATGAAACTGAGTTTGTGAATCCAAAAAAAACAACTAAACACATTGTTAGCTCACTGACCCATTACTCTTGTTTATAAAATGGGCTTCAGGTTACTTGGAATTGGAGTTATTCTGAAAATAGCAGTTTCTAAAAAAGTACAGGGAACATGTGAAGTGAAGTCGATTAAAAGAAAAGAAATGCACAGTCTTTGCTCAGCCGATACCCTGTAGATGAACTGCGGATGACTGTGGCCAGATCCCTGGGGAGCTGTCCAAGGTCCTGAGGAGAACACGACACAGAGCGGAGCTGTCCTTGGTGCTGACTAGTTTGGTTTTGCAGCATTAGTCAGAACAGACATCTCCAAAGACATCACTGCTTTCAGACAGTCCTCACCCTCTTTTGTTTGTCTTCCACATCCCACTCACTATACCAGTCACACTGTGCTTTGACAAGGATGTGCGCAGAACGCTTAACAAAATCCTGAAATCCCCAAGTCGATAATAATTGCATGCTACCAAATGCTTAGTGCTTTTGCTGACTGCATTGTGGCTGATGTTTCCATCATTTCCAGCACACATTTCATCGAACCAATTCATGAGGTACTGTTGAATGTCAAAGTAAAAGTTGTATCATTACAATGACAATAATAATGCATCATTATATTGTCACGTCTTGTGCTAAGGTGGTGCCGAGCGCGGAAGCTGTGCGGGGAGTGTGTTCTTAACCGAAGCAGTTCCTCAGCTGTGCATGCATATTCATGAACCCTACCGTCACGAAAAATCACATTCACTTAACGTCAGCTTTGAAATTTTAAGCTGTAAATATGCTCCATTACTCTGAGATCTTAGAGGTCTAATGCTAGGTTGCTTAGATACAATGACGATATATCATGCGTGTTGTAACAATGCTCTGCCACATAGCTACAGTACAGTATATGTACCAGTCACACTCTTCCTCGCTGTATTGTTGAACAGCTCCACTGCAGACACTTGATGCTGAAATGTGGAACTCATTCACTGTTGCATCTCACACACTGTATTATTAACAATACTGGAAATTCAAACCAGTAACTCTCTGATGAGGACTAATGCATTTTGTTTGACTGGGAGTTGAATAACGTTAAAGGCTCTGACACCTTTTATTGAAAAAAAAAAAAATCACTGTTCATTACAACGATACCAAAAGATCTAGTATGCTTAGGATCATGAAACAAAAAGGACACACTGATAATCTGATGTCTGAAAATTCCACAGACTGAGTCTGAGTCAGACTGAGTCTTTTGACGGGAAATTAACAACACAGATGTTGCGTCAAAATTATCCTAGATCTTGTAATTACATTACCCGAAACATATCCACCATCCCTCTATATTGGCGTTTGCTCATGCAATAAATATGTAATTATCCAAGCAAACCAGAAATAATTTACTTAAATATACTATATATAGTGTTTACCAGCTCAGTCATGGTTTATATGCCTGTGCTTCCGTGTTTCAAGTTGGCAATTCTGTGTCAAATTAATCTGAGAGTTCTATTTCCATTCCCAGTGTTTATGCCAAAGGCGGTATTCAAAAAGAGAGATTTACCACGGGAATTTTTTCTTTATTTAAATATACTGATGTAATAAGCTCCGTTTTAAGTCAAAGTATGCCATAAATAATACTGGTTTAACTGGTATGAAAGCACTCTTTTCAACTTGAACAGATGCAAATGAATTGCCTCTTATTTGTGTTCAATGTGTGACATATTGCTGTACTGATAGTAGGGAGGTCTGGGGGATTTCTGGGGTGTGCTGGTCTGGCAGTGGAAACCAGTGTGGACCTCGAGTTACTATTCTCCACAGTGACATGAGCAGTAACCCTCTGCACCCTCGTGGTAAACATTTTTACAGCCCTTGCTTAATTAAAATGTCACATCCACTGTAGCAATATACAGCAGAGTTCTCTGCAAATTAAAAATGAATTAGGCTGGCAGATGTGCCCTTAATGGCTTAATTATGCCTTTACGTTTATCCCAGTAAAGTGCGGCCGCAGATAAATATTGTCTCAACTCTCGCATCCATGAGTAATACCTAAAAACAATTAAAAATGTAAATCTGGAGACAGCTGCTCTGGGTATGTTGAAACTGGCCCATGAAACATCAGCATCTGACAACAAGTCAGAAAATATCCTGATGCAGGAGGTAGACAGTAGGTAAACGTACCCATTAAATCCAGTAACATTACCGGATACACTGGTTAAGTACTCTGTTGGGCCCCCTTCACAGCTGCAACTCTAATGTATGCCATTCTACTTCAATGCTTAAAGGGAGAGCGTGCTCATCATTTAGTATATACTTATCTCTGTGGTATGTCCTATATGGTTTTGCATTTGTATGCATGGTCTAATTTCTACCTAATTTTTATGTTTGGCAAATACAATAATTATGATTCAACATAATTTGTATCATGAATCCACATAGAAGAGCTATTTCAAAATGTGTTTTTTATTTCCCCAATACTGCTGAGGATTAATCAGGATAGTCGTTTCCAAAAGCAACAACATACAGAACTGCAGACACTTTTCTTTCTTCCCTCAGTTCCTAAATTCTGCATGAGATTTCCATGTACTACTCTAGACTGCTGTACCTATACAGTATGTTTATCTTTCCTCTCCACCACTGCAGCCTTTTCCCCTGAAAGTGTGATCCTGAGAATGAATGTGGAGAGACTAAATTAAGAGACCCAATTTGAAGCGGCACCACTTCACTGATAAGCTGTACCAGTGATCTGTGAGAGCACTCAGGGTCTGCTACATTATGACAATACAGAGGAATAAAGCAGATGAAAGAGAATAGCCTGGCAAGAGCAGAAATCAGATGGGCAGAGGGAGAGGAAAAACAATCTGAAGTCTAATTGTGTTATGCCTCATGGCAGCAAGGGAGTTCGGAGAGACACTTTTTTTTTCCACACGTCGTTCAGCACAGTCCTTTCCCCGACGTGATCACATTCATTTCCAACCGTTGCCAGTCTTTCTTTCTACATTTTCCCTCGGTGCATCTTTTGAAAAAAGTGACACAGATGGGGAGAAACTTAACCAGACCCATTAGGTTTCACCAGAAACATGCGGCATTGACATTTGAAGCCAGGCCTTTAGGCATGTTGGCTGTATATGTGTCTGACAACCTCCAAGTCATTCCATGTCTTCCCTGCCCTTTGGGGAGAAAATGCCACTGTGATGCCTCTCAGCATTGAGAACGTTGATGCAGGTGATTCAGTTAAGTTAACTTTTCTTTCCTATTCTCCTATTTTTTTCCACGATAAAATATAAAATAGAACTACTATTGAACGACAGGCCTGCCCTTGAAGGAATACATCAGCATTTTTGATGTTCTTCTTATTTCCTGTTTTGATCCATTAAAAAAAAAAAGCAAGTCCTCGTTTGCTTAAAGCTACTTGACCTGGTTACATGGGGACGATCAGTAACACAACATCTTACAAATGCTTATTTGGGAGGTTGAATTCCCACATCCCCTTTATCCTCCTTCATGGTAGTAAATGTAAATTGATAACCTGTATACAGTAACTGCTAAAATCATTTTATCACCATCCTCTTATGACTTCTCTGCGTTCTCTAAAATAGCATGTCAAACATCCATAACTGCAGCAGATAAAGCAGGCTATTTCAGATGAATGTTTGGAAAGACAAGAAGGCCTATTCGAGTTCATAATTTCCAAAAATAGAGCGTTCCCAGTGAGCAGCGCCACCGGAACCCTTTTCTTTTATCCTTCCCACTTGCTGCAGTGGCTTTTCCAAAAATCAGGACATGGTGGTGCAGAGTCAAACCATGAAGAGAGATCTGACATGTTTCATGTATTACCTCACAGTGCATTGCTCATCATCCTAATTGCATAGTTACAAACCGTTTAACACGTGTGTTGTGATAAATTCCAGGCGGTGCAATGCTGGAAATCAAATTTAAGTGCAAGTTGAGGATAACAAACATCATTATTATCATCATTATCTATATATTATAAACTATAGCTAATTGGGTTTCCACCATCATGGCACCTAAGCACTGGAACAGAGGGTCAAATGACCAGGGTTGTTAGTTGAATATACATTTTTTAAATAGACATGACTCACTGTTCAGGCCGTCAAGCTCCAGCGGGATGAAAAAGATGATAGTTCTGAGAATAAGGCTAGACTTCGCTTTATGACGCACCGCTGCCGCTGGGCTGAACAAAACTAAAGTAGTTTCGGAGGAACGACAACCCAAGTTATTATTTTTCATTCCCTTTTCACATAATCACAAGGATTCCTGTTGGCATATGATGATAAAACTGGTGATTCTTCCAGTAAAAATGTAGTTAGTGTGTAGAGATAAACCGGAGTTGCATGCCCAGCTGCACACAGGTACCCAAGCGGACTCTCTCAGAGAGCTATGAATGTGATTCTAGTGACTGCCAAAGTTTCACCAGCCTCCGTCTTTCAAGCAGCGTCAGTAGCTAGCTTCTCACGGCTGGCCAGCTACCAGCTACACAACATAATTGTCATTTAAAAACGTCTGTTACTTCACCTGTGACTTACAAACACTGTATTGAATGCTGTTCCATGTCTTGATATATGTACATATTTGTACATTGTACTATTATGATCTTTTAAACCACCTTCCAATTATGTTAGCATAAGGCATATATAGATAATGTTATTTATTTAGTTATTTGTTTGCATGTGTGTACGTCCTTTAAATCCAAACCGGACTGAAAAACTGAAATACAAAGACATCCACAATTACAAGATACAAATGTGTGTTGTCATACCTGCAGGGTTTCCCAATGTCAGATGTCCATACACGGTTACAGAAGCAAGGAAGTCCGTTAGAAAACCTCCGGTGTGACTCTATTCACGGGTCACTTACTCCAGGGTCTGAAAGAAAACAAAAGAAACACAAATCAGAGCAGACATGGAGAGTGAGCTCACGACTCAGCCACCACAAATGCCCAGTGATCCAGGATAAACATCCTTGAAGAAATGTCAGTCCGAGGGAAAACATTAGCTTAACCACGCCAGGATAGCAGGCAAGAACAGGTCTGGATGACATATGCACAGACTCTTCCTCCTTCCTTGGTCAGCTTGATGATGTTTCTGCCTAACCAGCTGCAGGAAAATGGTTCATTACACCATCTTTTGAGTCGCGGAAGACAAGCGGGTAGCATTCGCAGGGGCAATGCCATTAAACTGTGTGGTGCAGAGTTGGACAGTGGATATCCCTTACTGACTGACTCAGTGTTGAAATGCACGTGAGCAACACTTAAAGGCAACACGACTTTTAAAGACCCTTTTCACCAAAGTTCATAGTTACAACGAACATATACTTTCTGAGATTAGCCATGTTCCATAAAAAAAAAACATCACCAGTACTGATTGGCTAATCTGCCCGTACTTGTTGTGGTTCTCTGGGCTGACGGCTTTGTTCATTGAGCTGAAGAGAGCAGCGCGTTCAGTCGACTGTAAAGCAGCCAGAATCAAAATGGTAACTGATACCAATGTATCCACAGCATTGTGAAACTGTGGTTTACTTGTTCTTATTGCTCAGTATATCTTACCAACGGACTGCACTTGAGGTCTGTAAAAGTATACGCACAAACTATATTGTTTATGAACGAGCAAAGGCAATTAACTCAAGGTAATAATGTCCTATTATTGTGCATATTTGTGAAGGCATGGTCAAATTCAACATGAATTAATGTTCTGAGTGGGCATTATCGTTGATCTATCCAAGGATTAGTTATGTTGTAGCCTATAATAGTAGAAACCTTTGGATATTCTGTTCTTGGTAGCAAATTCATATCAATGACATTATTACAATTCATGATTCCCATCATTTTATAGAAGAAGAAAAAGCATATAGTGTTAAGTCAGTGAGATGTGAAGACAATGTATCCAGCTACTTTCATCTATACAGCAACTGGATTCATAACAGATTATGAAACTGTGAAGGATAAGAAAAATGTAGACCTCAAAAAAGCCTTAATGCCAGCAGGAATTTACGCACTATATCAAAGTTCAGCATCACTGCCTTGCTCAATGATTCCACTTTCTAAGCCACATTTGAGCCACTTAAAGAGCCCATATCTTTTGTGCCTACAAATTTGGTATAATTCAAATGCCCACCACTGGACGTGTGAGCAGTAGCTGCTGCCACCTAAGAAATGCTCACCTCTTCCCCTGACTTCCCTATGCTGCTATTTTCATCCCGCCCACTGACTGATCAGCCTAATCCACTGTTGGAGGATTTGAGCGCTGTGGTACAGAGCAATTGTGCTGCGGCAAAATGAGTGTGGCTTAATTGGAGCAAAGACTTAATGAGGGCCCCTTGAGGATTATCATCTGTGCCTCAGAAATGGCCCAGGTAGCGGAAGACACGGTGAAAAGGATCAGCTAACAGCCTTCTAAATTGGAGTGACAAGCCTGAGCCGCAACTGTGCCAATAAAATCTTTACGTTTTTTTTTTTCCAGGGGGGTCCTTGGAGAGAGGTGAACTAAAGTGAAAATCTCCAAGGAAAATAGGGCTGCAGGAGCAAACAGCCTTCTGGAGGAAAGCAATGGAGCGTTTACTTATTTATTTCCCTCCAGTTAATCTTGTAACCTACATTATCACTGTGTTTTTGCTTAAATTGATTGTAAATTGAGATGTTCTTTATTACATCGTCATACTAAATATTATGTTGTTATAAATGCAATGAACTTTAATAGAAAATCTTTCGGATAAGTGGTTTTCTTCAATATAAAGACCCAAAGCACATGGGACATTGGAATCAGTGCTTTTTTAATCCAATGATATTTAGCACAAATATTTTTTCGCATCGTTTAATCGGGCGATGATGTCAATGATTGATGATTAATTGTCTATAAGATGTCAGAAATTGTGAAAAAAATACCCGTCACAAATCCTTATCAGTTGATTTCATCCAATAGCTTATTTTCTTTGATCAACAGTATACAAGTATACACATTTCAATATATGTAAAGAAATACAGCAAAGGGCATGCTTTGGCAGAGAGGTAAAGAGGAATCCCACGTTAGCTCTCCAGGCAATTTATTTCTCTGAGAAGTCCGTCTTCACTTGACAGCCACAGATCAGACATGACTGACCAAGATAAATGGTTAGGCTCTAAAGTCAGATCAATTCAATCTAGCAACTGTCCTCGCCAGGAACAAAAGGCCACACTGTCAACAAGGCTCAACTCACTCCAAAGCTCATTCACTGTCTTTTTGTCCTTGTTACGTAAATACCCGAAGCTGTGAATGCCCTGCTTTAAAAAAAGAAAAGTTGAACAGGTGAAATTCGCAAGCTCTAAAGTACTTCAGTTCATATATATATTGTTTGCTTTTTGTTTTAGTTTTTTGCCATTTGACCCCAGCAATAAAAATGCAATAAACCCTTTCAATCACTGCCTTGTTTCTTTGAGCCTATGTAGTACACCACCATACCCCTGTTGGTTTTATGACGAGGCTTTACATCCTCTGTCAAGAATTATTTCACATTTCAAGTCGGTGGGCTTCAATGTCTGAACTCAGCCAGACTCAAGACAGGCTGGAGTCATCATCACCCCCGACAGCCATTTCATTATGTATCAACACATGAAGGGCTCGTCGAAGTCTGTGAATCGAGTTCAATAGATGACACAAACTTGCCAAAGGAGGCTTTTAGGCCCAGTTGCATTGATCCAAAGCTCTAATTACATGCTCAATAACGCCAATAATTTCTGTTCCTGCATTGACTGAACACACAAATTCAAGTTGCACGCTAGCACTGGTTATATACTCCATTGAGGATCCATGCTTAGTGAATATTTGGGTTACTCTTCCTTTGCAGTGTTACAGCATTTGAAGCTTACAATAATCAGATTTATGTGATATTTGTATTACTCACTGCAGTTTCCACAATGCATTTTAAACAAACGTGGCTCCCCCTAAAATTGTTCTATGTCGGAGTGTTTTAAAGAGCGATATTGTGACACATTTTAATTACAGAATGAAATATTGATTTGAATACAGTGGTTTCTTCTTTAGTGTCTGACATATACAGCTTTTTAAGTGCATATTATAGTGAGATCTCCTAAGAGCCTTGGTACAATGTTATGATTTATTTTGTGTCTTTTTAGGTTATAACTGAACATAGCCGCTATCTCAAAGATGGAGAAAGCAACACGTCCAAATTTAAAGCATCTTATATTGTTATAAAATCCCAACTAACACACCTTTTCCATTGTAATTTACATTCCAATGAAAACTGTTTACATGACCAATGGAGTATGACACTATTTTCAACTTACTGGCAGAGTGGTTTCTGAATAAGACAACATACTACATATTTTCGCACTCTATCGGACCGTGTAACTCGCCTACATTTCCATGTAGAGTCGCTGCCAGCCTCCAATCCACATTGCCTGGAGTAGCTTTATGAAAAGTATCAACAACCTCCCCCATCCTCCATTTCATCGGTCTCTCTTCAAAGAGAATAAAACAGAATAGAGGGAAAGCAAATTTAGCGCCCTTACTTTTTTTTCACACACAAAGGAAAAGTGAATAGAATAGACAAAAATATGGAGATTGTAAACGCAAAAGGTCACTGAAATGACACAAAGAAATCACAAACTTTTGGGTCAGAGGTATTTCTTTGCAAGCAGATATATAAGCACACAGATTGAATTAAACCAAAAAAGAAAAACCGTGTCAGGCAAGTGTCAGCACTTTAAACATGAACAGACGGCGAAGAGAAGATGAAGGCAAATCCAGCTGCCAGACTACATTAATAAATAAAAACAAAATAATACATTAATTAACATTTAAAAGCAAAAAAAGAGCAGGGACTATACATTTGGCCAAAGGGCTGTCCAAGAGGCAGCGGAAATATTGAAAACAAAACATCCCTTGGAAAAGATTAAAAAAGGCTGGAACAGACAAATGCTGGTGCCTTTGGCTCCATGCTGAGAGCTCAGTGACCACCACAGGGTAATGCTGCGCGAGTGCTTCCCTCAACAAAGGTTTATTGCATCATTGCTTGTAGCACACAGTGTCTGAGTCAGTCTCCAACAGTGTCTCAACCTCGGGACCTCGTTTCATGAGGCCAGTCGTGAACAATTTGCAGAGAGAAGACCACAGACGGCTTCTGCCCCATCCTCTGATGCCGAGCACAAGGGTTATGGGGCGCACCGCAGAAGCTGAAGCGAAGCAGTTCTCCTAGTTGAACAACTACAGTACTCCCTGATATCAACAATTTGAATAAGACAAACAAAAACTTGCAAACTGAAGAAACAAGATATTGTTGCTCCATGATCACTGAAACCAGAGACGCTCCTTAATTCCTCCCAGTTTTGAGATGAGAACACGTCAAACAGGGCTGTGATCTTAAAAATCTGAAGAGAGGGCTAATTGTTCCTTGCACTTCAATTTCACAGTCTGCTGTCTAGAATTTTTTTTTACATATTAGTGCTTGTAACTAAATACTTTGTAATCTGAATAAAGCAGGCACTAATTTGAAGCAAGACATTTCGGATGATACATTGATTAAATGAATTAAGACAATATAGTGCCTTGTGTTGTTTTAAACTCAGTTGTAAACCCTTAATACGTATTAGTGCAATATGTTCAATACTTTCGTTGAATATTCTGTTCAATGGCATGAATAGAGCAACACTGTAGTGGCGTGAAAGGATGCACGCCTGCTAAATTATTTATTGAAAAAGACTTGTTAAAGGCTATATTAAATGTTAAGTAGCCAGCCGAAATTAGAATTCACATGGCAGATAAATACTGTCCAAAACATGGAGCTATACTGGTGGTTAAAAACAAAGATTGCTTTAAATAAAGCATTGAGGACAATTACTTTGGCTAAAATCACACAAATGAAAATATGTTGAGGCACTGTTTTGTTAAAAAAAAAAAAAGGGATATGACAAACACGTGAGGACTGGAAATGTATTTGCATTGCGTTCTATTATTATTGCAATTAAAATGTTGTAAAGTTTATAATCATGGCACATACAGACGACACACTGTCTTACAGACACTTTCATTCGCCCTTAAACTCTCTCGCTGTCTTTCTTTTTAACGTTTGCAGACATGCAACGCTTTATGCAGTAAATTTAGATGAGGGAAGTGATTTAAAACTGCTGGCCTGAAGCCCTCACACCCTGCCACACAAGCGCACAAATGATGCGAGACTCTGGGAACCCTGATGTGTTAGCACATGCCACCAAATCCACAGTTAATTGGACACTTCCTTTATAAAAAAAGGCCTGTGGTAAACAGCAGCAAGCAAATAACAAGGCTAAGACAAGCTTCCAGAATGCACAAGAGGAACTAGCTCAGATAACGAAACCAACAGGAGATGTGTTGTCCGCTGCAGCAGATTGTGTTTAGAACAACAACAACTCGTCTTTCACTGCATAATCCTCAGCATTCAGCTAACCTGATTAGCCTTCCCATGCTTAACAGCTGGTATCTTAGCCCAATTTGTCCAGCTTGGAAATGTTGAGCAGAATGATGGCTGCTGCATTATTCGTGCCAAATGGACATTTGTGTGTAGAAAATGGTCAGCTGCCCAATACTGAGTAGGGATTGCACATGATCAAAAAGGATTTCATGGAGGCAGATTGAGAGAAAGGAGATTTATGGAAATACAGCACCGCATTGTGCTGGATGTCTCAATTTTCACGAGCCGGTCCACATGTGGTTGTTTAACTGCTGGAAGATGTGAGGGTTTAGGGAGCTACCCAGCTCTCCAGAAAAAGAGGATTCCAGCCGAAGTAAACACGTTGCTGGTGAAGAATGTCAAACACCTAGCAAGCAGAAGAGAGACAAACTGTTGTCAAACGTGGTGGGCTGGAAGGTGAGAGGATACTCGACATATTCGACTACAGAGAGATGCCCATGTTGCGCCTTGAATTTCTGGCTCCTTTGACGGCCAAGATAGCAGCGAGTTGTAAACATGCATCAATTTAAAAAATGTCTACACAGCGAGTGGTTAGGATGCATACCACATATTCCCTGAGCAGCGAGTCGTTGGTTCGAATCCCAGCTAGCCTGGCTGTTTAATGCACTGCAATACATTTCCTGCAATACATGTCCCATGAAAATCTTTTAAAACGTCTCGATAGAAGTTTCAAGATGATAAAGGGTCTTTTATCTGATTATGACGACATTTTGAAAGGAAGCAATTAACACTATTGGCATTTATAGGACCTGATCACAAGTCTGCCAACATAAATAACACCTCTTCACTTAAAACTATTCTCATTGAGTTTTCAGCTCCTTCATAATTTGCACCTCTTGCTGTAGGCTTCATCAGAATTATACTAGTGTGAGACGATTCCTCAAACGCAATTATAAAAGACCGTCATCCTGTAGAATAACTATGTTAAGATTAGTATTTCATAATAAGGTTATGGATTAACCTCCACTACCATTATTTTTAATAGGTCTACGATAGCATATTGTAGTTTTGCTATTTTGATCCACAATTGAAGATTTACTGACACAAGAATGTGGATACGAAAACTGACACGTGTTGGCATTTTTCACTTGTTGGTGAAGCACCTCTTGCCCTAAAAATAGATTACCCTTCTATCCCTGTAACCTTCTGCCAAACAGTTGGAATCCATTGAAGATAACTGAGAATGTCACATTTGTTTACATTAAAGCAGAAGATGATAGTTAAAAAAAAAGAGTACTCTTTCTGAATTCAGTGTCAGTAATTAGGCTTATTATGTGTAGGGTACTGATATGAGCTTTGTGTCATATTGTCAATCATGACGCCTTGTCCACACCTAATAAACACACCTGAATAACTCACTCGAGTCCTTGCACCTGTAAAACACACACACACACACACACACACACACACACACACACACACACACACACACACACACACACACACACACACACACACACACACACACACACACACTTTGGAGGAAGCACTCTTGTTAGAACGTTTCTTAGAAGGGTTTGAATTTCACTAAATTGCAAAGCAGCAGATTTGTATCTTAATTCTTTGTTTGCATGATGAGTTCTGAAACCTTGTCATCCGCATCGATAAACTGTACGTCAATATTTACAGTATTAGATACAGTATGGATCTGATATAGAGTATGCAAACATTACATAAGAGTGGGCTCAACAATGGACTGCCGCTGCCTGTAAGCAGGTGATGCAAAGTAATCAGTACAGAGATTCTGCTGGAAATAGAAGATGTTTAATCTAACAGGCTCCATTCTTGTTTCCTCTGAATTTGCGTAGAGAAACAACACATCCTGTTCAGTACATTAGTTTCATCCAGCAGTCAGCAAGACAACCTGATCTACCTCTGCGGACCACGCAGCTGAATGTTGACAAACACAGCACTTAAATACACATTACATATAAATTAAATATCACTTTAAGATTGCACGGTCCTAGAAATATATATGACTGACCACAGTGAAAGGCAATCAAATCACAGCTTTTGTTTTGCTCTTTTGTACCTGAAGCATTTTCTATCAGCTCAGAGCTAGTCTTGTGAAAATGTAATTTCATGGGTGACGGTGATGCAGATGGGATACTGGTTTCTCGACAATTAGAATTATGTCATTTCTCAAATAAATCAGTTTCTAAATGACACCCCGACGACTTGTCCCTTAGTACTGTGTGTGATTGTGTTTTACTACAAGAAACTGCTCTTTCCTAGCAGGAAGTTAAGTTTGCCCAGATGGAAACCAACAAAATTCAGCACGACATGTTGCACGTGTGCCTGTGTCACGGTGTGCTCAGTGCCGCGATGAGTTATTCTTGATCTGAATGCGCTTGCAAATGTCTGCTTCAACTCTGCCCATCTGTGTGACCCGTGAACAATTATACATATCTGCTATTATCATATTTCATCTGTTTCATGCAAATCCCTGCCATTTGTGCAGCACTGTGCCCCCAGGAATCCACTATCATTTGATTTTATTCATGTTGCTGAATGTTTCTTTCATTTAACAAAGTCTGACAAAATGGCTCAGGCCCATGAATTAAGTTTTTTTTTTTTACTTTTGCCTCAACAACAAAAGAGAGAAACAGCTTGAGTCATGCAATGAAAAACAACTGCAGCACGCAACAAATGTAGTCATCTGTGTTGCATTGTTTCATTCATCTTAATTAAAAAAATTATAACAATTATAATCTTATTATTATTCTTTTTCTGTGTTTAGAGTTGAATGCCATCCAGGGGTCGAATGTGTTGCAATTGCCATGCTTTGTGTGAAAAAAATACCTTTTGCAAAATTGTGTATGCAGGTTTTATAATAATAAGTTCATATAATAAAGATAAATTCCATGTTAAATAGACGTCGTGAATTTTACACCACAGTTCACTCTGCGTAGTAAAAGCAGAAAATCAAGTCAAAAACAATAATACTGAATAATAACCCTGAAGTCTTTTGTTTCTTCTGTAACAATCCAGTCTGACCTTGCCTTTCTGCAGCCCCAGCTGTCAAAGAGGACAGCCCAATCAAAAAGCCCCAGCTCAAGCATTCATCTAGTTGATCAAAATCTCTTTGGCGTTAGCAGAAATGTCAGACGTTATCTACATTCTTTTTTAATTCCTCTCTCTCTTCCATCTAGACAGGTGTGTCTTGCACTCTCAGTCCAGTCTGCTTGTTACCATCGATGGCAGCTGCCAGTGTGACTCAAAGCAGTGAGATGCAAAATGAGTCCATTGATTGATGTCTGTTGAAATACATTTAATGTATTTGATAATGTTCGACAGCCAACTTTGCATTTTTCCAAATGTATTCATCTCGAGTGGGTGCCATGTGGATTGTTTTCATCTGATGATAAGAATTGTGAATCACAGACTATTTGTATGTGTATGTATGTATATAGAATGATTTGGAATTATTTAGAATAGACTGATCTATTGTCTTTGTTGTTAGTATTGTTGAGTCTAATAGTGTGTATGGATATAAAATATGTCTCGTGTTTTTTTGTCGTTTTTTTGCAGCAAACCACGAAAAGTAAGATGGCAGTCTGTCTATCAATCTCCTTCACAGTGTTCCTCAGTAATGAGGACAGTGCTGCACCGACATGCTCACAACAGCCAGTACCTCTGCGGTCCCAGAGAAAGTGGATGGAACTCATCCTATCAGCCTATGAAAAAAATAAATTTGTATGCCAAGTCAAGGAGACAGATTGCTTAATTGGGTGTTTAAACTCTTTTGTATGATGTGGAAAATAATTGAAGCCAATGTAGCGAATGAGAATATGCATCAATGAACAATAACATGATTATCAGTCAACGATAAGCATGTCTTGACCAATAAGATTTCATTATGGAAATCCTCAGTTGGGGATGCTACTAGACTCTTCATTGAAATACATTATTTAGACTCTAGAAAGAGTAGCTACTGGGTCAGTTACAGTAGTTAATGAGAAAGTCTAAAACAAACCAATACATTATGAATCCTACTGCTTTTCCCCCCAGAAAATATGCAAACTAAAAAAATCTAACAAAGCTGTTTTGGCTAGAGAGACAGATCAACTTAAAACCATGACATGTTTATTCTATTTGATACTAAAATAGCATTACAAATGTCTGATCATCTGTGAACAAATTGTGGCAATTATCATGCATTTTATGATCATTCTAGTAATTGTCTTTTCAAACAAACAGTTAGAAATTTGCTTTTTGTGACGAGCTTAAAAAGGTTTTGTCTTTGTTTTTCCTACAGATAGCTGACACAATATAATGTGACATCACACAAACATTTCTGGTACAACTACAGCAGTGGTTGACTGTCGAACTATGTTCTGCTAAAATGTCAATGTAAAATCACAACTTCAATCTATAGTCGGTGTAGTACATAGCTTTACTGCTGTTGCATTCAATTATATAAGAACACAATCAGACAACAAACATTCGGTTTGATCTTAACTTGCTAAGGGCGATTTTTGTGAACTGCGTTTGCTCCCTACTTTGCATAAATTAAACTTATCGGATGTGATGGCGCTACCTCGCCCGGACAAGGGAAACCGAAGCACCCTCCCGGAGCCAGACCCGGGAGGGGAGCTCGACGGCGAGCGTCTGGTGGCCGGGCTTTCACCCATGGGGCCCGGTCGGGCTCAGCCTGAAAAAAGATCATGGACCAGCAACCCTGTGGACTCACCACCCGTGGGGGGAAGCATCGGGGTCGGGTGCTATGCAGACCGGGCGGCGGGCCATGCGGGAGACCTGGGCGAGCCGATCGCCTGCAGCATAGACTAGCTATAGGGACGTGGAACGTCACCTCGCTAGCGGGGAAAGAGCCGGAGCTGGTGCGGGAGGTGGAGCGGTACCAGCTAGATATAGTTGGGCTCACCTCCACGCACAGCATGGGCTCTGGAACCAAGCTCCTGGAGAAGGGTTGGACTTTGTCCTTTTTCTGGAGTTGCCCTGGGTGAGAGGCGCCGGGCAGGAGTGGGGATACTCACGAGCCCCCGGCTGGGTGCCGCTATGTTGGAGTTTTCCCCGGAGAACGAGAGGGTCGCCTCCCTGCGCTAACGGGTTGCGGGGAGTAAGGCTCTGACTGTTGTTTGTGCTTATGCACCGAACAGCATTTCGGAGTATCCGGCCCAGTGTTGCCAACTCCCCAGCAAGAAAAATAGCTATTAGCTGTCTTAAAAGTAGCTAGAAGTCGCTAAATGATGTCATCGCCTAATTTGCATAATTGTAATGGAAGCTGTAGGAGACAGGAATATAGTGATATAGCAATTGTTTTACTCATTAATGACAGCTTGCTTTGGGTGGAACTGTTATAAGGCTGCTTTGCCTAGTTGCCATGTGTTTATTTATAACACAAAGTTTGACATAAATCTGCTTCACAGTACAGGCAGTATGGCCATGTATCATCTCCAATAAATGGCTACAGTCTTTGAATTCAGGGTTTGATTCCCACTCCTGTATTTTTGAGCGTACAGTTAGACTGAGACATAATGACTATTTGTTTAGCTGATGTCACAAAGAGGCACACAAAGTGGACAAGGTGACTGAGGTCATTTATTTTAGTGTAACAGTGAAGAAACATTTATATCCAGCCAGGGCGGGATCAGCGGCGGCTTTGCGCATGCGCGATTAATTTTTAGTCTGGACGCATAGACGTGTGGGTCTCTCCTCTGCCGTTACTGCTGCGCGACTCGCTCGGCTCCTGTGAGGCTGCTTTGGGACGCCGGAGGGGGCGGGGCTCACGGCGGAGGGGGCGGGGCTCACGGCAGCACCTGTTGCTCGCTGAGGACAGTAACTGCAGAACGATACGTACGGCGCTTTCTCGTCAGTCTCCAAGACACCAGGAAGTCTCCAATTACACACAAAAAAGTCTCTAGATTTGTCGCTAGTCGCTTTTCACAAAAAAAGTCTCCAAGAGGGTTTGAAAAGTCGCCAGATATAGCGAGAAAGTCTCCAAGTTGGCAACACTGATCCGGCCTTCTTGGAGTCGGTGGGAGGGGTCCTGGAAAGGGCGCCACCTGCCGACTCCATAGTTCTCCTGGGAGACTTCAACGCTCACGTGCGCAATGACAGAGAAACCTGGTGGGGCGTGATTGGGAGGAACGGCCTGCCCGATTTGAACCCGAACGGTGTTTTGTTGTTAGACTTCTGTGCTAGCCACAATTTGTCCATAACGAACACCATGTTCGAGCATAAGGTGGCTCATAAGTGTACCTGGTACCAGAACACCTTAGGCCGGAGATCAATGATCGACTTTGTAGTCGCATCATCTGATCTGCGGCCGTATGTCTTGGACACTCGGGTGAAGAGAGGAGCAGAGCTGTCAACTGATCACCACCTGGTGGTGAGTTGGATCAGATGGCGGGGGAGTCGGCTAGAGAGACCTGGCAAGCCCAAACGTGTAGTGAGGGTGAACTGGGAACGTCTGGTAGAGGAGTTCAACTCCCACCTCCGGAAGAGCCTCTCACACATCTCGAGGGAGGCTGGGGACATGGAATCCGAGTGGACCATGTTCAAAGCCTCTATTGTGGACGCGGCCGCTAGGAGCTGTGGCCAGAAGGTCATCGGTGCATGTCGTGGCGGCAACCCGAGAACCCGGTGGTGGACACCGGGGGTGAGGGAAGCAGTCAAGCTGAAGAAGGAGGCCTTTCGGGCCTGGTTGGCCCAGGGGTCTCCTGAAGCAGCTGACAGGTACCGGCAGGCCAGAAGGGCTGCAGCTGTGGTTGTCGCGGATGCTAAAACCCGGGCATGGGAGGAGTTCGGGGAGGCCATGGAGAAGGACTTTCGGTTGACTGCTGACTTTCGGTTGACTGCTGACGCGGACTGTGGACATCGTCGGGCGGTGGAAAGGGCACTTTGAGGAACTCCTAAACCCGGCCAACATGTACCCTGGAGAGGGGGGAGTGCCTGAAGTCCTTGGGGTGGATGCACCTATATCCCTGGCAGAGGTCACTAAGGTAGTCAATAAGCTCCTTGGTGGCAAGGCGCCGGGGGTGGATGAGATCCGCCCTGAGATGCTGAAAGCGCTGGACACTGTTGGGCTGTCTTGGCTGACACGCCTTTGCAGTGTCACATGGGGGTCGGGAACAGTGCCCATGGACTGGCAGACCAGGGTGGTGGTTCCCATCTCAGCCTCCCGAGAAAAGCTTATGCCAGGGTGCTGGAAGGGAGGCTCCGACCGATTGTCGAACCTCAGATTCAAGACGAACAGTGCGGATTCCGTCCCGGCCGTGGAACAGTGGACCAGCTCTTTACCCTCGCAAGACTACTGGAGGGGTCCTGGGAGTTCGCCCAACCAGTCTACATGTGCTTTGTAGACCTGGAGAAAGCTTTGGACCGGGTCCCTCGGGGGTTTTTGTGGGGGGTACTGCGGGAGTATGGGGTGCCGGAACCGTTGGCACGGGCCATCCGGTCTCTGTACGTCTGCAGTAGGAGCTGTGTTCGTATCCTCAATAATAAGTCAGACACGTTCCCGGTGGGTGTTGGCCTCCGCCAGGGCTGCTCTTTATCACCGGTCCTGTTTGTGACTTTCATGGACAGGATATCTAGGCGCAGCCGGGGGGCGGAGAGGATCCGGTTTGGGAGTCTCGGGATCGCCTCTCTGCTGTTCGCGGATGATGTGGTCCTGTTTGCCTCCTCGGACCGTGACCTCCAGCATTCACTGGGGCGTTTTGCAGCCGAGTGTGAATCGGCAGGGATGAGAGTTAGCACCTCCAAATCTGAGGCCATGGTGCTCTGCCGAAAACCGGTGGATTGCTCCCTCCAGGTGGGGACAAACTGCCTACCCCAAGCGAAGGAGTTCAAGTATCTCGGGGTCTTGTTCACGAGTGAGGTTAAGGTGGAGTGGGAGATCGACAGGCGGATCGGTGCGGCTGCAGCTGTAAAACAGGCGCTGTACCGGTCCGTCTTGGTGAAGAGGGAGCTGAGCCGGAAGGCAAAGCTCTCCATTGACTGGTCGGTCTACGTTCCAACCCTCACCTATGGCCACGAACTCTGGGTCGTGACCAAAAGAACGAGGTCTCGGATACAAGCGGCTGAAATGAGCTTCCTCCGTAGTTTGGCCGGGCTCAGCCTTAGAGATAGGGTAAGGAGCTCGGACATCAGGGAGCTTGGAGTCGAGCCGCTGCTCCTTCGTGTCGAAAGGAGTCAGCTGAGGTGGTTCGGGCATCTAGTCAGGATGCCTCCTGGACGCCTCCCATTAGAGGTTTTCCAGGCACGTACAACTGGTAGGAGGCCCCGGGGAAGACCAAAGACATGCTGGAGGGAATATATCTCCCGGCTGGCCTTGGAACGCCTCCCCCAGAATGAGCTGGAGAATGTTGCAGGTGAGAGAGAAGCCTGGGTCGGCCTGCTGAACCTGCTGCCACCGCGACCCGACCCCGGATAAGCGATTGAAAATGGATGGATGGATGGATGGCGGCCCTTGCAGAAATGTGACAGCTCAGCTGGAATGAAGCAAGCTGTAAATAAGTGCTTTGGTCCCTGTGACTGTATGGCTGCTCTTCAAGTGTTTGCAGTTATCAAAAGCACCTGTGTCATTGAAATTGGTGAAAGAAGCCACACATTCAGAGGAGGTTCACGTGCTAATTTGAGAAACTCAGCCCTGCTAATGTGCATTGTGAGCAGACTATTATTTGGGTTCCTTATTTTCTCCATCGTCAAATGGTTGCCGTGTTGACCGGACCTTTAAATTCTCCTTTTAGATGACAAGGTAGATTATAATTCCACACGTTGCCACACATATTTGTCAAATATTTCATTGATATTTGACAAAGTCCATTATTTTATTTTCCAAGTCTTTTGTGCCAAATAAAACCGGGGAAAGAATAACCATTCAGCACCGACAGACAATACAAAGCAAGGACAGAGACTAGAATACGAAATATCCGAGCAGACAGCACAACGAGAAATCTATGTCAAGTCTATTCAAGTCTCTCTTCCGGTAAAACAAATAAATAAAAACTCAAGGTATGTAGCCGTCTTTTCCTGTTTTGATAACGTGTTCAACATTGATGGGGCAAACGTTTGAGCAGCTACATTCAAGTTTACAGAAATAAGAAAGAAAACTATTCTTTACTTAAACGTCCAAATCTGATTGTACTGTTTTACACCAAAGGAGACAAAGACTATTGATTTACAGGCTATATAACATTGCAGTATAGATCATTTGTCATATGCTATTGGTCTCAGATTCAGAATTGTTGAATGTATCTGTTGCATTGTGGGTCAAATACACAGAGTCCTTCAGATGACATGCAGGTCCTGTGTCCATAGAATATTCATAAAGCAGAGAAATGCTACGCTAGGGATGAGTCAGGGAAGAAAGGTTTCAGGTTCAATTGGCAGAACGTTTGCTCACAAAGTACATTTCAGAAATCTACTGCCATTTAATAACCCCAGGTCCAAGGAAATGCAGCTATAGTATCGACACACAAAAAGGCAAAGGTGCCTTCAGGCAGCTGAATCAAAAACAAAACAAAATAAAGTGATGCAAACATTTCCATTCAACATGATACCACTGATATTACAGATACTAATGAACATAAATAGCTGTGACAATCCTCACAGTTCTCAGTGTGGTTGTTTGTATGAGTGAGAACTGGTTATTTCTTATATCTCAGAGTGCTGACACTGGTGATATAGTTGCTCGTGTTTCACTGCTTGTGCTGACACACTCCAAAAATGTGTGACGCCAGTTGCAAGATATTTGAAACCCCAACATATGCTACTTGCCGTTACCACTTGTAGGTTGACATGAGCGTGTATTGTAGCTGGCTGTTTACGGAGCATCAGACAACACAGCATCAACAGGCTACTTGCCAATAACACATGCCGTCGTATATGCGCAGGTGTTAGGCAATAGTTAAATGGACATTGGAGATAGGCAGGTCCGATAGCAGTAAGAGGTATTCCTTTGAGGAAAATATATATCCCTTGTTTAAAAATGGTTTATATATAAGTATAAACTATGTTGTACTTGCTGTGGAGGAGCAAGAGGTAGAACATACTCAATGTGTGAATAGGAGGCCCCTAAACATTGAGATAGTCAGTGTTTTCCACCAAAACTGCAGCAGTTCCCACGTGGATGTATTTTCTGCAGGTGCAAGACATATTTGCACCTGTTTGTTATGCGTTTTTGAGGTGAAAACCCATACATCCCTGTTTGTTTAATATTCGTGCAGATATGAGCATGACCCTGGAGAGCAAGAGCGCAGCTGCCATCACTCAGCTGATCAACTGCACTGGAATGAAGCACAACAGAGTCAGAGAGGAAGGGAAAGGTGAAGTAGGGCCTAAATCTCTGCGTGGTGAGAAACGAGAGTCAAATGAGTGTGGTGAACTCAAGGTTATTGGGTGCATAATGAAGAAAGACGGATATTAAAACATGAAGAAAAACACATCAGCCATCCATCCTTTGTGTGGGTCCTCATTGCTCTTAGTGCTTTTCATAACAGCACGTATGACTACTAAACACGAGTGTCTTCCGATCTGCTACCTTGAGAGTAAAGAGTGGTTAATTTCAGACTAACTAAAACTTCTTGGTTAAGATTAAATAAAAGATCAATGCAATCGCCCAAGAATATCCCAAACATCTGCCCAAATCTCCTTCCTCATGCTGCCTTCACACATACAGATACACGCACAGCAGTAGGACATCTCTGACCTCATGAAGCTGTATCTCTGTTGGTATGTTGCACTGAGCACGTAATTTACATACTGTACGCTGCATCGACTGGACTTCCTGTTTCACAGTTTCCTTAGTAGAGAATAGATTTGTTTTCTGGGTGATGAAAGAGTTTGACTACAACAATGACACCTGAGATTACAAGACTGATTGCCCTCGTGGTCCTGTATCTGTGCTGGAAGCGATCACGGACATGTAAATATATTTTAGCCAATATACTTTTCTCTGAGGTGCAGCTGATGGACTTTGCAGTGGTGTAACGACACCACACTACTTCCACAACCAACCCGTCAATTGATGACGTTGCTTTACTTTTGTTTGTTTGGTATATTAATAACATATTAGTAATTTTCTCCACCCTTTGCCACACATACTGTAACTTATGTTACCCTGTCTCGCTCTCTCTTTCTTCCTCCCCTCTGCTTTGCTCAGACGCTTTCTTTCCTTGTGCATTGCATCAGGAAGTGGTGAAGGCCTCCTTGACAAGAACTTGACACTATGAGGGTCAGTAGGGGATTGAATCTTCACTGCGGCAATAGTCCAGATACCTTTTAAATCATAACTGCTTACTTGAGAAAGATCCCATTAATCTGATTTTCTTTTTTTTGCCATTCGTCGACATACAAACTCTTCAGTAAAGAAGAAATACTTTCATTCTACTCGGTCTATATTAACACGAGGCTGCACTTATTTAGCAGGGCATTGGCCTGTGAAAAATGGTAATCTCTTAAACTTGACCTTTTCCCACTGATTTACTCAACATACTCAATTTGTTATCCAATTGCTGAATGATACAATGAGTCCATCTCGATGAGGACCCTAATTTATTTCCTGATGTGTCAGTGCTCTACTCTTTAGGCTATCGGTTTCCATTTTGGCAGGGATGCTTTCCAGACAGGAATGTATTGATTGAGACCACAGACGGCTCTAGGCCTGAGCTACCTTTGAATCCATCAGACACTTGTCAGAGGATGAAACCAATGCATGTAGAGGATTATTTGTAGTTTCGTACTGTACAGCATGAAACTCCCAGTTCAACAAAATAAATGCATTGATTAAATAGAGCAGCACAGACAGATACTTACATGGACAACATGCTGCAAGTTTCCCACGGTTATTTAAAGAGGGTGAAAGGAGGGGGATGGCGAAGGCAAAACATTCAGGTAAATTATGGGGTTGCAATTATTGAGCTTCAATCCTAGTTTAAATCAGAGATATAAACACATAAAAAATGTAAAAAAAAAAAAAAAAAAGACCTGCTTTGATCCCAACGTGCCTGTGGACAGAAAACACAATTTATTAAAAGACAGACTGTCTTTTAATAAATTGTGTTTTCTTTAACATGAAAAAGAGTTGAACCACCAGGAGGAACCTTTTTGTTTTAAAGGTGAATGCCACTAAAACTTCAGCGACATCATTTATAAGAATCAACTGAATACGCCTCATTGACTAATAAGGGCCTCTGCTTTGTAGTGAATGTCAAAGGTGAAAGCTCAAAACAATTCAACACATTGACACTTGCACTAACTTGTGACAATGTGGTACTGTTTGGCCTTTTGCCAGACTAACCATTAAACCTGTACACAAATCATTAGCCAAGGTGACGTGAAGAGCAATGATGGAATCTATAATCTCTGTCCCTTTATCTGGCTGCTCAATATAATGAGCGGGCAGGTGTTAATGATGATGGAGGCCAAGACTGGCTCTGGCCAAAGAGCCATGAGCAGAGTGTAATGGGGTGAAAATATTGCTTTGGGACAAAAGTAAATTATAGCTCTCACAAGTAAGCATGACTGAAAGCCAATAGGGCTTTGCTCCAGTTCTCGTAATTATAAGATGGAAACGCATTGATTTTTCCTCTTTATACAATGTTTTATTTCAGCTATTGACTTTATTGAACATGGCAGGGCTAAAATAACACTCCCAATAACCTCACTTATATCATGAATTGTCAAATGTAACCCTAAGTAGTATCAGTGAATTAACTAGTACATCAAATGTAACACACGGACTACAGAAAATAATAAATCAAATAATACATTGTGAAACACAATGAATAAATTGACCATACTCTATTTGTAAACCTTATAAGCACCAAGCCCCGCCTCGCCTATTCTCGGACAACAGTTTTGTTGGGGGTCCATCGAGCTGTATTAGAGATAATTACCAAAACCAGCTTTACGGCTATGTGAGAAAAATAAGATAGCTAGGAAGAGAGCACAAATAAATGAAAGTGGTGCAGTCCAAATGCATTTCTGTTTAAATGTGCATTTCAGTGTAAAAAATATGGCCAGAATTTTAGAAGGCTTTCCAATCACATTGAAGGCACAGTTTCCGTGTTTGTTTTTTGGATTAAAACGAAAGTGGCAGAAATGAGAAAATGCAATACATGGTTTTGATCAGGCAGTTTTCTTGAAGCCGTGGTCTTGCTAAAACTGAGCTCAGCAAATTCATATCGATGGCCCACATTTAGCTTATAAAATAAGCTTATAAGCTCTGAGTTGTAGCAGTTTGGTCAAATTCTTTGCATTTTTGTCCTGCTGTTAGCTAATAGTTGAATGAAAAATTGTCTGGACCCAGTAGTCGAAGTTAATACTGCACCCTATTTTTTTGGGAGAATGTAGTCAGGTATTACATATTGCACTTTTAATTCATTGGCAATACCTTGTAGCATTGTTTTACTGTATATAAAAGCCAATTTTACTCATTACATATGGTCTGCATAACCTTTTTCTAAGAATATCTACTATTTTACAAGTTAAGTCTTGTGATATTCTAAATGGTATTGTAAACATATCCCCATGAAAATACCGACACTGAACTAGTCCGATTATTAGCTCATCCAAATGTGATATTAATAAATAGCAGTTAAAGGCAAACGCCAAAATACAATATGGATATCTGTGAAAAAATGTGTTGTTTCTGTTATGTTAAATTGAGATTGTGCTTGAAGTAAGCTTTCCACAGACAGTTAGCAGTATGTGATGCCGTCAGATTAACTTTTTAACTATTCATTTAGCATCTTGGCAGGGCATCTTGCTTTGCTGTTACAGATTTTTAAATCATTATCCAGCTAATTATGGCGCATAATTAGTCCTGACCGAGCTCTTTCGTGGAGCGTGTTTGTCAGCTAAGTTGCCCATATGTATGACTAATGCTACAGCTGCAGTGACATTCTGATTCTTTGGCAACCTCGAACAACTGAACGTTCCATATATAAATAATTAACTTGTCAAAGTTTGTATGACTTTTGAAAAATGATTTTGTTAAAGCAAATTGTCAGTGGTATGACGATTCACTGATCCTTGCTATTCAAGATGCAGCTACATCGATTCAAAATGCTTGGATAAGGCCAATGTTGGGAGCGAATGATAGAACAATTGCTACAGGCTTCAGGCATCGTTACCCCAAGATGCATGCCTCATATATATTTCTGTTTTTTTAATTACCATTGCAGCTCTTTTCACATTGTATCTCCCAAGTGTTTTTCAGATTTACCACCCACAGTAGACTACTCAATCTCTGCCTGCCTGCCATTCCCAATGGCGCATGCACATACTTACAAATCAGGTGTCCACAATTTGCTCGACACAAACTCTCTGCAGCTCAACTGTAAGTTATCCACAAAGGTTTCAGCGTGTTTTTGGGAACAGCACAGTAATGTTCTCCACCAAACCTGTGCAGTTGTAAAGTTAATACATTAGTCAGCTATAATCATTAAGTCCTGGCGTTGCTAGTGGGTACGGTGGCTGCAGCAAGTCAGTGTTTAGAAAGTTAGCTATTGCTTATGTTACTAAGGCAGCACCAGTAAAACAGGAACACAGGTAATTTTCTGAAGATACATGCGATGGATTTATAAATTGCCACATAACCTACCTAACATTTTTGCATATAAACTAGGTCACTTCATGTAGCATGCAGGGCCCAACATATGGTAGGATGGCATTGCAAACATGCACGATTAAAAGGTTTATTTGGATTTGACTGATTTCTATGTCTGTTTTGCAACCAACAGATCACATTCCAAAGATGACTCAAAAACAGGGGAGGGGAGCACTGTCACCTCACAACAATGTTTTATTTTCCCAAACTTAAAAGATGCGCTGCTGCACACAGTATAGTCTATACTTCTATAATAGCTTATACAAATATGACCTGCTGTGAATAGGTGACTTCCTTCCCGTTTCTACTTTTTTTAGAGATCTTTGTAACCAGTCGGGATATTCTCTAGACCACAAAAGAAACAACAAGACCCTGGATAATGATGGCAGAACATTACTGGCAGATCTTCCAACACACTGGCTTGATCTCAAGAATCTCAGGTTAGCCCACACAGGAGCAGATAAAAGCCTTTCCTGTCTCATCTCAAAGGAACATGCTCGCATAACTCTCTCCGGTACAAAGTTAAAGAAAAAACAAACGTAAAGCTTCTCAGCCTCCATTCTCTGACAGACACGTACGCTTTGAGACAAGAGTCACTTTCTGTGGGACTTCTATGGTTATTCAGACTGCACTCAAACGGCCGGGAGGCTGTTACTGCTGACACCATTGCCAAATGAGGCCCCAGATGCGTCATTGTAATTAGCTGCTGTCCATGTGACGTGCTCATTAATGTGCATATTACTCCCTCTCTCCCACATTTCCTAATTCTAAGGAGGTAAACGTCAACAAATTCACAAGATGTTGAGAGGTTAGCTCATTAGCTCAACCATAAATGACAGCAGACATGAATGTAGAGATCAGAGAGCACATTTTTAGAGCTTCAGAAATGCGAGGTTCGACAGGTGCACGAAAAAAGATGTTTACTGGTGAGAATATTATGATAAAAACAAGGCACAGTGCTTCATGCACGGTGTATATTCCAATGGGAAAATTGTCTTAATGACTTTACGGAATCCTTTCTGAAACTTTTGGCCTGTTTCCTTAATTTAGATGTATGGAACACATGCTTCTTGCTCATACAACATTGTGTCTTAATGCCAGATGGGTTTGCCTCTGCTCACATCTGCCTCTCTGATGTCTGACATTGATATAACAAAGCTCAGTAAATAAAGCAGCAGTTGCGTCAATGTTGTCTCAGTAGCTGGCTAATTAGGAACAGCATGTAGTGGAACAGGGTGACATGGAATTGCAAACACACAGATACATTGTAGGTGTGTTATCTGTGATACTTTATTCCATTGACTGTCAGACAGTGCTGTGAGCAAACTTTAAAATAGAAAGTCCAATGGGGTTGAGGCTATATATATACACACACACACACACACACACACACACCCTTCCAGGCAATCCAGTTCTCTTTGTGTAAAAAAGAAAAGAGGTTGCAATTTCTGCAGATAATTGCTGATGTTAATCACAGTCATATTTGAGAGAGGGAATAACCTCTGCCATTCTTTTAAGCAAGCCAATCCAAGGGTCAGCTGCCCCTTAACCGCCAATAGCTTCACTGACTAATTACTGCAGTTCAGCTGCCTACACTCTCCAGAGCACTCTCCCAGCTTCTCGATCCAACCACTTATATTCCAGTCTCTTCTATAGTCACAGAGTCCTTATCCAGTTGGGTAAGTCCATTATGTTTTCTTGAGATCACGACTCTGCCAGATTGTCTCTGCTTGTTTGATGAATGGAGTTGTTTTGAATTCGATCCAGCGGGAGTGACTGACCAGGTGTTAGAATATTTGCTCAACCCTTGTTTTGGTTAACGGTTAATGACTTGAACTTCAAATCCAATCAATTTAACAGGATATAAATAGAGACACTTTTACACACCATAGGATAATGTGCAATTGTGGTTGCAAAATTAATCTAAGGATGTTGGAAAGCCTAATTATATCCCTGTATTTCTGGGGCATGTACATGACACTCAGATGCCTCAACATGGTGCCTAATTCAAATTAGCTTCTTTACTTAATAGGCGATAGCTGTTAACATGGGCGCGGAAATGAAAAGCAAAAGGTTTTGCGAGTAACTAATAGTAATTCAATAGAAACACCGGAAGAGGTAATCAAGATGAAATACTGCCGATTTGAAGAGAAAGGGACAATCTGGCAGGAGCCCACTGCTGCTTTTAAGAGAGGCCAGCAACACACAATTTGTTTCTAGTTCCAGTGACTCTCTCCACCTATCCATCCAGGCTCTCAATTCAATCCACTCCCCTGCATGGCCATGTTGCAAAGCAAAAGTATTGATTTTTCTTTTGTTCCCCCCCCCCCCCCCCCCCCCTTTCTTTATAGTGAACCATCTCCCTGCTGGGGGCCAATATTCCTGTTCCGGTCTTTTTTTCTATTCAGCTATAGAGTCCACACATCTTCTGTAAGACTTTCCTCTATCATTACTGACTTTTCTAGTTTGGGAAATGGGGAAAACTTCCTTGTGAATGTACAGAAAAGTAAACTGAACAATAAAATCAGTATCACTGATCAGATTCCGTTTTGGTTGATTGTATTGTGTTTCTTGCATGTTGCTTCAGGAAAAATATAATTTAAAGCCAATCTTTGTTCAGTTTTTATTTTTTTAAAGAACAAAGGAATTCAACAGTATAAATATTAGCCTCTCCTCCAACAATCTTTTACTCCAGCACTTTTTGATTGAACGACCGTGGGTCGACTGTTGAGCTACGCCAGTCAGCTGTGTCCCAACACCCTGCAAGCAATCTATAAAGGATCCAGTCCCTCCCGGCACTTGGGAAGCTCACTTAAAGACATCGATACTCTGGGAAATGAGACACAGAACAATGTCTTCAGCGACTGAGAAGTTAGACGGCTGACTGAGATGCCCTTACATCTTATTTAAGGTGCTGCTGCTCAATGTAGTCCAGTTCATTGAGTGAACCGCTTTCACTCTTGTTAAAACATCAAACTGCACAGGATGTCGAGCCAAAAGGCAGGTAGAGGGGATAAGCAAGAAAGGTGAACTTCTCTTTCTAAATGGAGGGAATGCAATTTCTGTTAACAACAATCAGAAATGATCTAGGTTTGCATGTTAGCATGGACGACTAAAAGGTTATATATCCTGCATGTATGGTGCTTTCTCACCATAAATGCAGGTTATATAACCTTTGAGTTCTTTGCTGGTTGACCCGTTTGTGGGCGAGGGATTGTATTCATTTACTCAAAATTCACACAAAACCAAATATGACCTCCACAGTCAGTCGGCATTGTTGAGAGATTCTCAACAATGTGCTTCGATTAACTCAAAATTCTAAAATATTGTTGAAACACTTTTTCCCTCAGGAGTACATTAGGAGAAGGATTAATCCGTAAATTGAATATTTAGATAAATTCCCTGCCTCTCTGAAGGAACATTGCATTGTCAATCAAATGTCAGCAATTGAGGTCCTGGTTGTCAAACCTCCCTTATTGCTTTCGCTACAAAAACACCATATGTGCGGGGGAATACATATCAAATGGCATTAGAATGACAGAAGAGGGACTTGGAGATAGCTGAGCGAGTCAGTGATAAAAGTATCACAGATTACTCATGACAAATGGCCTACAATCTATCAACTTCCAATCATACTAAAGTTGATGCTGTACAGAAACACTAGGATGCAAAAGCTGAGCTAGCCCGCCTCAATCTGATGAATACATTTGATATTTTCTCAGATGAGCCATACAGTGAAACAGAAATACAGTTGAAATGTGTTTCAGTGGGTGATTTCAAAGAATGCATCATGTTTGTGTCAGCTGCAACTCTGCAATGATTGATTTTGCTGTCAGAATGCGGCGCCACTCCGTTATCACTTAAGCTCAGATGTACGCGTTACTAGCCATCAGCACATTGATGTCCAACCCAACAGGCAAGAGGCTTCTGCTACACTCAGTCAGGGGCACAGAGACACTGTAGCACCAACTGCTCTAACATCGGAGAGGAAACAACAGCAAGCGCGAGCCGTCAATTTCGCCGGTTTAGATCGATGAGATCGAAAATCAATTCTCTTGCACATTCACTCCTAAGTTACTGCTGAGAACAACTGTCAATAGCTGCTACTTGCTCTCAACAAACCACAGTTTTATGTGTGGAATCCATTTTGGCAAACATTGTTATCAAGTGGCTGATGATGGACAAAAAAAACAGATAGACTCGAAATGAAATCAAAAAGGCAGATATTCTCTTTTGGTGCTACAAGTAAAGGTCGCGAAACTACTTTTAAAAGAGGAGTACGTTATCAAGGTTATTTCTGATCTCAGCAGCTTTTGACATCTTCATTGTATGGCCTCTAGCCACTCTTCCCATCTCTCACACGCTGCCTCCGTTTCTCATGCCACAATCTTCTTCATCTGCTGCTCACAGCTATGTGTTTAATGTTCAGGTTTCTTGTTGATCTGCATCCTGCCTAATGCATGCTTTCATGCTCTGCCACCTTCTCACCCCATGGCATGAAGCTACTGACTGACAGTTACCCGGAGGAGCCTCTGATGCAGCAACTTAGTCTCTACAGCGGCTGCTGGGCCCATGCTGAGACGGAGGTTGGAAAGTGATGGTAATGTGTTGAGAGAGAGACTCTAATGCAACACGCAAGTTTGCATGAGCAGGCATGAAGCAGGTGGCATTGAACAGATTTGTTGTAGGTGTTGGGCTCCAAGGTAAGCTCCTAGGTTTTAGATGCATTATCAGCATATTGCAAACGTAGCAACACCAAATACTGGCTTTGATCTTTTGACGAAAACTGAACTATGACGGTTCCTATGAAGTCTTTTCTTGTATTGTCTTAACCGCAGTGCAGACATAATAAATCCACTTTGATAAGAAGGAAAACAACTTGTTTTCTGAGACAGGATTACAAAACCAGACAGGCCCGTCTATATCTTGCTGCTGCCTTTTTGCTTGTGCCCAGGGCTTCATTAAACTGATCTGAAAGAAAAATGTAAGATCTCGGTCTTCATTGAGTGCACAAAGGCATGTGTGCCAATCCAGAGACAGAAAAACAAGTTACATCATGCATCATGGAACAATGGGGGACACCTAAGTGAAGTGCTGAAGGAAATGTATTTCTTAGACAGGGACAGGCCAAACGGGTATGGGGTCTGCCATCATTTGCAATGAAAATCACCCACCAGCTATTAAGAAACTAATGTCAGTATTGATTGTCTCACCTCCTGAAAAAAGTACTTAAAATGGACCTCATCAACCATACCAAGAGGATGCTTTATACGATCTTGATGAGAAAAGGTAGCAGGGCTCTAACACAAGAGTGGCAAGCCTTCCCAGAGATGGGGAAAAATGATCAGGGACATGAAAAAAGAAAAGAAAATGGTCACGTACCTTGTCTAAAAAACAACAACACACAACTGTGATTCAAATGTGCCCAAACAAACATTCCCTTACAAAAATGAATTATAACACAGACTATTGTCTGGGAACAGTATTCTGCACCACTTTAATACACATAACTGACTGCAGTGAAGCTGTAGGCAGGCAAGGAGTGATTCCCATCTGATATCTTTTCTCTACCCTTACAAGTGTGGTTTTGAAGCATAACTATCCCCTTAAAAGTAAAACGGCAGAGTAGTTGGATCAAAAAGTTCTAGTATTCAGCGTTGTTTAATCAGGCTCAACTCTATAAAACCAAGGAAATGACTATATGACTAACATTTTGTTATAATGATAAATAGCGCAACACTCCACTTATCTCATTGTGCCCACTGATGAACGGACCTGCTACAATTGACCATACTTGCATAATGATAATAATAATAATAACAATACGAGTAAATATGTACAGTGGACTCTACCAAATGGTTAGGTTCTCAAAGTCAAAGTCAGTTTTATTTGTCACTTCTTCTATTTGTGAAAACATACAGAAGATCTGAAATTGTGTTTCTCTTCTGTCTGACATAAAGTGGATAGTGCAAAAACAGTTAAAAGTTAATAAATAGAACAACATATATACAACATAAATAAACAACATAAATTAAACAACATAAATTAGCAAACAACATACATTTAAACAACATAAATTAGCAAACTATAAGAGTGAGTTATAGCAGCGGTGGTAACATCTCAGGAGCTACGATATGGAGGATGTTATGAGGCCACCACGTATGTGTGTCATGTTGATTATTGTGGGGGGCTGGAGATGTTGCTGGTAAGGGTGTGTGTGCTGGGAATAGCACGAACTGAATATAAAGACAGGAACGTTAGCAAGAGTGAGTTTTGCTGAATGGTGCATACAAAGATAGTGCTGATACTTCACCATACCATACTTGTAGACCTGAGAGCCATCTAAAAGAGGAACTGCAGGGTTGTTGCTTCGCATTGGCATTGTGAGAGACTCATTTGATTAATTTGATTCTGAATGTTGGTTGATCTGTGCTACATCAATCAAAGCAGCAAAACAGACTTTTTGATTCATACATTAGGCGGCAAAAGGTTTATTTTTATCTAGTTTCTTCATTTCTAATTATTCTCAACATCCGGATGTGTTGTATATTTGTTATTCATCAGTGCAGATTGCAGCATAATTTTATTGCATTGTTTCAAACATGTGCTTCCATACCACGTGCAATTAAAATTAAAAAACTTGTTTGACCTGAAAGTATTCCATTTGTTTCCCAAACACTACAATGCAGGTGTTCAGCATGACGAATCCATAAAACAGGATTAACAATTTAGAAAAGTACTCCTTGACTCAAGGGCCTCTGGCTCTCAGCTTTGAAGTCAGGTTCATATAAGTGCAAGGTATATCCAAGTAATTGCCTTGACAATTACAAAACTGAAACAAATGTACTTCATCATATTTCACTGCAAACTTCTGTTTGATAAAGTCACGTTTTAGCAGTTTATTAGTTGTGTCGAGAAGGTGTGCAATAAACAATACTTTGGTGAGAACACACTGCAAACAACTCTAAACATTTATGGGACTATTTTTAGAGCATTGTTGCGTTCACCAGATAGCAGGTGTAATTCTGTAATTCTGAGCTCTCTTGAACATGAACAGGTATTCACTGCTGCATTCAGAGTCCTTTAGTGAGAAAAATGACATCGGAGCTGACCAAAGTGTATCTTAGCTGGTCAGTTTGGCTTACGACTGGATGGGGTAAGCTCTGAAACATATTGGCAATAACGCTGGTTTTTGCTTTTTCAAACAGATAAGGATAACAAGCATATTCCTCAAATAAAGAAAGCGTTGTTGACTTGTACAGCAAGAAAAGAAAAGAGGTACTGTGTCTAGTGTCGTAACAAAAACACTACGTGACTAAGCGTGCATCTAGAGCTAAACTGGACTCCACTTGTTTTCAGTGATGTACTGTCAGCTAATAGAGAGTTGTACATTCTGGAAGTATTAGCATCTTGGCAAATAAAGTAACCTCAGCTGCAAACATCTTTTAATTGAATCCTTAAATGCTGAAGGGTTTGACTTCGATCTTCAAATTAACAGTAATTTGCCCAAATGTTATCTGTTTATGCAATCCTATTTTTCATCCATATCGGCATCAACAAACTAGTTTTTTGGCAATGAACTTTAGTTCATCGCCTTGAAGTGACTATCTGAACAAAAATGGCATGCGTTGTAACACTATTTCAGTCAGTAACTATGAAAATAACCCAAAGGTCAACAGACAAATCAAACACAAATTGAATATGTTCCAAAGTAACACTTTCTTGAGCTACTGACAGATTAATGGTTTAATGGTTTTTACAAGTTGCTCTATTTTACGATGATTCTCTAACTTAATAGATGTGGCATCACATCCCTAAACCCCCAAGGATGCTGTCACAGGCAGAACAATTAATTGAAATGTGTCTCTGTTCAATTTATAAATAAGTGACTCATAAAAGTATCTCTTGATGATGGAAAAATAAATGACTTTCTCGCATTTACAGCATTTGAAAGTGCCACATTGTTGAGCTTTCACTCTTAAGAGTCTTTGATGTATTGTGGGGTGTATTTTATGAAACATGTTTCATTGAACAAGATCAAACCTACCTTTTGATTTTCACCAATCTAACCTGACCCCGTCCGAGTTAGTAGAAACACGACAAATAACATTTCATAATACTATTTTTTTAAAGGTGAAAGACAAATCACTGTTTGCACCTCCATTCTGTGATCTGCACTCACCATTTCATAAGTCTTCAAAGACTCACAAGCTGTCTTGAAAAGATACAGCTGGTATAGATCATTTTTACTGTCATCACAATACAAATAACTGCAGGTTAGTAACAGCAACGTCTGCTTCCATTTCACCAGCCTCCCCAGAGCTATCAGGGTTTTACGAGATCCCCATGAACCTCTCTCCACCCACTCTTTGATTAGTTGCATTGGCAATGAAAATAAAACAACCTGCTCATGTCGTTAATAAAAAAAAACAGTATTAATGCAGCTACTACTCAAATAGTTTGAAAAGGAACAAAAAAGAACTGATAGCTAACAAAATATTGTGCAATAATTGGCAACATCATGCTACTTTGCCAAGTCCTTCCCTCCAACCTCGCCAGATCAATTTGGGAGTGCTGATTGTGCACGGTCGTTGGCATGGAGCTGTGAACTGTTTCTACCATGTTAAGGACAATGCCAGTGATTGGTACAAGAGAACGGTGGTAACAATTCTGCATGTGTGCCCCAGGGCTGCAATCAGCCTGACCAACCCATGTTTAGCCCCCTCAAGTGTTTGAGCCTCCATTTTGAGAATGTTTTATGCCACAGAATGAATCGTGGCTGCCCTGGTTGAAAACTTTCAAAAGATGTGTACAGTACCATATGAGAGCCTCAACGTTAAGTTATTTTTATAATAGTGGGTTGACACAGAGATGTCAAAAGCAATGTTATATTTTAATCTGTCGGCGGACTCAAAAAAGCTTTATGTGAAAAGAACAGTGTGTTCTGCTGGCTTATTCTGAAAAGCCACCCACGGATTCACCCGCTATCAATACACCTGCGGGTGAGATTGTACATAAATACCATCTTTAAGAGGAAATATGACACGGTGCAGAGATGCCAGAAGCTCTCTCAATCATCACAGTTCCCACAACAGTGTCCAAACAGCCTCTCTTCTTTACAAAATGCATAAATAAATGAGAAGAGGAGACAAAAAAAAGTCAGGTTTGACAATCATATTAGCTTACACATCCATTTCCCTACATATTTTAGAATAGTCTTTTTTTTTTTACAGCAAGTCGTGTCAGGCACCCCTTGACCTGTTCAGAGCACTCAGGATATTCATAGCCGACACGGGGTTACCAAAATCTTCTCATGCATGAAGCCCTGCTGTTTTTGCCTGAGGAACACATTTATTCATGCTAGTAGAGACTCAAAAGATTAACTTACCATACTGGAACAAATGCAAAGAACATGTCTGCTTTCTGCCAGGAGAGCTGATAGGTGACTACACACATTCAGTCTGAAACACAAAAAGAGAAGACTTCTGTAAGGACACGCAATATGTATGTTATTCCACAAGACAGACTCAAAAATGTCAGCAAGCAGGACGCGTGTTTCGTCAACTCTATGTACTCTACGTCACACTGGATAAGAGCATTAGTTGAATGCCTAAAACAGAGATGTATTTCCTAGACTTTATATAGCTCCCAGCCATGCCTCCCTGTGTGTTAAAGGAAAAACATTATGAACACAGTAAGGAATAAAATCAGCCAGAAAATTAGATTTTAGTGAGGTTATTGCTCTATTAGGAGATAATATCCTGCAAGACTCCATAAATACATTAAAAAACATTAAATATAATTCCGTTACTCTGGACAGACTGGTATATAGAGCCCAGAAACATACTGTAGCCTTAATTTTGACATTTCAAAACTTCTTTTAAAAAAATGTCCTTCCAGTTGTATCAGTACAGTGGTCTTATTGAAGAACACCCGCAAGCCAAGCGTCGCTATTTTGGTGATCTAAAATGTTTGCCTAAACAATTTTCATAATAAATGTCCCCCTTTATTTTATTAATGAAAAGCTTTTTTTTTATCTTGAAGCAGCAAAATCTGGACATTTTCGGTTTTTATCAGCAGTAACTTAACCCGACTCAGACAGAAGGTCTCAGCTGGGCTCCAGTCTCGATGGTCCAAGTACGTCGGATTGGGACCGCATGCTTTGTACACCTCATTGAAATCTGAACTCAATGCAAGCAAGGTCACCTTGGAACGTGGTCTGGCTGATCGGATGCCAAGGCGAGCGAGATCCGATCTTGGAGCGCTCAGACATGACAGCTAACGCGTCTTGGGATGACAAAAGGCCCATTGAAAAGACAAGTGTCACCACAAAGCCTCCAAATAATTTGAAAACCCCCAAAATCCTCTGATAGGTGAATGGTGTAGTTGTGGGGAATTGGGACATGAAAAAAAGAACTTGAACTTGAGGTAATTATATTGGTATATCTATTTTGCTGTAATGCGAGTAGAAGGAGCAATATCTTTAATATCTCTGATTGCATTAGACTGTTGTTGACAGTGTTACATAATCTTTACACTTTTTAGCCATTTCACTCACAGAATTAGCCTTCAGACTTAAAAAAAATATATTTGAAATGACATACACCTTGAAGAAAATAGTTATCCATTGCAAATGGCCATCCCATCTAAAAATACATCATCATTCTACTTTATAAAAGAAACGGTTCTGGTGGGTATTTTGCACAGATTCACTGTCAGGCATTTTTACAAACACAAAAGGCACTTGTTGTGATTTCAATTGAATTGCTTTGCCAGTTGTTTTCCCTATAGGAAGACTAGCAGCAGCACTGGGTGGCTTACACTGCTGTCAATCTGAAGCACTTTCAACATTAAAAATATGCCTCTGTACAGCAGCATTCAAAGCTTCCCTCTGTCATTGTCAATGTTGACACAATTTTTGCTCACTGTGGAATGTTTACCTTTTGTTGGGAAAACGTTTTCTAAATCTAATACTAGTTTGTGTTTTATATTTTTCACTGTAATATGTCAATCATATTTGATGAGATTGTGTTTGAAGTGAAGGGAAAAATAACAAGTACAGAAAAACCTCAATCTGCCATTCACTGAATCTCTTCCTTTCTCCCAGCAATGTTTTGAAATAATGAGATCTCTGGCACGGTTAACCCTGAAAAGTAGAGGCAGCAGAAATGAGAATGACAGGTCAAGTCAAATAGCCATGAGAGTTTGAACAGCCGTTTTAATGATTGCATCCAGGCTTACTATTGGCTGTAGTCTTCAGACTCTAACCACATTCCTGTCTGTTATAATCACAGCCTTGTGACAAATTATTCAGGTGAGATGCTGGCGCTTTTTTCTGGATCTGCAGGATCATTTTGGCTCACAAGAGGCGAATAATAGCACTGTCCAGGGAGGGGATTTGGGTGGAGTAAGGGTGAGAGAATGAGGATGAGACACCACTGGGATGAAATCTGGAGAATGCCAAGGTCAGCAGTCTCTCTCCCTCCCTCCCTCTCCCAAGGCCTAGCCTTTCTTTCTGAACCAGGATATTTAGGCTTTGTGAGTGCAAGCTGTCACATGACATGACAGGCTTGATGGTGTGAGTGCCTCCATAAAGCCACCAGGTTTCTCCGACCAGTGCAAGTCAGTCAAACTTGACTAAGATGGCTGCTGACTCCTCCCTAAGGCTCACTCCGACTTCCCATCTGCTTCAACTTTACTTTTGAAGTGAATAGAAACTGCCGTTTTAGGCAAAAATAAAATAGATTTATGACGGCAGGACTGTAACATCTAAGGTTTGACTGCTTCTTTTCTCCATAAATATGAATATAATTCTGCAGGCATAATGTATTTATGTCAGCCACCCCGGAAGTTAACATCGCAACGGTTCCCTTAAAAAAAAGGCTAATGCAATTTTTCTATTGGATTTTGGATTATTGAAGAAAATAAGCTTTGTGGCAAAAAAGAATTATGAGACAAACAAGTTTTGTTAAGCAAAATAACATAATAATGTGAGGCTACAAACGAACTACATCATAATCACCTAACTTGTCACCACCAGTAAGGCAGACTAGTGTTCGGCATTGTGATGTTTAATAGTCTCATTTAGCCACTTGTTAGCAACTGCCTTTTTTAAGACACGTAAAAGCTTCTTAATATTTTACATCATAGAACAAACATTAACATCGTTCAATCTGGTGTTAGTCACAGTACTTATTTCCGGCATCTAACCAAAATCCCCCCCCAAAAAAAAACATTGACTTCGAGACAAGGGATCTGGAAGAGCAAAAATGCTGACTCATTTCCGGGTTTTAGGACGCTGTGTTTCCAGTCATAGTGCATTTAAATGATTTAGCAACATCAAACTAAGTAGACTGACGAGAAAACTATATTCTTTAGAGTACAACACACAAAAAAACAAAGAAATTGTCACACTGATTGTGTGCATTCTCCTGTACACAATCACCAAACGCTCATCTGTACACAGAAGATGGATTAATGCTGAACCTCTAGCGGACTGCAGCTACACTGGTATGTTCCCATTACCTTTGGCTTCCGAATACACTGCCATAACTCAGCTAAATCACATCTGTCCCTCCCACTTCCAATTCCCATCTATTTTTGTGAATATTTATAATATAATTTTTTTACTGTGTTAGTGATACAATTGTCAGTGATGTTGTGCTTCCATCTCCAGGATGTCCAAAAGGGGCTTGCATACTTAAAAACAGCCCCTACTATAACGTAAGGCCTTTCATCAAAACGGTTCATATAGTATATGTCCGGCCAAACTATTATGACATCTTGCTTCATTGAAGCATTGTGAAGTTATATGAACTAAGTCTCTATGATTAAATTTCAATTTTAATTTTGAGTACACCCTGATGTACTGTTGGCGTTCGGGGCTCACATATTACACATTATGCTATCATCCTTTGCTTTAGCAAGAAGGGTGTGATAGGATACACCCTCATGTTACTTTTTCCATTTAACATCCTGTCTTTTATTGTGTAGTAAACACAAGGAAAATTCCCAAAATGTACCCTGAAGTCATACCCTAGAAGTAATGTCTTAAACTGTACTCTAAATTGTTATTCAGTGTTTCAATATAATCCATATAGTCCATTAAAGACTCATCCTTTAGTCCTCTTATAAAATATCAATGAGAGACAAAGACAATGTTCGTGTTTGGCTGCATGTTGAACTAGTTATCAGTCCTAAAACATTCATGCTTATTCATAATAAAAGGACAGGGAGAATAGGGGAAAACATTTCGACATCACAAGGGTATTTACCCACTATAAACAGAGTGCCTTTTGTAATCCTTTCAAAGGCCTTCCTTAACTACAAAGTGCTTTATGTGATGCTTTTGTTGGGGGTGCAGATATGGTAAGGTAAGGATAGTTCTGCCAAATATTTGTATTTTGTCAAATCATTCAATATTTGCCCTCCAACTCCTCATCAAGAAATATCAAAAATATAGATTCATGGATTTATATTCTCTGACATTTTGTTGCACTCGTCATCATAATTTATCAGGAGTTCCCTGAAGGCAACAGGCAATAAATAATTGATGGGCCTGAAAGCTGTTTGGCTTTGGGAGGGAGCGCTTGCAACTCTCTTGGGAAACAAAAAGCACCAGCAGCTTTGAAACTAGCGGAAGCGGGCAAGCCTCGGTTGGAATTAGTGTTGTGTTCCGTCATGCCAAACATTTGGTGCTGAGACAATGCAATACAGTTTCATTACAATGCCGAAGCCTCGCAGGCAGAGACATCAAAGGCCCGTTTTTTCTCGGCCTCAGTTTACAAAGACAATGACGATATGGAGATATAGTTAAGACTAATTTCAAAGAGAACTACTGACAGTTTCATTACGAACATGTATGGAGCTGAAATAATGAAATACTACAGTATACAACTTGAGGTATAAAACTGTGTGTGGGTGTCCAACCTACAAAAAGAACCCATCTATCGCTCTCCCTAAATGCAGTCCCTTATCACGGAAATGTAATCATCTCAAACTACAGCGGACTTACTTTGAAACTTTTGCTACACTTTTGCGGCCTGTGCAACACAACTTTCAACCACTGTTTCGCCAGTATGATGTGCGAAAAACATGTACAGACAGCCCTGACGTGATTCAATTATTTGCAAACATGAAAAGCTCATTTCTAAAGCTACAAAGTCGAGACCCCAAACGTGCTGGAGCAAGATGTATTCAATTACAAGGCAATCAGTTCTGAGACAAGAACTTAACTTAAAAACAACTGGGCCTTCAAACAAGTTGGCCTTCCATTAATTATCAATCAAGTAGCTGCGAGCAGCGTGTCTTCATGTTGTGGCTCAACTTTTTTCATGTTCAAAAATCTAGGTTTAAAATTAGACAAATAACTGAATTATTTACGGCAGACGTTGACATTACAGTAAACAATCATTGTTGGCTTCATAATTTCTGAGACATCTTGCACTGAAAAGAAGTTATCTTCAATGTTTTTAATGGGATGACAAGGCTGATTGAGAAAATAGTTGTTCAATAAAAAAATCTGGAGCAATCTTGTAAACAGTGTCACATTTCCCACCGGGACCTTTTGAGAGTCTTTAAAGTTCGAGAATCAGTATGTAGGCCACAGTACAAAAGCTTTTGGACACAAAGAGAACAGGGATTCAGTCAAGGTTTCTAAATGCCACAGCAGAGACAGATAGTGTTGGAGAGCATTGCACCCTGGTGAAGAAAAATGGTTTTATCCAGTAAAACCTATCTGGTACAGTGGGACCATTTAAAAGTGTCCCGCCCTACAGCGAGAATGTCGCACCTTTGGCTCAGTCGCAGTTTTGTGTAAGAGCGACTGTTCTGTTGCATTTTGCTTATGTGCGAGGTCGAACCAGATGGATTGACTGTTTAGTTCAACACTAAATTAAAATTGGGAAAAATTGTATAGAAGGTCCTAAATTAAGGCGATACTCAGCGTGCCAAAAGCTGATGTAAAAGTCAGGGAAATATTTAAAAAAAAATAAAAATTGTTCCAGGGCAATATGCAATTTGTCATTTTACATTTTGAAGTTTCTCTTAAGAATGAAGGTGGGAGATCCTGCCGGCAAGAGACAAATGATGCCCTCTCTGAGGAGATTCCCGGTAAATATCTACCTATAAAGACATATCTATTCTCTTTTCAAAAATGAAATAGCGTCTTCCTGTTTGGAATGGGCCAATCGTTTAGCTTCTAGTATTTCTGCTGGCAGCTTTCTCGTGAACTACTAATCCAAACAAGTTTACATCCAACACTGCACACCCGCCATGAAAAAGTTGCATCCCTTAGCAGTGCTGGGGTATATGTATCATCATGATACACATGCTCACACAAATATCAATGAAGCTGTACCCAGCATTGCATTTGGTGGTGTAAAAGTTGATATTGTAGCATGCTGTAATGTTAATAATAGATCGCACTCGACTGCAATTCTCTGGGTCCAGAGTGATCCAAGTGTGAAGTCAATCGGAATAACGGTTGTCAAATCAAAAAGGACTGACATACAGACAGAGACTCCTTCCATTTTAGTGAGATAGAGGTTCTCAAATACATATTTGTGGGTTTCTGTTGTCAGACAACCAAATGAGGAACAAATGAACCTGTGATTTAATTGAGCCTTAAATGTCATTCTAGCTGCTGAGCCATGGTGGTAATCAAATTATCCTATAATTGCAACGTCATCTGACATAATCAACATAAATACAGGTTAATGACAACAGTTGTGATTGGCTGTGCTGCAAGTGTCCTCTCTGCGGTCGCAAATACCGTGTGTTAATACAGCAAAATTCCCGATTTAGAGCATCTCATTTACATGTTGCTCTGCTCTGTTGCTAGACAACGGAGAGAGTAAGAAACGGATGTATAGCGGTATATAGGGGGTCACGGCTAATTAATACCTACTACTTGTTACGCAGCGGTCATTGCAAGCTGCTGACTACTGATCAAATATTTTACGACCACTATTGTATGATAAAGTAAAGCTGTGTGATTTAGAGGCATTTATAATTCCACTCAGCACTGGATCTGTAGTTCATTAGTGGAAATCAGGGGTATGAATACAAAACTTCACCAATGTACACATGACCTTGTTTATGTAACTTCCTATATTAATTAATTCTAGCAAATCCCCATATGAAATGGTTAGCGTCATAGAATATGCTGGGAGCAGTTGTTCCGATTAATTACTGTTGACTGTGGTGACCTGCCATAGTCTTAATTTGTCCAGCCACAGTTTCATAAATAATCACAGATATTTGTACACTTCTCAATGGGTGGGCTGGCTGACCTATGCCGCTGAGGTACCCTGCGATCAGCTCCAGCTCAGCTCGGAAAAGGGCCAGGATGAAGGAGGCTTTACACCCCTTGGGTCTGTGGACTGCTCGTTGCATGCTCTCCCTGCGGGAAGGCACAGGGCACCCGTTTTTTGTCGTGACTGTCAACAGAGGCAGATTTTCCTCAGGCCACGAATGTTGACAATCCCCTGCCCGACCTTTCTTGAAACACGGAGCCTGTCTCGAATATATAATACCTTGTGAGTGTGACTTTTTTGCCGTGACATCACCGTTCATATCTATAGGAATGATGTGTTTTGGATTAAACTATTTGTTAGAGCACAGCGATGGAAGTACTCAGATCTTTTAAATAAGTAGAAGTAATACCATCGTGTAGAAATACTATGTTCGAAGTAAAAGTCCTGCATTCAGAATGTTTCGGTTTATAATATCACATAAATAAACTGTAATTGTTGATGCATTAATGTGTTCATCACTCGAATGCTGCAGCTGGTAAAGACAGAGCTAATTTTAACTACTTTAATTAGGCTGTATACTACTTAATACATCATAGTTTATGCATTGATTTGTTCTCTATTAAGAATCTGAAAAGCTAGTTACTAATGTTGTCAAAAAAATGTAGTGAAGACAATTTTTGTCCTGAAATGTTGTGGAGTAGCAAAATAAAGTAGCATGAAATGGAAATACTCAAGTACCAGTACCTCAAAATGTGTTTCTTACCGTTGTTTATTGCTTTTTTTGTCTTCTGTTTTTACCATGTAAAGTACCTTTGAGTACCTTTTTACAGCGCAATACAAAGTATTAGTATTATTTAGTACTTGAATGGGCTAAATATACTTAGGATAATTAACTTAAAAGGATAATTAAATTAAACTTAAAATTGTTATATTGACTGAAAATGTTAATGGATTAATTTCGTTTCCTGGATTGCAATTTACAAGCAGCAATTGAAAAAAGGTGTGTTGAACTTTTACTTCAGTGGTTATAGCTATGCTTCTTTGTAAACTATATGTGCGACCAACTGAAGCAAGAAGTTGAGAATATTGTTATGTTTGCATTCAATATCAATTTCTTATCGTCCATGATTAGATGTTCTGCAGTAGATGCTCATTCAGTTTATGTATTCTCCAAGTTAATGTCTGAGAAGAGGCTGTGTTGAAATGGCAATGCTGTCATTGCAGTATTAATACACAGCAGATATGCATGGTCATCAGAGCATAAAGTCTAATCAGAGTCATCATACGCTGTGACAAACACTGTAAATTATAATATTTCCCATTTGCTTTTGTTAAGATCTTTCATTTTAATGAGGTTTATTGTACTTTATCTCAAATGAAAACTATAATGTCCAAAAAAGAAAATCACATGAATCAACCACATCTATTACTTATGAAAATAACTGCAACAATTCAAACTTCCTAACAGTTAATTTACCAACAGCATTACCATTATACTCATTTTAATTCATTTAGACTTAATTCATTTATTTATATATCCAACACAATAATAAATAAGGTTCATTTTTCACAAAGTAAGGGAAACTGAGGCAATATTATTGAAATCATCATTCAAAAGAGGTCTGTTTCACTGCCGAGCCTAAATCTTTCTTTAACTTCTTTCCTCTGACAAAGACCAGAATTTATATGACCGGCTTATCCATCCGTTGATACATTTCTCTACTCCACACTGAATCTCTGAAAGGAGAAGCCTAAAGGTTTACTGCATTTGGAGTCCCCATAAGATAAGATGTATAGGTAATTCAACATCATTGTGCACATTTGTCCTCCAGGTGATTTCCTCTATTGTCACCATGATGTTACCTTCTATGATGGTTCTGTCTTGCACCGAGTACGGTCTTAACCACGACAGTGATATCCGTTTGCTAGTCTTACACAAGCATCATATTAATAAAAAGTACCCTGTGGAGTTGCTGACAAGTAGTATCAATGATTTTATCTGTGGGTCCCCATGTTTGCTTGCACAAAGACACACATATATATATATATACATACATATACACACATACATATATATATATATATATATATATATATATATATATACATATACATATATATACATATACATATATATACATATATATATATACATATATATATATATATATATATATATATATATATATATATATATATATATATATATATATATATATATATATACACACATACACATGTATGAGCATGCAGGTTACACATTTCTGCCGCTGGCTTCACGCTGCTCCAGTGATCTGACAGTCTCTGGCAGTAAAGAAATGTATTTATTTAAAGAAACAGTGAAGAAAAAGCTTGCTAAACAAAGCACAATTTAAATTATAAAAAGAAAAACAGATTTTATGAGGAGAGAAATTCCTGTTTGTTACACCTCAACAACAGAATGCATTTTGGTGAGCCCTTTGAAACAATCTAGCTACTTGCCTGTGGGATTTATCAAATACATAATAGTGTGAGAATATAGATTGTTACTCCAGCGGTAATTACAGAATTGTATTGCTTTTTTCAGCAGCTGCCCTGGACCTTGCTTGACATGATTGGCATTGCTGTGGGCACGTGTGCTGTACTGTACATAACCGGGTTGTGTGCTTGACAGCGGTTGTAAAACTGTAAATAAAGGATCACACTTTGAATATTCATGCACTTATTTTGAGGCCGCAAACAAAGCTTGTAACTGATGTTAAAGAAGCCACTATGGTTGTGGTTCCTGATAATGTGGTTTACTGAAGTATGTATGTGATGTTTTTAAAAACACGGTGCAGAAAGAAACAATATTACTGGCTATTGGTTTCCCCTCTTCCATCTGTTCCGTCTGTTTATTTCTGGCCACATTTTCAGCTGCAGTGTGCCAGAATTTTGAAAATGAATCCCACACAAGTGAGCAGTATGTTACACAGGGCCTTCGAGAAGGTTGTATGCTGCTGATTGGATAATATATGCTCTTAATGTCCTAGTGAGGGAATGCAGTGATGTTTCTTTTCTGTTATACAAGGTCCTATCAGAATAAATTGTGGAATGGTCAGTCAATCAACTATATGCAAATGAACAATCAAACAAAAAACAAAAAAAAGCAAATGACAAAAAGAGAGGCAAAAGGACAGCCTAATGCTGCGTTCACACCAAACCGCGCCAGTTTACCCTCTCGACAATAAAAGCTGTGTTCACACCGCTATCGACCATGGAATAAATAACCACTAGTTCTGCTATATACGTGTTGTGCCCAAAACGTCGGAACAGCAAACGCCCTCGTGTTTGGGTTCATACCACCATCCGTAGCCGCACACAGCTCGGTGAATTTCACCGACAGGAACTTTGTCTGGCTAATCTCCGTAAAAACAGTTACCGTTTCCGCCATCCACCATGGAAAAAAACACTAGCTCTGCTTCATACTTGTTGTGTAAATTCCACATACGTCGGAACATGAAACTTCATGTTGTCTGGGTTCATAATATTATCCGTAGTCCCACAACAGCGGCTACCAGCGCTACTTCAGGCGGACCAGCAACAGTTTGATTTAGCAACGGCAAGACGGCGGTGATGAAGGGCGGAGCTTCTCAACGCTGATTGGCTGACGGAACTCAGCGGCACGCAATTTTTTCCGCCAGAGTTGGAAGATGTTAACTTGCGCAAATTCACGCCGTCAAACGCGTCATTCGCAACCTATCGCGTCTGTGCATTGACTTTGCATGTAATCTGGTCGCGCATCAAATTCGTGCCGCATAAAGGTGCCCTGTGGAGTTTTAAGTAAGCACACAAAACGGCAAAAAACATGTTCACATTGAGTGTTACTCATCAACATGCATAGTGTGTATTCCCCAGGTCTAATGCATGTCTTGAATGCATTTCCTTCCTCATGAAACATTTATAATGTAGTTTAAAGCCTGCATAGTTTACATTAATATTTACTAGCAAGCACTCTTCTTCTGCACTGCCTATGTTGAAAGTATCGCTGCCGTTCTTGGTGCATTTACAGCCATCTGCATATCCATGGAAAAGTGTGAAATTATTGGCAGGATTATGTATCGCCTCACCCACGTGCAAGTTCATGTGAAAGCCCCACCAGGTGTAAAGGCTGCATCTGTGAAATCTAAAAGGATGATCAGGCCAGACCTCAAGACGCCAAACTAATTACAGGAGAGAAATAATGAATTATAAATAAATCAAGCTCAGAATAGTAACACAAGCACTCACTCATAAGGAGAGGGCTTGATCTATAACAACAGTACCACTGCTATCTATGAACACTTCCAAAACTGAAAGCATTCTGGAGATCTTTGTCAAGAAGGCCAGAGAGCAACGTGTCCCGTTTACGTTTTGTCCCCACCAAAACATTATATATTAGGGTTATCAACACAGAACGTGTTTATTAATTGTTTCTTCATCGCATAATCTGACCCGTCAGATGGTTTGCTACACAGACCCATCTGAGAAGCAGTCCTTGGAAACCGTTTGGAGCATAGCTACTTTCCATAAATATTTCGGCAGGTGATTGGATGAACCATCTGTCGATCAAACTCTTGACGAAGCCAGTCAGAAGAGCGTGGACAGACAGATTTTCCATCAAGAAAAGCCTTTAGTGCTGTTTTTTGTTCTTCTTTAATTGGATAAATACTCAAATACAGTTCTGATATAATGATGCTATTGCAGCATGTACGCTGACCTCTTTAGGAGCGTCCATTGCTTTTTTAAGAACAAACAGTTGCCTCTCTGTGTCCTCACACACACACACACACACACACACACCCCTAAGCCACGCCCTCGTCACTGCCAGTCGCTCCTGACAGGATGCAGGATTTGTCGGTGCTTCTGCTTACCAAACACAAACATTACTTGAAGCCAGACAAAAAGGAGTGCCGTGTGATCTTGTGACATATCCAGACTCTAGCTGCCATGCAAGGTAATTCATTGATCTCATTAAAAGTTGTTTCTGCACGGCTGTTTCTATGGTTACGTAACATCACACCATGCATCATCAAATGCTTTTATTCTGTCGTTTTATATATTTATATTTACTTTAACAGCCATGTATTGGTGAGAAAATGGCTTCAACTAACGGTACAGATTGTCGTTACAGTCTGAGCGTTGTTATAATTTGTAAATTGTTTCAGTTGCCCCCCCCCACAAAATACAAAAATAATAAATACATTTGCCAGTGATCATCTTAACTGCATGTAACTCAATGCCATTACGACCGTCAAGTCAAGTATTTAAGTAAAATACTGACTCTCCAGTTCAGGGAAAGGATTGCAATGACAGTGATTACATTAATCTGCTTACTCTAATGTGTCTCAGCAATCCTTTTGAATATGAAATCTGTATTTTTCTAATCAGGCATCTTAAACATAGTTTATTACCGTCTTACGTTTGTGTGTGTTCAAGAAAAGATGATTTAATACAATATTGAAATATTAGTGTACTGAGATGACCGTGTGGTTGTCCGAAAAAGGTTCCTTGCCATAAAGCTTATGGTATGGACAGCCTTGGCTTGACAAGGCCCTGTTTGGATTACTGGATTTTAAAAAGATGATATGATCAGTTTGCTTTAAATCTTGAGTGTGCTGAATGTACATGGCCAGGGCTCTGACAGGGACAATTAGACCTCAGCTGCTCAACCTCCTACCCTCTCAGGGGAAAAAAAGCAACTCAGGTGATTGGGTTAAAGAGAACTCAGACCAGACTTTTAAAAGAAATCCAGAAAAAAAGGAAATAGCCTACACCCCTCCTTTATGTGGGAATCATCAGTCACTGTAAAGTGACACAGATTGAAGCTCACCTAAAGAGACGACATCCGATACAAATCCAGTTTCAAGGACAAGCCAATTTAGATGAGTCAGTACAAAACCCCTTTAACCCAAATAGCTCAAATGGATGATACTATAGTGCACACAAGATCATATCCAGGTCCAACAAAGGGACAGCAGATCTCAGGATCGCAGATCTTTGAAAAAGTAACATCTGTGACACACAAGTTTGTCTTTCCAGGGCAGAATTCTGATTTCTTTGTGCAGACATTTGAGGATGCCATTGGCTTTTGCAGTTGTGCGAAACTAAAGGCAACCAATCGTCAACAGCAGGCCTGGAGGAGGACTAGACTTCCACTACTGGAGGGCTCAAGAGATCAAGGAATAAAGGAAACGGCAATGTAAGGACAGTGCTCACAGGCTGACAGTCAATCTACACACAGCAAGTGTGTTCAACCCACATATAGGTCACAACACAGACTGTGTGACTTAAGTGAAGCACCCACCAACCCTGACCATATACCACCCCTGTACATAAACTGGGTGAATACACAGACATTTTTAAGAAGCCAAAAACAAATGACAGAGTTCTGTACTATATTACTGGGCTCATCTAAAAGAATTTCCAGAGCTGATGCTGTAGAGTGAACCATCTAGTATTTACAGTAACAGTATTTAATGGCAGACCCCAAAATGAATCTTTTTTTTGTAACTCTTGTATCATATTTTGGTACAATATATATAGATGATAAACTACGTTCTCTGTCTGTCAGCCTTCATCTAATTACTGCTATTGTGCAGGACTTTCCACGTTTAGTATCCTCTCACACTGCACCTTGTGCGAGCAGTGATATTACTTCCCAACCTTGCAGGAAACATTTTAAATGTCACTGCATAACAGAATAGAGTCTTCCTCCAATTATCAATTGTCAAAGGTTGTCAAAAAAGTCAAGGTTGTCAAAAAAGACCAACCAGTAACCACAATCAAATCTCCTGCAGCATTGAGGAGATTTGCTTTAATAAAACTATATTAATCCTCTGTATATGATATACCATAAGCAATATATTAGGGACAAGTGTCATCTAGATTACTCTGCAAGTTGTGCCTTTCAGTGGACCACACCATAAAATTATGAAATCTTAGTCCTGGAAAAAAAAAAAACGCATTTAAAAATGCTCACGCCATTGTACCATGGTTAAATGTCATTTTACAAGCACAGCAAACAGTGTCACGTGTGTTCGGTGTGCCTGCTTTAGCTATCATACTCAGCCCCAGTTTGTTCACTGACCCAAACCAAACTAGAAATGTCCTTGTGTTGGCTGAGTAGAGGTAGCAGTGCCATGCATGCATGCTCTTAATGCTCCCTCTGTACGTTTTTGCTTGAATAAAACATGTCATCCAAAAGGGTTCCATTCCACCAAAAGGTTTCCTGTAGTGGCAGTCCCTCCTGTACTTGCGAGTGACCGTTAATGAACAATCAGCCTTGGTCGACTCAGAGGTTTGGCTCCTGATGTAGACAAACGCAAATGTGTAGTGGCCAATGAGAGCTCAATGGAGAAGGACCACATGAACTATGTATGTAAATTGAATAATGAATGGATTAAAAAAAAAAGGTAAAGCCTCTCAACACCAAATGCAAACATATGGAGACAACCTGCCATAAGCCAACTACTGGGAGCGAGGTCACTTAAATATGCATTTATACTGAATGTACCAAAAGTTGTTCTTGTATTGCTCACTTGCTCGCATCTTACTGCTACATTACTGTTTGTTTTCGGTTTTACTTTACTTGCATACTCATTTATAATTTAAATGTCAACGGAATATATAAAATGCTAAACATTAGCACACTAGAATGTCCTGCAGCACTGAGTACAACTTAGTTAAACACACTTTACCCTGGTGGGACAGTATGCATTTACGTAAATAAGAATTCTAACTGAGTAGTCCACACCGCACTGCATATTATGATGAAAACAGTATTTATAGTTTACATAAACAGTATTTGACTTATATTCTTTACCATTTTGTCATTCTAGGAATTGCCAATTCATGTTTTATGAAATGTAATATGGTGTGTTGTTTAGTGCTTCGAAATGTTGCTACTTTTCAGTATTTTTGGTCATCTCCTCCACAGTAACCACATAAGTAGGCAAGAAAGATGCGAGTAAATTTGCTTAAACCCTTTTTCAGGGTGAGAAATAGCATCTTGTCGAATTCCCCCCATACCTTTATACAGGGAGCCTTATCTCTCTACTGCAGCATTTTTCTTTTTTGTTCTCCCAATGTCATGCTACTATTCATCCCCAATCTGTCTCTGTTCTAAACAACAAATCACGTTTGGCTCTTTTTGTCTTCAGAACAACCAACTGTCTGTTTCTTATTCAGGCTCTCTGCCTCCTTGCCACATTGTCCTCACTTGCTCATTGTCTTTGCCTCCGTCTGCCCCTTGTTATTTATGGAATGCAAAACTGCAGGAGTACAGAGAAGTAGCCTGGAGCTACACTATGCCTACAGCCAAGCTGCCCAATCACTGCCAAAAGATTATGGAAAGGCCTTGTCAGAGAGAGGAAGCCTTCTGTCACCTCTGCCACACCACCTCCCCTACACAGGATACTGCCTATTCTTCCAGCCTGATGAACACTTTAATCTGAAGATGAAGTGATGATTTAGTATATTGGCTCATATAGTGATACATGTCTCTCACCTTCTAGGAGGCTATCAGTCATTTCTTTCAAAGTGGTCAGCCATGGGCAATTAGATGCACATGTGAGAGTAAGACATTTTTTTTATCTGTAAAGGGCTATATTTCTAGAATTATCGATTGAGCTGTTAAAATGTGATACGATGTAGACTCCTTGACCCTCCAGTGATCAAATGACACCTGAAAAGAATCCTGTTAAATGATTAAAAGTATTCTTTGGGGACTATTATTTATCATCTTTTAAATTTATCGAAACTTGAGCTCACCTTTTTTATTTTCCATGAAGAGGATATTTATTTAATTTACTGTGAAAATGTAACAAATGCAAAGAAAGGTGTACTTCATTTTTCTTGTGTGCTAAAGTAGCTGTCAAAAAGTAAAATTCTTCAGCATAATTGTTTTTCTATTTTCATACATCCAACTCTGGTTACACTGTTTTTTTGTAATATAACCTTTAAGCTTTAGGTCACAGTTATGTGAATAAACTTATTTGTCTATATCAGAAGACAACTATTTAATAGCAATGTCTTCTCTATTTGAGCAACAGCTCCATTTTAAAAGACTGTATCTAAGCTTGTTGCAACAATATCACAGCATCATGTTCTGTTTCACATTAGGCTGCTATCTTTAATACCACAATCCAAATAACTAGGGCTGTACCAAATAGTTTGAAGCTTCGAAGCTTAATTCATAATGGCACCATTCAAATGATCATTAATAACTTATAGAAACATTGTGTGAAATAGTCCACCTTCTCTTACCCTCTCTCTCGCTCTCACACACATGGCGAGCAACGCCGCGTTCCTCATCTCTACAATGGTCTTCATTCATCATTTCCAAAATTTCCAACATGTTTTCATTTTACAAAATATTCAGCTTCAATCCATATTTGTTGGCGCTTAGCCTTTCAAAGTATACATTTTCACTATCTCCAGCGAGGTACGCACCTGTATTAAAGAGGCAGTCAAGCAGCAAACTGACAGCACCGTATATTACATTTCTCTATTTTGTTAGGGTGAAAACAACGACATTCAAAGCTTTATTCAGAAACCTCAATCAATACTTTGAATATATATAAAAAATATGACCACCAGATCTCTAAATGTATTATAGGGCGCAGTTTTAAGAGATTATTTTACAACCTCTTTGTTCCAATAGTAAGTTGTCGCCTTAATATTGGCATAGGAGAAAACAATCGTCGATCATCGCTTCAGTTGCTGATATACAATCCAATCGGCACAGGCCTAACTCCAAGTACCTGCAGTCACAATCTATCACAACAGGTTTGATGACACCCCACAATCTCTGCTTTTTCCAACAGTTATATTCCAGGTGTGGTTTTAAGGAGAACATTGCTTTTCCACCAAGATCAGGAGAAGATCTCAAACCAGGATCTCACATTCTCCATGTCTGGAATAAATCTTTCAAACTCGAATGCAAGGCTTGATTAAACATAAAATAAATTATAAAAAAACCTTCATGGGTTTCCAATAGAGCATGGTAAACACATGCTGCTGCATACAACAGAAAAGGTTAGCGCTCAATCACTGAGGAGCCATTGGAAATCACTGACTTTGATCCCTTATATGTTTTCAGAGCCGGTTAGCCATAGTGTAAAGATCTGAGCAGAAGATGGACCGAAGAAAAGGGTTGTGGATGGTAGTGAGCTCTTCCATGAATGACGTCTGGGAAGCCAACTGTGGCAGCAGGGGTGTGGTTAGGCTCAGCTGCAGAGGGGCAGTGGAGGAGCAGCTCAGGGAACAGTGTCGGGATGAGGCTTAATTGGCCTCAGCTGGAGTGAATTGTGTGTTTTGTGTGTCTTCCCTAAATTAACCTTAGGAGGGACGGAGGAGCGAGAAGAGGAGCAAGTGACACAGTCTGCCAGAGTTGCGAGGCTGGACAGGTCACAATAAAAATGTTGCCAAACGATACCTTACGTCTGCTCGTGACATTGGTGCTGGGGGAAACTCGGGGAAGCAGCTGGGCCTAACCACACTGCCGCCACCACACCAACATAAGACAATCAGAAAAACATGCGATTATATTTAACATTTCGAGCCATTGAAGATTTTTTAATGTCCTATTCTTTTCCAAGTTTTTTTAAATGTCCAGATATGCAGGGGTGGAATCCACAGCAACATCAATGCATCACCAATGCAGCATCAACTGAGTAATTTAGAGATGGAATGAGCATAAGCACGTGTTTTCCATTTGTAATCATGCCATGTATAGCACAAGGTATTGTGAGCAACCTAAATCAGTAATCCTGTACAATCAAACCACTCGAGGCTGGACTGGATCTTTAATGTGGTCAGTCATGGTAATTCATGTTCTGCTCTTGACATTGTGTTTCTAAGATGCCTCCGCACTAACGGTTCAATGAGTCCCAACTGCCAAAGACTCAAGGTCCAATAATCACTCATTCTCAATGAACCATTAGGTTTCTGGGTGTAACTGCTGTCCAGTCTAACAGAAGGCATTTATTGAGCTGCTGCTCTGTTGCACAGCTAATTAGATAGGCTCTGTTGTTTTTGTACTCTTGACATGTATTAGCTTGTTTGTAAGACTGAGTGCACACCAGGCACCCTTTTACATGGTCACTATGTTCACCCATTCATCTAAAACCTAGGACCACGGACAGGCTCAAACAGATGCTAATCGGCAGGCTAAAACCACCCTTCAGCTATGGAGAGCAGAATTGCCTGCTATATTCCTGCGACTGGCAATGTAAGCATGAATATCCCATTTTCTCATGATGCAATGCAATGTACCCCATGTACTCACAATGTGATCATTACACCGTACAGTGCATTTTTACACTGTATCCTGTTTATGCTCATCTACAGAGATGCACACAATGTTGAAAATAAACTTTTAAAATCCCCAGCAAGGAGACTGGTCGATGAAAACATTTCGAGTCACATGTGCATTTGTTTCATTGAGATAATAAGGTATTACGTTGATTATGTAATGTTGTATTATTATGGGGTGACTGTGGCTGAGTAAGAGCGGGTTGTCCTACAATCTGAGGATCGGTGGTTTGCTTCCTGGCTCCTCTAGGCCATGCCGATGTGTCCTTCAGCAAGACATTAAACCCCAAATTGCTCCCGTAGGCTGTGCCTGCAGGGTGTCAATGTGTGTCAATGTTAGATAGTCCTGATGGGCAGGTGATACCTTGCATGGTAGCCTGTCATCAGTATATTAATGGGTGTGACATGTAGTGTGAAAGCTGTCGAGAGACTAAAAAAAGCAAGTCCATTTTAACATTTGAATACAACTTTAACGACAAATTTCCCCAAAACACCGTAGAAACTCTCCACATAGTTGTATAATTGTATGACTATATTAAAGACATTGTTACCCACAAGCGTGGCAGATAGCCTTCAGAGATTTACATGGCAAACGTAAAATATACCTGAATTTGGCGGATGCACTTACACTGCAGCTCACACTAGAGTTCCGGATTACACAGAAGCCCAGAAAGACTTAACAAACGTATGCAAGACTTGCAGGTTCAGATAAGACTCTTGGATCTAAACATTACTGCAACCATTGGTTCACAATTGAGTAATACTTTCTATGTTTAAATCACAAAAATACAATTACAAACATGCAGATGAATACATGTGTGCTACAGGCAAATGCAGGTCAGGGTATGGCTAACATTTCAGGCTCATGCTGTACTCCCATCTGACTTTGCATTACCTTGCTGATGGTGCATCACAGCTTTGAATGTTTTCATTGAACAATTGTGATGCGTTATCCACTATGATGAGTCTAATGCACATTGTCAGCATGTGCCCAAAGAGGAATTGTCTTTAAGTGGGGCGGAAAAAAAGTAATGGATTCAGAATAGCAGCTATTTAGGATCTATATTCTTTGCGTGCCTAGATGTGCACAACCTGAATTTGTACTCGGCTTTGGTGAAGCCTCCTGATATACCCAAGTAAAACAAGAGGCTTTCTTCTGTGCGATGCTGCGACTGTGCAGGCGTGGGTTTGATCATATGTTGATCCAAGGGGAGAGGGCATGCCCCTGTAAAACATCAACATTACGATATATTTATAGCTTACTCCATAAAAGTGGATTTAAATTGAGCAATCATTTCTGGAGATTATGCATGGCAGTCTCAGGTGAAGAAACAACATGTCACGGTGTAGTGACGCTCATATGCAATCTATTCTACTCATTAACACCCTGCTTTGCCATGCAAAAACAGCTGTCTGGCTCAACACTGGTTACAGCTTTCCATCGGGGGCCTCACTTCAACCATTTCGGGGTGCTCAGTGGCGTTGCACTTGCATTTTAATAACATTCCCATTTAAGAGCCAATCAGTGAAAGCGGAGTTTCGCGGAGACAGCTGTGGTGGAGCAATAAATCATAAAATGTGGAGAGGCAGAAAAAAAATCCTTTGCATGTAATTATATCTGTAGCTCGGTCTATGTGGCTTGGCTAGCAAACGCATACCCACGCACGGATCTTTAATAGCTTACCTCACAACAGGCCAGTTATTCACTGCAGTTTTTGCAACATATATGTTAACTTTATATTTACAGTATATTTTTTCATAGTTGGCACACAGTAAGTATTCAATTTATTCACAATCATCTATCTGAATATCTCATACATGTTCTCATACCTGAATTGCAATCGCCTTTAAAGCCAACAATATAATGCAGGGGCATTCTTTTTTCAACCTTTAAGTAAATGGTGAGAAACAACAGTGTGCTAAGGAAACGGAGAGGAATACTAAAATGGATTCACGATGTGAAAGGAATGTAAGTTTTGACATTATGGAGTGACTGTTGTTAAATGTCCTCATGTGAAAAGGTTTGATGAAATAAGAGCGGTTCAGATATGGCTTAGATAAAATTGTGCCTCAGTCCCGAGGCATAGAATGAAAGTCTCTGGAAATCCAATCACCGGACAGAGCGATGAAACACTATTTGAAGTTCTTAGGGCCAGCATGCTCACCACAGATGAAAAGCAAAGGTGAGGACTGTGGTCTGGGGTTAAGGATCTCAGGCTGTAAAACTAAGAACAGATGAAAGACCAAGTAAGGGCAAACGTCCAAAATCCATAAATTAACAACTAAACCTGCCTCTATGCCTGCCTGTGCATTAGCCGAGAACTATACTCAAACATCTTTTACCTGAGTGAGCGATAATACCCTGTTATCATTCCCATTACTTAGAAGGTATTTAGAGCACTGTAGTCTGCGGAAGGAAGCCCTCACTAACAGCATGTCCTTAATAGCAGCTGGTATGCATGCCAATTATATTGAAAAACTATGAAAAGCAGTATTTAGCAACTAGTTTCACTATGGTCTTGAAAGCATTATAGAGTGCATTACAAAGGTTATATGCTGCCTATCCCTTATAGTTGATTTATGGAAAGTATTTTGTTGGTTTCTAACTGGCCAGCTTGTATCCTTCTGTGTTGATTCTGTAAGTTCATCCCATTAGAGCATTGGTTTTCTCCATGTTTTCCAGTTTCCTTCCACAGTTTAAAGACAAGCAGGTTAGGTTAATTGTTGACTTTAAATTGCACTTAGCTGTGGTTGTGATTGCATGACGTCCTTTCCAGGGTGTGTCCCGCCTCTTGGCCAATATCAGCTGGGATAAGTGGTTAAGTGGATTTGGTGTCTTTACTCATTCAGCCTAATCATTTCCTGTATTGCCCCCCCCCCCCTCAAGTGTTTTGTTTGAAGTCCAAGTGTCAGTGAGAAGCTGTTTTGGACAACCTTTGTTTTCATCCCAAGCTTGAACAAAATGCTGAGGTTCAAATTCTATTTTCAAATAACATCACACCCTAGCTGCACATCAGACCTGCTCACGCCTGCTGAAATAAGAGGCAAAACAATTGTTTTTCACTGAAAGTGTCTCTGCTCACCTCGCTCATTAAAGCCAACTCTCACTGTGAACATCTCCATTAAAACCTCTGGCTTCTATTGACTATTATCTCGTGCTGCTTGCTTCGCTTAGTCACAGAACTTTGCATTATGGTTAGCTTCCTTTGGATGTTGAACTTAATAAAGATGAATACAAATATAATACAGATGTATTCATGTACAGAATTTGTAACCAAGGGGCTGTTTTCACATTCCTCTGTTGACAGATGGAATTTTTTGCTTACATATTCACACTAATGACATTGCTCTGACACGTTTTTACAACATACAATTATACTAGTTGCAAAGTACTGCTAAGTATTTATATCTTTGCCTTTCGCAATTTACTTTACAAGCACTCAGAAGCTTCTTAATGCCAGGGCATTTCTATAGTAAAGAAAATGGCTACATTAGCTGATTCCTTTCTGGTAAATAACCGCAGCTCGAGGGAGGGGAGGAAGCCGCACTCTCTCTCCCAATTCCATTTCAAATATTGCCCTATTATCAACTAATCAAATTAAGACCTTCCTGTTATCAATAAAAGGAAATACTTTGGCTAATTAGATGCAGAGAGAATATTGTCTCGTAGAACAAAGTATTTTCCTGCTTAAATGAAGTGAAAGTACCAAGTCAACTGGTATTTGTTTGTCGATGCCATTATAACTACTAGAATTGTGCAATCTTTTCTTTTTCCTAACATTCAAATCAAGGTTACTCGTGATATGCAATCTGATCTGAATAAACATGACTAAAAGAATGTGAACAATCCAAAATGTAATCTAATTTAATGAATAAATATAATAATATCATGATACATTTAATAGCAATGTCTTCTCTATTCAAATAAGAGCTTTGGCTGATATCAGGCAGAATAGTCGACTCAGTTTCCATCTTCAGTCTGACCTTGCCTCCAGTGATTCCCATCTACATGCGCACAGCTTGACCATACATCACAACAGTGTTAGTCCCGCCCCTAGTGCTTATTGGATGATTATTAGCGCCCCCTTACTCATTGGCTTAATCGTCTTCTTTTTTTAACCAGGAAACCTCAGTTTCGTATCACAATACCAAACAAATCAGTCAACTCAAACCCAGAAGAGCAGAAAGATCAGGATTCAAAGACCTGGGCCCTGGAAAACAAGTGATCCCTTTTTTCAAGTCTTGTTTGAGCAGGCAGAGGGAGAACAGAGAACAGAGATGCCGGGTGTCAGTACCATGGAAAAAAGACGGCAAACTGGTGTGTAATTAAGGATTTAAAATTATAACTTGTCAGTCTTGCTGATTAATGGGGCTCAGAGGGCGGACATGCCACTCCGTCAAAACCATCACTCAATGTACAATAGGAAGCAGATTCTAGAGATTATTTCATAACATATTAAATATGATAGTAAGCAAGTTCAAATCGCCTTGAAATCTGGTGAGAAAAAAAAAAAACGTCGATCATCTTGTCAAACTTTTATATGCGATCCGTACGTCAAATCAGCACAAATCTCAAAGTACAGGAGATTATGTACTCACCTCCAGCAAACCAGCTTGGAGTTGCTGGCTCTTGACATTTCCTCTAAAGGGCAACTTAAAATAGATGAAATCCTCCTTAGACAAATATTGCTCCGATTTGTTACAAGTCCACTCTGCACAACATGTTATCTTACTTAGAGCAACATTCTATATATACAGCAACCAAGTCCTCTTCATTCCAAAAGTGGGAACCCAAAATAATCAAACAAACAATATCCCTCCATTTCATTCTACTATATTGTATAACTACATTACAAAAGCAAACGCTCAAATTGCAGTTTCTGCTGAAACACACTTGCAATGTAACTTCAATCAAAATCAATTCACATATTCACTGAGGTACGCTTTTGACATAAAATGTAAGTATTTTATTACTGCATTATTATTGTAAACGGTTATGTTAATGTTACGCGGTACATTGATTACATAGTTAATTCTTATCAACAAGCTTACAATTTATTTCCTTCTCTCTGAATCTAATTTCAGAATGATAAAACTGCTTCAAAAGGTCAAAGCTCGCCAAATGTCACCACCTCCGAGAGCGGCTGAGAGATCAAAGTTCTTGCTTGAGAGGGATCTGACAGACGGTCCAATACAACCCACAAAGGAACTCTGGAGTGAGCTGCTGAAACCGAAGGTCAATCACTCAGTGCTCTACTTTAAAGCCTGCATATTAGAAGTGTAACCTGACTTCACATCCTGTGCCCAGACCTTTGTCTCGGTATTTTCTGTGTGCATGTTCTCTCCAGAGTGTAATGATAGTTCATCTAAACTGGAGGCTTTTCATAGATGTGAATATGAGTGTAAAAGCCTTCGTCTGTGTATGAGTTTGTGCTGCAACATGATGATCAACGCTTCAAGGAAGAGCTCATGACCCTTGTAATCTTACAGGAATGAGTGTGTATAGATACAGTATCAACTAACTGTAAGTATAATATCAATATCAGTGTGGTAATTCTTTCATAGAGTGTGCCGGTAAGGAGAAACCCAGATGGAAGTTCATTTTCAAAAGGCACAAAGACAATACCGGATATCAATCTCCAACCTCATTAAGCTTCCCTACCCCTCCCATAGGACTTCCAACTCTACAAAAAGTACAATCACCAGTCAAAGATCTTCAAAGCCCCAGTAGAACCGGCAAATACTGTTTCATACATCTTACTTAAAGTAAAGGGAAACTAAAAGGCAACTTTAAAAGCAGAAATCTGAAGTAAGGGTTCAGGATACAAAATGCAAATCCATACTGAGGAAAACATGGAGAATATCTTTGTTCTGTAGAAGTTTAAAAAATGCATTGTATGGCTATGTCACAGAAATCTTAAATGGAAGATCTTATCGCAGTGGGAAAGATAAGAGACATGAAGTCATGCAGTCAAGGGGAATTAAATGCAGTATATAGCCCAGATGACAGCGGGAGGGAAGAGTAAAAAAAAAACTCCTAAAACTGCATATATGCACATTTTAGACTGCAGAAGGGGACATGGATATATTTCACACCCCATCTGCACCAAACATAGCAAATACCATAAGAACTGTATCAAGATGAAGTAACAATAATACCACTCCTTAAATAAATAAAAAAGGAATGAGGTATAAATATAAACAATCAATGATTTTAAGTCTCAAACACGTAATAAGAACAGTATGGACGCCTGCATTTTTTAAACAGAATGTTAAACCACTGCACAAAACAATGTCGACAATATTTAATCAAGCTGTATAACCAAACTACAATTAGTTTGATATGTTTAGTTTTCCAAATGTTCATCAGTGCTGTGCCCATAGGAAAGCTCATTACAAGTCACAAATTGCTAGAATTTTCTGAAAAACAATCATGCTCAGGTAATAATACTGGCCTAGATTAATGTCTTAAATATGTTAGAACACAGCGCTTGTGCTCCACATCCAAGGCCAAAAGCCCCGTCCCCCAGGTGTGCTTCTTGCTTGCAGGCATATAATATAGTGTAAACTGCTCCTGCACCGACAGTGACCTACTTACAATCTAATGAAAGTTCACTCCACCCCTTTCATCAAAGTAGTACACACAAGGTTACCTGAGCTCAGTGTCAACAAGGAGGAGTATTTTGAACAATTTCCATAAAACAGAACTAGTAAAGCGCCAATATGTTCAGTGCAGTTTAATGTAACACTGAGATAAGTGCCTTTTAATGTTTTGATCAAGAAATGCTGAAAACAAATTAGGACACCGTTTGCCTAATAATCAGCATGGCTCCCATTTAAAACCAATTTATAGTTTGCTTGACTTGCTTGACCAGATGGTGAGTCAATTCATCACCTCTTAATTACAAATCCACATTTTCCATTTTAGCAGGAATAAAAGACGGCGTCACACTCATATGCAGGGGGTGGTGAGTGTGGATCATGTGACACAGTGGCAATACAACATGCTGAAAGGTTGACTCCATTACTGAGGCGTGAACTCATCTTAATCAAAACAGCAGTGACAAGAGGAGACGCTTTCTGCCAACAACACAGACTTTTCTAATCATATTTCCGATGACAGGCGCCAGCCTCCTGCTTATCAACCGACGATCTGTGCCACATTTTCAATGAGGGGACGGATCGTTATGTCAGTAGTTGATAGTGAAATGTAAATCGAGAGGATGATAAACCAAAGTGATTAAAAATATATATATTATATTACAGTGTGATGTTTTTGCATTTATATCTGATGTCCCACTGATTCCTTTGCTCTCATTAAGTAATAGCATCCATGTTTTATGTTTGACAGTTTTAGTTTGGGTTTTTTTCCGTTTCATTTTTATCTATCACCTTTCAAAGTGTTTTGTTTTATTATTTAACATTATATAACTCAGAGCCCATGCAACATTATACATCAACCATCTTGAAAATAATTCTAGTGTACAGCCAACTGTGAACTGAAAAGAACTGATTCATACCAACAGTTTATCCTGATAAAGAGCTTTCTTTCTCATCTCCATTCATTGTATTGTTTCAAATGTGAAAAGCCAACTAAGTCTTCATCATCCACACTAACAACATCAATAAATGTTGTCATCTTACTAAACAAAGCAGTGTATAGTTCCCAGCAAAAGGGCAATGACAAACAAAATGGAACAATTTTTTTTAAGGAACAAAGCTGTATTCAATATTTGTAGTTGATGAGAAGCACGCCAAGTCCAAATCCAAAAGGGGATCTGTCTGAACTCTTTTAGGATTCAAAGCTTCTTTTATTATATGTATGGGACTTAAAACAATAGGTTAACAAAGGCCTTAGGTATTTAAATGTCATCCTGGAAACGGGTGTAACTTTTGTGAGAATATCTGAAAATAATTCTTCTACGGCTCAACATGTTCAGTCTTCATGACCCGGGTGTTGCCAGTCCCTCATAAATAACTATGTACAGATCACAGCACTTTCGGGTTCAGTTAATAAATATACATACTCCCTAGTGTTAGCACGAGCTAGGTATGCCAATGTTACAGCTTGAGGTAGGGGAAGCTAAGAAAAACAAAAATAACCTAAGCGTGACTAAGGACTCTTGTAGCAGGTGGAGTCTTTGTCCTGTGCCACTGTACAAAGAACACAGATCGATGGTTTCAGAGTCACGCTGCAACAGTTTGCTGATTAGCAACACAGTTGTAATCCCTCAAATATTGTCTGGAATGTAAATTAGACCAAGATAGGCTCGCTCGGGAACTGCACATCAAAAGACGTCTCTTTAAGCAGATCCAGTCATTACCAGTGGTATGACATCCGAGTAGGCAAACAGGCATGACACTGCCCATGCTGGAGTGTGACTTCTGTCCGCCGTTTGATGCATATAGAGAGCAGACCTTTGATCTATTTTAAGTGTGTGCCTTGCCCTTCACACAAACACTCATTATCCAAGACACAGCCGGGGTGGTGGTACGGTGCCAATCGGATGTACCATCAATTCTTGCTGAAGGAGTTAAGATTTTGCACTATATAAAAAAAAAAATGTTTTTTCCACGGTTAACATCTTAGGCTGTGAGCCCAGACATCTGGGATAGGGAGCAACAAACCCAAGAAGGGGTATTAGAGAAAACTAAATCTATGCCTGTGGAAAGACGTTGCTGTCCCTTGTTTCTTGGACCACAATGCTGCAGTGGTACTTCCGCTGTCTATTCATTCATGATGTTAAACATCCACTGGATCATTTGGAAGTTTTTAACGTGGTTGTTTTTTACATGCTCTGGTTTTTTACATGCTCTGGTGGAACAACACTGACAAAAGCTTTTGGTGTTAAAGTAGATTAGCTCGCCGAACATCGCTTACGTCCACCCTACGGTAGGAGAGTCCACCCGAGTTGTACTCCAGTTCCTGCTGATCGGTTAACTGCTATGACCTGCTCCATCAGTTGCTTTCAAATGCTCAAGAGCTTTGTAATTTGTACCTTTTCTCTGTCATACTGTATGAACACGGCATCGGCTCGTCTGCTGTCATGCATACAACTCCTTTCCCGACTTCCCTATGAGGAATGGGATGCACCGTCACATCATTTTCTTCTCTCCTCTTTCTCCTCCTCTCTCTCTGTGTATAACAGTTCACTATTACCATCCATCTGCTGTTTTCATGTCTCATCAAAGATTTTTCTTCCCCTCGCCAACTTTAAATATTCACTTCTTGTTCTTTCAACAATAGCTTACAAACACTTGGAAATAATTGAGTCTCAGAGGGCTGACAAAAAAGGGAGCAGTGATCGTGCGCAGTGGAAATGATCAAATATGGCCTTGAGCCAACCGTCTTTGTAGATGGTCTTTGTATTGCCATTGATCTGGGGGAGGATACACCCAAGGAATACATTATTTATGCACTTATGTCTTTCTCCCGACAGTTGAAATGTTAATGGTATTAGATGGGTGTTGCACCGGTAGAGAGGAAACCAGTGTCGCTGTGTATATGGGCAACCCTGAAACAGTGTTGTAGATGGCTTTCATCTTCGAACAGAACTGTAATTGTCAAGATAATGCACTCCTCAACCTCACTGTATACAAGTTCCAATGTCATCATCACTATGGGCACAGAAAGCCAATCCTATTACACTGCAGTAAGTTGTTAAAGTCATTTATTTTTCTTCCTGCAGGGCAAATAAGTAAATGTGCCATCAACTACAATCTGCCTTGAAGTTTACCTTATGTGGAATGCGTATGTGCTCGTGCTTTTTCTGTGTATCCATATAAATTACAAAAGATAAAACAATAAACGTGGTGATTTGGTTTTTGCATTTTTAGTGTCTCAGGTCATTAAGTTGCCAATTAGAAGAAGGAAGCTAAGCTGTTTCCTCTTTTTAAGTAACACAACATGTTGAACAGGCTTCCTGATGCAGTCATGTACAATAACCCCATTACTTTTAGCTGACTGCTTTTAGAAATAATGCATCTTAGTATGTTCATAGAATCTAAATTATTCATATTTCGGTGAAGTGTTTATGCAAGTGTGTATGTGCGTTGGGTTTTTGTGTGTGTAGCCCCGCCACTTTTTGATACAGTGTACTGCACACTAATAATACCGTATGTTGCAGAGGATTATAATAAAATTGTACATTCCGAAAAGAAAAATCATGTTTTTTAATATTTCACATACAGCATAAAACAATTTTCCTGCTAACATAAATGTGCTACATTTCTAAGCAGGTATGCAGTGGAGACGTGAGCATTCTCTGCTAAAAACACGCCAATGTTCCAGCTCATGTAGTCACAGGCACTGAAAGACAACATTCAGGAACCTCAGTTTACTTCTTACTTATTGTAACTCCTTCATTATATCCCCTGTTTTATTAAAGAGAAACAGGCTCAAACGATGTTCAAAGACCATCAACTGCTAAGGTACAAACAGCGTGGGGCATATGCACACAAAAAGGCTTCTCTAGAATTCCTCCTGCTTGTTGATTAAATAGTCAATCAAAGGCAAAACGCAATGCTAAACAGCCGCTTTCCCCTTTTCTTGGCAGGGGTGGTATTTTTGTTGCTAGGCACCCATTTCTGCAGAGTATATGCATCACACATGACATAGATCCCCTCTTGATCAGGGAATAGGCACAGTACTGTGATGTCTGTTTCTCTTTTTTGTAAATGAGGTCCGAGTTCCAGAAGCTGGTGACCTTTACTGTCTGTTCAAACCAAGTCAGTCCCTACTGTGAAGACTTTAAACCATTGTTGCTGACAAATAACCTTCAGGAAAAATAATGGTTTGCACCAAACAAATGTGAACGTTTTCATGTATTAGCTAGAAGAATCACTGTTGTGAAAATGTGTAATATCCTGTGAATTTATATTTCAACAGTATGAATCATGCAACAGTGCCTTTTCTTTTGCTCACATAGCTAATCAAAGCATGCTCACAAAGACAGAAGGAAACACATAGAGCCAATGCTATATTATCCCCCCGTCTGTGTATCTGTATGGATGAGCTCCAGGCTGTGACCAGCAGACCCAGAGTTGGACAGCCTGACATCCCCCGAGGCGCCTGTTTCTCTCCTATTCATTCAAGCAAAGCCCCAAGTGCTGGGGGATTTTACACTAATACATGCTCATTGATTTATAATTCACAGTGACCATGTCAGCATCCAAGGCTAGGAATTACACATGTCGACAATAGCAGTGGCGCTTGTATACTTTGAAGTAAAGGTCGATGTTTAAATTTGGAGGTTTAATTCCCGGCTCATCAAAGTGAAGTGGGCAATGCAGCCCTGCGATATCTAATGTGGCAGGCGAGCTGAATTCGCAGTACGTGTGCTGAGAATTTCGGAGGTCATGTACAATCTCCGTCATGCATTGCAGACATTAGAAGGGTGGCGGGAGAGAGCCATTTGTTGTGTTGCTGTCATCCACAGTTTTATTCACCAAGGCATGTGATGCCATCTATATGACATAGCCTGCATCTTTGAACGTGGGGTATATAGACCCATCCGGGATCCAGCTGGCATGTCCAATTACTGGAAACCGATATACAGTGTGGATCACAGATCTGTGAGTGGATGCAGATATTTTTAGAATACAAAAAAAGTACAACAGTGCAAAGGGTTCACAAACTATGGGGATATTAGGTCTTCCATCATGGACTGCCTTCAGAGGCACATATAATAATAATCCTCTTTTTGATGATGTTGCAGTGTTGTGGTATACTCTCTCTCTCAAGGCATTTTGATACTGTTTAGCATCTCAGCCCTTTGTGTAAAATATAAACTCTCCAGTAAAGTTTGTCCAAAGAAACCACGACATAAACCTTTGCCAGTTTGTGAATATATATATAACTCTTGTGGTGATCTACATAATTACTTTCCTAATGTCAATAGCATAAAATGATGATGAATCACTATGTAATCAAAGCCAAAACGTGGGCAGGTATTGTTTTCATAGTGAATGTCCTACTGTAATGAAATATTCGGTTTGTCTGCCATTTCCCACCTATTAGTTGTTTGTGGATGATTTGTCAAGAGGGATGGTTCTTTCCTTGTAGAAACTCTGGCAGCAACTAAGGGTATATTTACAACCACATATTGAAAAAGCTTAATAATACCTGATTAATGTGTCAATCTGAACGGGCAAAAAAAGTAATAAAATATGGCAACAAAAAAAAAACTTGGTAAAGTAATTCAATATTAAACCAGTCATTACTACTACATAAGGAGTTATGGTGACACATGTTAAGTGATAGGGTAGCAAGGCAAATCACCAGCTAATCACATATCGTCAGTATTATCAGCCAAAACACTGCTACAGCCAATGCAATCACGAGTGAATTTAGTTTATATTTTTTGCACTTTAAATCATGTAGAACTGATTTGTGGAGACATTAGGACATCCTGGCCAGTCCAGAAATTGTAATAATTCTTGATACTCTCCACTCCCAATCCCTCTTCTCTCCATCTACCCAATAGCTATCTATAAACCAGCAAACGCACAGTCTTGCACACACACACACAATAGCCCACATTGGCTCCAGACGAGCAACTGAACCATCAGACAGCATCCCTGTGTAACCAACGGGCGAACACAAGTAAGTCCGCAGCAGGCAGAAGATTATGTGCTGCCGTCAGAACCTCCATCCACTCCCTGAAAGACTCAAAAATGTCGAGAGCTTCCACTCAAAGTCAAACCTCTGGTAACACGCTGAGCAGACAAAGAAAAGGAAAGAGCTGTGGCGATAAAAAAAGAGCGGGAGACGAGGAGTTCTTATCTATTCCGTATGCTCCTCAGCCCAGGAGCAACGGCTCTAATGAGTCCCTCACCCAACTGACAGCTATCTGAGATTATACGAGTATAAGAAAGAAGCATGCAATACATTAAAAGGGCAACACTGATTCACAGCCCCTCCTCCCTATTTATTAGCAGTTCATGCAAAAGCCTGAAATAGAGCAGGAGGTGACTGCAGTGTATGGCAGTTCAGGAGCAACGCTGTTGTGAAATTGGGTTGGTTGCGCTCACTGGATAGCAGCCAACTGTCACTATCTTAATAGAACAGGGCTGTTATAATGGGAGCTTTTTGTGCCTGAACAGGAATTAATCTCATGTCATCTTGCCAGCCTTCTTTTAACACCAATAGAATAGTCAGGATCGACTTTTAGGCTCTGAAGCTCAATAAAAGGCAGGGCCATCAATTATGAAATTGATTAACTGTTGTATATAATATTGGACCTATTATTTCCTTTCTGGATTCCCTCCATTTAATTTTGTATTCTCTCACTCATTTAATACGCTTGCAGATTAAAACATATTCTTTCCTTTACCCCCAGGGAATGACAACTCGTCCACGAGACCGAGCACAACACTGTGAACGTCCAACACCCGGGGAGACAAACCACTCTGTGCCCCCAAAACAACCCTCTCCTGCGCTTAGTGGGGTTTTAAGATGTGTAGGTGTGCTTCCTCTTCCCCACAGACTCCTTAAAACATAAGCAACTAACAAACATCCAAGCTGTACTTTGGTCCATATCAGCTGGAAGCCCAAAGGGGGCCAGGATCCGTGACCTGCACTAACAAGTGCAGGCCTAGTGGCATGTTGAGAGCCTTTGATAATCTGGCAGAAGCAGGGTTATGGGAGCTGGCCCAACGTAAGAGGCGCAAGTGCTTTTGGAGAATCCATAGTGTCCTCAGAGACAGAGGTGTCCATGTACTGACATGTCCACTATTGTAACAAGGAAAACACTGCACTCATTACCGAATCTACCATTAGTGCAGATACTGTAAGGTATGATATGAATAAACATTTCTGAGCATTAGTCCGGCAGCTCACAGCTCAAGGATTCATTTTAAAACTAAAGTCTGTCTCATACTTGAGAGGTATTTTTAACTGGCAATCTTTGTGTTGAAAGCAACAAATGAGTGAAGTCTGGTCTAATAAATGGACATATTTATGCGGAAATATAAATCTTGGATTCAATTAATTTTGCACAAAAGTGCACATGCTGAATACGTAATTGCTCTAACCTTGAAGTTAAACCCTCGATCTTCTCTGCTAATGCCTGTCATTTAATGGGACCATAGATCAAGCTTAACAGAACAATGCACACAACAAAGAGGTGAATATGTAAAGTAGCCCCTCACCTTGATACAAGACACACAGCATTTCTGTTATCATCTAAAGAGCAAAACAGTCAATACTCTAAATACCCTGCTTCACCGCTGAAAACTGAGGGTGTGGAGAAAGGACGAAGGTGGCAAAGTCGCTGTGAGGAAGGACATCCTAAAGTAGCTGATGGAGGCAAAATACAAAATGGACGGCTCCAAAATTGGCTCTATTGAAAAAGAGCCAGTATCAATCTTTTCTTGCTATTAGGATAAAGGCAGGTTTTTCTACTGTGTGAATATTTAATGACCCTTTATTAGCTTAACAAAACGGGACTGGTCAGTAATGGCATTTAAGTGGTTTGGTTGTGTTTACCGGTTTGTGGATCAAATGAACATTGGCTGACTTACATAGTGTAAGAAAACATGCAGGGCCACAATGTCCCATTACACACTGCACAAAGAAGCATTAAACAGTATGGTCAAGGATGTTATCGTACATGTACTTTGCTGCCGTCCTCTGTTGAGACAACAGACTAACAATGAACAGGATGTCAGCATATACATGTACATGTAGGCTGGTGGTAATAAGCCAGGGAGGCAACATCTGGCACTGGCATAACAGCATCACCAATCACAAGACAGGATCTTTTCCTAAAATAGACTTTTAGCAGCATGTAAAATGATGTGTACCTCTCTAGTTTTCTAGCGTGGTGCAGAAATATAAACATATTTTAGAAAATGAAAATCACATGCTTTCATATCACTTTAGTTTTTGTTTCTGGAGGCATTTTGTGACTTCAAGAAACCTCACTGATTCTCTCTGGGTACAGACTTCAAGAAGCCAACTTCAAGTGACAGGAAAGCAAACTGCCTGAGAAGCACGTCTTTTGTACTCTTTATAGGTCTTCATTTATAAAGGATTAAAAAAAAGGGTTATTGTTGTAATACCGATAATAGCATTCTCTAATGTGTCCCATTCTAATCAAGAAAGAAACATGCCAGTTTGAAGGCTGTATGCTTGTACTCTGAACTATGTGCTTGCTCGGTTTAGGGGAAGAGCAGGTCCTAACACAAGGGTCTCTTCATTTAAGCTGCGAACACTGCTTGAGGACATCTGATCTCTGTAGTGTTTTTCTCCAGGGGAATATCCCAAAACCCTTTTGTTTTCTCTTTCTCAACTGCCATATCGTGCGACACCCTCTGCCCCCTATTCTTCACCAGCTACGTCCCCTCTGACCCTTACTAATGCTACTTGTCGGCACACAGAGAAAGGGACTTTTCCAAAAGGTGGTACGACACACCCTCGGCAGCTTGCCCGGGAAGGTCAAGCTGCAAAGTGACACAGACAGCAAGGTCACTGTCAAAGGGCTGCACTGCCACCAGCAGCAACGTAGCACATCACGTCTGCAACAGACGCCAGACATAACAATCCTTTGTGTTCCATTTCCTTATGTCTTTTGCCAAGCATTTCTCTTTTGTAGATAACTGGCTATTGTCCTGTTTCAGCTCAGTCTAAGTTACTTTTAGTGCCACTGTTAGGTAACTCCCTCAATGTTCTTGACGATTGATAGAAATTGTGCATTGATGAATTTGCCAATGCTTTTGTTCATGTCACTTTAATGAGATTGTGGTGAGGGTAGTAGTTGTCGTCATGTTCATCCAAAGGTCTTCCCAAACATGTATTTTAGGAAAGGGATGACGTGTTTTTTTGTGCTAATAGATGAGCTTCATTTAATATAATCTTTTTCCTCTTTTCTGTGAAGTGTACTCCACTAAAAACAAATTATTTGTCCCTACTTCCAGTGGCAGACAACCATGATGAGTAAGCATTTTCCATAAACGACCCAGCTGTTGGAGCATATTGTGTTTCGCCTCATCAGGGATTTGAAGAGGCTGACAACAGATCAGCTGCATCCGTTCACGGCTTGGTCTCCGGTTGACCAGACCTCCATTTAAAAAAAGGTCTTCTGTGTGTCTTAGCCAGCTGGGCCCTATTTCTCGTACCTGGCTAAACAAAGTCAAGCAAATGTCCTAATCTCCATCTTAAATTAGCGAGATGATTGACATCAGGCTATCTGGGTTTCTTCACGGCTGATCCGCGCTGAAACGGTCTCGTTAATTCTAGCCAGACGTCAATCATCTGGATAAATGCGCGCGCCCGCTTCTCTTCAGAAGGGATAGTAATGGAGCACTGACACCACGATGTTCTAACAGTACAATGGCAAATAAACTCAGAGGAACCTCTTTTTATTTCTCTAATGAGAAGCAGGAGATGATCATCAAGGCATATGAGGAAGTCAAGACCGTAGTCATTCACAGCAAACGCGTTGCGAATATTCCAAAGTTTTTGCAACATTGTTGCCGTGAACGCAACTTTAACAGCGCCCCCGCTGAGAGACATAAGCGTCGCAAATATATCAGACAAGTTAAATGCGTAAGTGTTGGGAAAATGTATCGGCTAATTTGAAGTGCTTCATCACCCAAATCAATCAGATTATATTTACGAATAAATATATACTTATGAGGATATATGTACTGTATGCACGTATGAATCATGTACTATATATGTGGATATGAGTTTGAATATGTGTATGGGCGGATCAGTATGTATGCATTATTCATAATCAGAAATTCAATCAATTGAAGCAGTGAAAATAAATTGTGTGTGATTCTCTGTATTCTCATCACGATCACCTTAATCATGTTCTACAATAATGATATGTATGGTGTACTAATAGCACTGTCATATAACTATGAGTGCTTTCAACACATCCATAAGTTTCTTAAGAACTAAATAAACTTAAGAACAGCGGCATGCAGCGGCTGATAGTCTGTGTCTGAGACGGGCGATCAGCTGCGCCTGTAGTGAATGTCGCCAGGATGGATCCTGGCGATCTGAAATAACTTTCTCCCTATAAAACTAATATAACTAATATCGCTCCTTCATCAATGAGGAAGGGAGCTGCCTTTTTTGTCCGTGGGAGTGGCCAGTTTATCCAGTGAATTTTAGTAAGCCTGCCCGGGAGCAGGTTTACATTTTTGGATGTGTTGCTATGGTGATTTATCTAAGCTTGCTTCGAGAAACCGAGAAAGCCTGACGTCATCTTATCCTGACAATTAGCGCGCTAACTCAGTAAACCAGGTACGAGAAATAGGGCCCTGGTGGTGTACATGCTGCAGATGTGTGGCTCATGACAGCTAGCCTGAGTATGTTAAAGTGTTGTGTGTGTATGACAGCAACTATCAGACACATATTAGCCCTCAAACTGGAAGTGTGTTAGCCACATAGCTTCATATTATCATGTGTTAGTTACCTTGTAAATTAAATTCAGAATGAATGAATCATATTAAACAAATAAGACAACCGCCTTGTTTCATTGGCATCTATGGGACTGTCATTGACCAAGTTAGAAAATTATATTTACAAAGTGCACATTCCCAACTGTATCCAAAGGTCATAGAGAGGGGAACAAAAATTAAATTTGAAACCCAGTGTTTCAGTCTGTGATCATTGATTTTTCTTCCATGTCCTTAATGGACAGGCTAAAAATACGCTGTTCTGCTTCTGGGTCCAGGTCTTGTTTTTGACAGAGCTCTCTTTTCATAGGCCTATTCTGGAGCAATAGATCTCTTCATGGCTGTGCAAATGTGCCACTGCATTGCAGCCAATCTTTGAAACTCAATGCAAGCTAATTTCAATCTCAGATTTAAAAAAAATAAAAATCAGCTTTCTATCAGGTATGAAATATATTGGATTTCTGCCATTTTGTGTGCAGATATGTCACAACTCCAAAATGTAAAACATTTGCAAATTTTAACTAAAGGCAAACATAAACATTTTATAAATAAATTGTATAAGTTATCCATTTGGCAGATTTTTTTCAATAACAGAGATAGTGCAATGCTTTAATAAAGGCCAATTTAACAGCAGACATTTTTACATGTCATAAGCACAGGTGTATGTAATAACTTTAATGATTGCTGCACTCCACTTCGGAGAGACCCTGGTTTGGTCCATATTGGCTCACTGGAATAGCGTACTAGGACACTTAATCACAAGCAAAACTGATAACATTAACCATGGCAAAGTTTCATTGTATTCCTATAGCATATTTATGTATTAATAGGGCTATTGTTTCCATTTCAGACAAGCCATTTTGGCAAGTTCAGTAAGTAAAACATCTCAGCTATTTGCCCTTGTTTTCCCCAAAGGGCAAGTGGCTGAAAAGCCTAATAACAAGCTTTGATATCTGAGACGTAACATAGTAGATGTCTTAATTTAGTTTAAATCCAGCATTACAACAATGCAATTGATATTCCACAACACATTCCTGGCCATCACTGTATTTGATTCCATATGCTGTGATTTTGTAACAGTATGCCACTTAAGGCTAATCATCTTTGCAATATTTACAAAGGCTATTTCAATTAGTGATATTTATGATATATTCATATTAATGAACCCATAATCAACAACTAAAAGCCTGATAGTAATACAAACAATACATTTTAGACCTGTAGATTACAATACTAGGCCTGAATTGCATCTGCTATGTTTGACTGAAATGTTGCTGCTACCAAACCAAAAAGGCACAAATGATTGCAAATGATTTATTGCACTTGAAGAAGGCGTCTGTCATATTCCAGCTGCCTACTGACGTGCATGCATACTGATTCAAACTCTGTTTCTGTGGGAAATAAATACAAAAAAACTGCATTTTTACCTCTGATTTCTGCCCCATATGAAGATACAATGGCACTGAATAATCACAAGGTATAAAATGACTGCTTCCCTCTGTTCTGTGAGTCAGTGGATGCATTATATCACTGAAAATGGAGGGCCTCGTCTTTGACTCCTTTGCCAACATCAGAAATGAAAAAAAAAAAAAAAACAGACTCCATACTGTAAATCCCCTTTAACACAGAGAAGGGGATTATTCACACACAGGCAGACACTCACCTGAGCGAGCACCTGCACGCACAAACACACACACACACACACACTGCACATATAGCCTATTTGCTTACACGCAGACACAGATTCGCATTAATGCACATATACAGTGCCTGAACCAAACCATTTACCAAATCCAAAGAGCTTAAAGAGGCAGACACAGCATTGCTAATTCAGAGTCAAAGGAAGTACAAGGAAGAGCAAAGTCTGTCTTAGTGCCATGCTACTCCATATCAGAGGCAATGCGTCAGTCCGACCATGGTTAACGCTCAATAAAACATCAAAAAGGGATGAAGCACAGAGCTCTGGACAAATACACACCCACGCAGATACCAGATACAGTCAAAAACTCCTTCCCTTTTACGCTCTCTGACACACGTATGTGCACACTAATATGGATATTTGACGTATACATACTGCACAGCTCATTAGATGAAATGAATACAGCAGGCAGAACAGATCATACGTTTGCATCTCTTTCAAGAGGGAATCGAATAAACACACTACGCCTCTTGAATGCTAAATGTGATGTCAATAGAATAGTAGTGCACAGTAGCTTCTTGCAATCAAGCTACATATGCAGGGGAACAATTTGAGCCACCTACAGCCAGTCAACGTCAGATACACAGGAGCTGTCATCAACTTCCCATCAGGCTCCACTTCCCCCCAGTGGATGTTTTGCAAGAGGAGAGACACTTCTTTTGAAATTCTTATATTCAGAGGCAGTCATTTAATGGTCACTATTTTGCCTTTTACATGAGGAGTTGGCAATATAATCATCTTCCCAGGCCAGAGTCCAGGTTTGACAGCTTATTTATTATTCAATTAATTTAAATATTTCAGGGGACCAACAGGATGCTCATGCAACCATAAATATTTCAAGCGTTGCTTTACAAAAGGAGGTAGCGTTGCTCTTGTCTGGTATTAATCAAGAGGGCTGCCGAGTCACTCTTCCCAAAAAAAAAGAACACTATGGTATACCTTTAACCTGCCATCTCTTATTCTCTTCAATGTCTCCTAAAGCAGTCCTAATTTACATCTGAAAGGGAACTTGGCAAACCAGAGACGTAGACAAATAATTGTATCATCATCTTCCCATTTGGAGAGAAAGAGCAAGACAAATATAGCCATAAAGAGATATGGAAAGAGAGGCATTGCAATGACAAACTTGGATACATAGAAAGGTGAAGGTGAAGGTATAATGTAGGGCGGTTGAGATAGTGTAATGCTGGACACAATCAGTTCTTTGTGAGCAGAGATAAAAGGGACATCGGAGCCTTTAAAATGCAGAGGCACTTGCCGTTATGAATAAAATGTGGCCACTGTATGAAAGTAATTCCCTGAGCTCACAGATACTAGCTGTTGCAAAGACGAGGACAAACAGGCACCACAATTATACTCCTTCCTCTAGCAGCCTCCCCTGGTGATAAACACTATGGAGCAAGGAAGCAAAGAGATGGATTGCTTTCCAGACAGGCATCTCCCTTCTCAACAAACACACCTGCATAAGTATGCAAATACACATAGGGACATTCTTCTCTGTCGAGCCTTCTAACATAGCCATAAAAAAACAATTAGACATTTATCTTAACTTTGCACTGCCTGTAAAACTGTCTAAATACGGTCTAGACTAAGACTCTCGCACATTTTCATCTCACTCTCTCTCTTGCCCACTTCACTGTATCTTGCTGAGCTTTTTTTCGGCTACCTAATCTGCCCTTTTTGCAGAAACCTGGAGTGCGCTATTAATATACAAGAGCCCGTGGATGTGTCCTTACCTTGAAATCCCATCCAGAACCCCATAGTCCACAAGATAAGGGATCTGAAGCTCATTGCTGCTCCACAACAAAAGACAAAAAGGGCAAAAATCCTCCAAGTCTCTCACAATCAGAGCCCAATTCAAAGCCTTTTCTGATTAGAACTTACTTTTTGGAACAGGATGACCTTCATTGATTTTTGCACATAATCCGTTCCCCTTTACTTCCCTGGTTCAGAGGATTTTCTTTTAGGTTGCCTCCACCTGATATTCCACCTTGGCACGGGGAAATAATGATATGTATTCTACTGGAAAATGCGTGCGTGAGAGACTGAGCGAAAAGAGAGACAGAGGCACTGTAGGATCTCTGTTGGTGCGCACTACCAGCTCCACTGCAAGTGAATCCAGCCGGTATTCACAGCTCTCCTTCTGCCTTCAGGAATGAAATTCAGCATCCACTGTTCATCCCCACAACAAGGGGAGGGTGTCCCCCCCGGACGGAAACTTTCAGACAGCTCTGCCAAAGCTATAAAAAGGTGATAGTGTATGCCAGTGAGCCCTGATGAGCTGATATTTTCCTTGATATCCTCCCTCTTCAATGGATTTTTCCCCCCTTTTCCTCCTCCAATTTGCCTGTTAGGTAGCTCTCTCCTCTCCAGAATCGGATCTCACAGAATGGATGCTGAGAAAGCAGCGGAATGAAGCGAGCCGCTTGTTCTCTCTCTCTCTCTCTCTCTCTCCCTCTCTCTCTCTCTCTCTCTCTCTCGCCTTCACCCTCCCTAGTACATGCCCCCTCCCATCTTCTCACTGCACCTCCCCACCCTTTCGTTTTCTCTCTCCTCCTCCTCCTCTTCTTCCCTCTCATACACACACACACACACACACGCACACACACACAGATATGCTCATCTCTAGCTCTGGCTTTTAACAATTGCTGCTGTGCCATTGCCAGCCATGTCAGACAGAAAGGTCCACCGCCCATACTCCTCAGAGAAACAAATAATGCTATGATAAATATGTAAAATTAAATAGATATGAAGAAAAGGAGCAGCAGCATGGAGAAGAGCACTGAGCCAAGAGGCAATCTAATCTCCTTTCATCATCCTTGTTACCCGATTACTAAATGTCCCACGAGTTAACACTGTTCTGCATCTCTCTCTTGCTGTAACTTTTGTGTTAAGTGGAGTCGGTTCAGTAGTTGATGCTGGCCAACTGTCTAGAGCGAGTGGAGACGAAGACAAAAATAGCAAACAAAGGGAGCAGTAGACTGCATAGGAACAAGGACAATACATGTGAAGTAGCAGCCGTATAATTATATAATTAGCCACCTAAACAAATGGCCAGAAATTCTGTTATCATCGTGTGTACATACACAGTGATTACTCGCCCAGCGGTAGAACACAATAACAATGTGAAGAACAATTAAAAACAAAAGAAAATTCTAAAACGTTTCTGGAAAAGCCTCCCACACATACAGTATCTCACCTTCCCACATGTATTTACGCAGAGACCATTCGTGGCATTCTCATATTGCCATTTCCTAATAGCTGTATGGCAGCAATACGTGCTCTTTTCACACACCTACAGTGAATTACCAACATTACCAAAGCCGGGCAATTATCTTGCTGAGCCTGGACTTCACAGTCCAGGAGAGGTTACTTGTATTCTATATACTTGTGTAAGCCCTCACACGTTCATACTCTGCAGCATGAGCACTATGTAGCCTGACAATTGTGTACAACGGACACAAGACACACAGAGTATGTTGATTACATAATGCTTCCATTTGGTCCTGATAAGAGGACGCTGACCTTGATAGTATCAAGACAAGCTTGCATCGCATCAACACCTTGTCACCAGAGCTCTGAGCCAAATGTTAAAGTGCCTCCGGCAGGGTCACTTGCCGACTTTATTCAATCCATCATGTACATCTACCCTTCATGTCAACAATGTCATCACGTTTAAGTTTTTTTCCCAGAAAGAAAAGTGGAGTTTTGGAACTAAAACCATTTTAAACTAGTCTGTTGTCCAGGAAGTCCATGATTTTATTTCTAAAAAGGGCAACACCCACCAACAACGTATGATCTGCATTATCATTGGTAGTCACGTGTCTCTGAATTAGCCACTGTCCTATATCCCGACTATCACGTGCGTAATTTCTCCTAAAAAACAAGCATTTATCACATTTGCTGCCAGAACGCCACATCTATGCTACTTTACCTTGACTGCTTCAGTCTGGATGGGTATCAATAATTCTAAAAAGGAAATATGAATAAAGACTATAATATTGACGCGACGCTTCATGATGTGGCGAATGTGTATTGCACATCGGGTGCTTCAGTGGACGTAATGGACAGCTTGGATGAGAGTTGTACTGAGTTTCTCCTCAATTTCAAATGTGTGCATATATAAACAGTATATCCACAGCTAAATTTGCATTAGTAAGCCAATTATGAGTAAATACATCATCTGTATATTATGGGTGAGGGGAAAAAAATCGATTCAGCATAGTATTGAGATAATTTGCATGCCGATATTGTATCGATACACGGAAGCCAAGTATTGATCTTTTATTATATCAATTATAAACTTTTTGGTCCGAGAATAATAAAATCATTTGCTTTTTCAGTCTACTAGATGGTGCTATGTGTTTTCTGGTGAGGTCAATAGAGGTCCCTGATGGTGATGTAAAATACACAACCTCATGAATGTTCAAAAACTGACATCAGCCTTCATCAAGAGATTTTACTGTGAAAGGAGAGAGAGAGAGAGAGAGAGAGAGAGAGAGAGAGAGAGAGAGAGAGAGAGAGAGAGAGAGAGAGAGAAAGAGAGAGAGCATTATGCCAACTATCAGGTAGACTTGAACATTTTGGCAACGTTGTTATGGCAATACTCAAATGTGTATATGCCCATTAAACACATTGTGAGGAACAAAGGTTCAGTAGTTCCATCACCCACCTTACAGAAGGCAGTAAATACTGCAAAACGTTTGGAGCTTCCTGATGGCAGAGAGGTCTTCGGTTTCCGGAGTCACAAGGTAATTCTTTCTCCATCCTTTTTTTCAAGAACAATCAAAACAGAAAACAAAAAATATTATATTCTCGCTTTTGCCAAACTGCATGTTCTGTATAACATGCATAATACAGGTATTTAGACTACCTAAGCTGTAATTAATATAGTTCTTTACTATCGGTAATATTCCAGCGTGTCCACAGGCTTTACTGCATTTATAACCGTTTAATCATTGTTGTCATCATCATCATTATCATATTAATCTTCATATACCGATGTCTGCAAGGTTGTCAGAAAAGCTGTTGACTGATTGACATGTTGCTGCATCCATTATCTTATCCCAGTGGTTCTCAAATGGGGGTATGTGTACCCCCATTTGAGGGGTAAGTGAAGGCACTCCAGGGGTACAGGGGTAAGTGAAGGCCCTCCAGGGGTACAGGGGTACGTGAAGGCACTCCAATGGGGATACGCAAAAATCCTACAGGGGGTATGTAAGATGTAAAAATATATATTTAAAATGAACATCCATTCAAAAATCCTTTAAAAATATCTATTTAATACATATTGAATACAATATAAGTGTAAATTCATGAACAGAATTTTATATTATTCTATATTTAATCAGACACTGATGGCACAGCACTGTATATTACATATTTGTGTCTACCAAAAATGCTTTGCACTGGTTAGGCGCTTTATGTCGTCTCCTGGCCCCAATCAACGAAACATTTGTTTTACTTATCAGCCATTAATTTACTTACCCATAAAAAAACAGTTTAATCTCTGACATTGCTTTTGAATCTCTCAAAACATAGCCAATATGATCTAGACACTCATTAATGTCATGAGTGGCGAAATTGCTAGTTAACCTTAATCAGTGTTACCAATTAATTAGCATAAACGTTAGCTGGTTTGGAGGCGACTTTAAACAAGGTTAGTTCACTAATGTTAGCTTGTAGTAAAGTTAACTCTGCGAAACAACAGGAAGAAGAAAAAAAACTACTATCCAACACATTGCAATAAACTAACGTTACATAACATGTACATGCTATTTACCGTGTTAGGGCTAACTTTAACGTTACCTGGAGTTCCTCGCTGCTAAATTGGGATCAATTTCAACTGGTTGGTTTACGTCAGCGCTTCTGTCACGCAATGCAACAGGTGCGTTTGATTGCATGTTAACAGGGCTCCGTTTAATATAAATCGCTTACCTTTGTTGACCGTTGCTGCCTATTAACGCGTTTACAATCCAGCTTCTTCTCAGTTGACCAGAATCCTGCTGCTTTGCACACGAAAAGAAGTAGTTCCTCCGAATCCATCCTGCGTCAACTAGCTGACACTGAACTGTATTGTTGGCAGCAAGTAATACAAAATAATATTGCACCAAAGCCGCTGTTCAACCCTATTAGATACTGTATGTGGGCACTTGTGGGGCTCACCTACCCAAATTGCGCAGACTACACGGCGCATTGTTACCATGCAGCACCGAAACACCTGCGCTAAACGATAAACTATCACGCAATACACCTCTCTCTGAAGCCCTAATTGTTTGCGTGCCACCTAACATGCGTGCTATTTTCGGTGAAATAAATAAATAACGAAATTGTTCATTTGATGCTATGCTTTTGAAACCTCGAGTAGAGCGATGGCCCAATCACAATGTCCCACTAAAGCCTCAAACCCTGAACCCTCAGGGACTTACTGACGTCACCTGTTAAGTGGTAGAGGCTGTAAGGGCTTGACATAGTGTACATACCAATAGGTCAGCACTTTGCTGCAATATATCACGTTATCATGACGTCAACATATATTGTGTACAATTGTGGGTATTTATTTCATACTTTCAACTTTAATCTTTAATGTTGTTGTGTAAATGTAATTTCCCTCTTTTTTTTGTGTGTCTCCATGGATCCATTGGTAACTGAGTTAACGTCACATGGCTAATAATTGTGGGTAATTCCCTTCAGCAAAGTCGGCATTTAATGCTGACTTATGGAATGGGTTCATAAAGGGTTGAATATGTCTGCAGAGAGCCCTCAAACACTCAACGATTTGACAGGGGGACAACCCTAAACACAATCTCCACCTTTACAGACTCACAGACTTTGCGGGGAACGCGCCTCAAAGTCTGTGAGTCCGTAAAGGTGGAGATTGGGATTGGCCCTATAGGTTGCTACTACTTGTGAAGACGGCTTTTACTTGTGTACAATGTTTCATTCTTCCTGATTAGCTGCATCTACCCATGGTTGTATGGCAGGCTCCGTAGGACACGTCGTCATTAACACAATACGAGCCATTACACAAGTCTAGTCCAGCAGGTGGCGACAACGCAACAAAAACAAGGAACAAGTTGGCTAACACTGTAGGCTGTTGACATAGGCACTGTTGTATATATTTGCATTGTTGCAAGCTGCTTAGCTGTTGGATGGAGTGTGTTAGCTTTTCTGATTAAATTAAATGTAACAGTTCTTTATCATTGGAATCAGATCTTAGTAAACCAAGCAGAAGCAGGGCATGTAGCCCAAGCCATGTAAACAACCACAAGCTGCCTCTTTTAAAATACTAAATCAACACATTAGTACAGATATTTTATTAATATAAATTGCTGTAGCAGACTTGAAAAGAGGTTGGGGGGGGATGTCATGCAACAAAGGTCCTCTGGAATTAATCAAACCGGTGACATTGCAGCCAAGTGGCATGCACTATAACCATTACTAATGAGGCGCTCCAATGAGGTGGTTTCTATAACTATGATTTAGAGGTGTGTTTTGCAGTTTGCGCTGACTGTAACCTCGGTGAGCTCAATCTTAGCTTGTTGCCACCGTTGCTGCTACAATTTGACATGCACTTTTTCCATTGACGTCATTATTCTACTCGTATGAGCGCTACAATATGTCACTCCGCTGAGGTGTGGTTGAGTCATTCATTCATATTCATCCCATTTAAATTAATAAAAATCGTTATTACTTTCAAGAAAGTTGTAAACTTATAACTCATAACTAATAACTAAACAGAACATTAGCTCATATTGAAAGTCAACCAAGCAATGTTTGCTCTGCCACTGTTAAACACCTTTATTTTGAAAGTGTCATCCTTACTTTTGCTAATATCTCAGCTCTGAGGCCATTTTTTGAATTGTGCTTGAGTCAACGCTGTACTTGAGTAAAAGCATGTCACTTTAGAAAGTGAAGGTGCCTTCCCCAACATATCGTCTGCCTATAGTGGAGCTGAGTTCCGAAAGTCCCAAAGTGAACCAGCCTCACCCATTTCATGTGCTGATCCTGTGAGCCCTATTTTTTTTCCCAATCTCAGCATGTAGGTCCATAAGGCCCCTGGGAATGTTTCATCTGTTTACAGTCTAACACGTGAGATGAAAGAGACTGGAACCGATCTGTCTTTGTGATCCTATGATCTGGGTGTAGCTGGCATTCTATCTCATCTCTACCGTATTTTAGCCTTATGTCTCCTTTCACACCGTTTGCAAAAAGACATTTGTTTGGATTTACTTTTGCTATTCACAATCCGGTATCAATGGCAGTATTCACGCCCCATGGTTTGTCTGTCCTTGCTACTTTAGCTATTTGTTAACCATTTTGACGTTTATCCACTGGACCATCATCTGGGTCTAGTGGCTCTGATTGCATAGTCGGCCCCAGCATTTGGAATTATTAGAGCTTGGGATTCCCACAAACTGTTGTCTGACACTTTTAGCTTTGAGGTAAATGAAATGGTGCGTCTCCACCCCATTGATCAAAAGTAGAATTGAGACATTGACATGTTAAGGGGGGACTAATTAGGGGGAACACACCTCATTAAGCCTCATTAAAGTAAAGATCAGAAAGACACCCAGCACATTGCTGTTATGCAGAAGTTGTATCTGCCCCAAAATATGATGCTAAATCCCCAAAGTAAATGATTCTGAGGTAGATGTCTACATTTTGACTTAACGTTAGCATTCCTCCAAGGAAGGGATGCTCCTCCCCCTCTGGTGAAGGCACAGGGGTGTCATCGAAACTGCTCGGGGGTACATCAACAGGTTGGGCCAAACTGTGGTGCAAACCTGTGACGCTGTATTATGCGTGATAAATAATTTGATTAGTCAAAGCGGTAGATTTTGGCATTTGGGGTAAATCTTTTCAGAATGAAAAAACTGAATAAACAATTTCCCAATTCCACCAAATAAAAAAAAGAGTTTAAAATGAACTGTGTAATAGATTAAAACACGATTTTAGAAGTGGCACATAAATTAGCGATAGAGTATAATTGTTTCATGTAATATGAAGTGTGTCAGAGGTTCAGGGCTGTAAGTGTGATTTACAACTAGAACTTTAAGGAAGGATCTTATTAAATGAAGCTGAATAGTACTCCTCTATATTCAATAATGAGGGAGATTAGGTGGGTTTAGGTTCTCAAATTTACTGAACATGTTAATGCTGTTGCTATTATTTTGAATTCATCTTAGTTCATTGGTTATTTTGTTCAATCCTCATCTATTTTTGTATTATTTTATATTCAATAAAATAATGCAACAAGGGAGGATAAAGAAGAGATGTTACTGTGGACACTGATGCATTTCAAGTATTCCCACCAGAGTGGCCTAAGCTCCGACCTTAGGTGATGTAATCATGTTGATTTTAACTTTAGCTCGAGAGTAGAGCTTTCCGCCTGCAGTGTCCAAGCGTTTCTAACAGCCTTTCAGCACACCTGTGATACACTCAGAGGTAGAGCGAATGTGAATGATAATTATACCATTTTATCGTTCCCGAGGGGTCCAAAGGTTCGCGCTGGTTTAACCTCTATCACCTAGAGACAAATTAGATGTCCATGAGATCCTGCTTAATGTACCCTCAATTCATTCAGGCTGCCATTACAGATTGGTATGTTTATTGAGGGTTATTGTTTGTAATTTAAATGGGAAAATGCTTTTAGAAATGGTGCTTTGGTGCTAATACAGCATGTTGCGCCAAATGCATTTGGCAGAACAGAAACAGCATTGAATACATTTGTTTCCCTTTCTCAGTCTGTTCTAGTGAAGAATCGGTCATTTGATTCATATTTTCGTGTACCATGTGATACACCGGCCGGTTTTCCACTGTGCCCAGAAAGTTCAATAAGATCAAGCCATTGATGGACTCGACACTATTCACGCGAGTGTTTATATGATCATTTACTATGATCAGTTAATGTGTTTCTAATTGAATACAGCAGCTTCTAAATGTGTTCATTAGTCGGAGCTTTGTTAATATTGTCAATGGTATTAGAATAAAAACAATCCGGTAAACAATATTTTGGAGTTCATTATCTCACCACGTCATGTGACATTATATAAGTAATATAACTAAGTCTTGTGCACATCTACCCTTTTACATATATAACGTTATGATACGCAGATATAAAACAGATGAATCAATAAAGATTGCACTTGATTAGCATATAACATCTCATATTTACTTTAACTTAAAACTCTGAAACACTGGTTAATAAAATGTACTGTGCCAGAAGATAAATGTTGCTCCCTTATATAAGCCATTATGGTGAAGGATTTGTTATAGTCAAATATTACAATGGATGCACTCAATCACTATGTTATGTTCTATTCTTCAGGAAGCAATGCATCAGCAATATGTCTAGTATCATAAGTACTATTGAACACGAAATACAGTGTGCATTATTCAAACTATAATTTGGGCAGTATTTCTATTACTTGTATTTGAAATACGTATTTCAAGTACTTTGAGTATTTTGTATTTTGTATTTGATAGGGCCGAAACAGAAATCTAACGTAATTTGTAACAAAATACTTTAGAGTGGAGTAATTTTGTATTTAAAATACTCAAAATACTTTCTCCACGAAACTAAAAATAGTTCACTTATCAAGCTCCTTTTTGTTTGATTTAACACAACCATCCCCTCTTCAGCTCCGGTTGAGAGAATAATGTTGCAGGAATAATATTCCATCTGCACAAGAGGCAGTTAAAACCAGAAATATTTGAAAAGTTAGTTGTTCTTAAAGGCAACTAAACTGTGGTTGGGTATAATAACCAAAATGGAAGGATTATTATATCATAATGTCAGTGTGATGTCAGATGTCAGTGTGAACACTTAACACTGTACTACAGACCTGTGGGGCCTACCATACCACTGGCTAATGTTAGAGAGAAAGAAATAGACTACCATGCCACTGGCCAATGTAAGAGAGAAATAAGTAGACTACCATGCTACTGTACCTTGGTACAGTAAAAGAGAAGTAAGTAGGCTACTCCCTTGTTAAGTTACCGGTTCACTTTAGTATTGATTTACTATTTACCTTTCAGTTTTATTAATTTTTCTGTGCAGAATTTGATGTACAGTAATTTATTGAGGCTCTTTACCTGTGTACAACTCGTTTTAATTCTATATTTTGCTTTTATAGTATACATAGGCCTAATGTGTGATGCTTTTCATATGTGATGAATATGTTATTGTTGATGCAAAGCAAAAGTATATGGGCTTAAGCCCCAGACATTTTTCTCAAATTTCGAATGGTTTAGGTCTCTGAAAGCAAAAATGCCTTAACTTTAACAGAAGTGCTCTGCTCAAGCACCAATACATACCAAGCAAGGCTGTGTAGAATATTGTTTAATCATAAGTAAGTCATATTTCAGTGTTTTGGCTGGAATGTGGTTGATATCTTGCTGAGGCTTTGTCTGACAATGGTTTTGGCGCAATTGGCAGATTCTGTAGGTCGTAAGCTTTCCAGAAAGGTGCACTAATCATGTGTGGCGTCAAGCTATGGATATGAAAATATATATTTCCATAATTTGGGGCGCTCTCTCTCGAGTCACTTTCGAGTCATATTTATGTTTTTTGTTCATATTTATGGTTCAGAATCAGAATCAGAAACCGTTTATTGTCAGGAATGTTTGCACAAACGAGGAATTTAGTTAGGCGGAAGGTGCATACATTAGACATTAGACATTAGACGAGACAAACAACAATCAACGACAGCAACAGTGCAATGATGTCTAAATCAGATAAGGATAAAGTGCTCAGACAACAGATAACATTTATGTAAGTGTATGTTAAAGTGACGTGTGTGTTTGAGTTAAAGTTAAAGTTAAGTGTATGTGGCATGAGTGTTTAAATATGAATTGTGCAGTGGAGTGACCGTTAGGAGGAGAGAAAGGAATAAAAATGAAAATTAATGGTCCGAGAATAGTCCTGTGATCGAGTCGGTTGAGTCAGTCCGAAAGAATGGTCCGAGAATAGTCCTGTGATCGAGTCAGTCAGTGGGGAACCCGGGCTTTATTGATGAGTCCGACTGCCGACGGGAAGAAACTGTTGGTGTGGCGTGAGGTCTTAGTCCTGATGGACCTCAGCCTCCTGCCAGAGCGAAGGGACACGAACAGGTTGTGTCCAGGGTGAGAGGGGTCAGCTGCGATCTTTCTTGCCCGCTTCAGTGTCCTGGAAGTGGACAGGACCTGGAGGGATGGCAAATTGCAGCCAATCACCCTCTCCGCAGAGCGGATGATGCGCTGCAGCCTGGCCTTGTCCTTGGCAGTGGCTGCAGCATGCCAGACGGTGATGGAGGAGCAGATGATGGACTCAACGATGGCTGTGTAGAAGTGCACCATCATTTTCTTTGGCAGGTTGAATTTCCTCAGCTGCCTCAGGAAGAAGATCCTCTGCTGGGCCTTCTTTGTGATGGAGCTGATGTTCAGCTCCCACCTGAGGTCCTGGGAAATGATGGAGCTCAGGAAGCGGAAGGACTCCACAGTGTCGACGGGGGAGTCACACAGGATGAGAGGGGTGGGTGGGGCTGCATTCTTTCTGAAGTCCACAACCATCTCCACTGTCTTCAGAGCGTTGAGCTCCAGGTTGTTCTGGCTGCACCAGGTCTCCAGGTGGTCAGTCTCCCACCTATAGGCAGACTCGTCCCCACCAGCGATGAGTCCAATGAGGGTGGTGTCATCCGCGAACTTCAGGAGCTTGACGGACTGGTGACTGGAGGTGCAGCTGTTGGTGTACAGGGAGAAGAGCAGTGGGGAAGGAACGCAGCCTTGGGGGGAACCGGTGCTGATGGTCCGAGAGCCTGAGACGTGCTTCCCCAGCTTCACGTGCTGCTTCCTGTCAGTCAGGAAGTCTGTGATCCACCTGCAGGTGGAGTCGGGCACGTGCAGCTGGGAGAGCTTGTCCTGCAGCAGACACGGGATGATGGTGTTGAAGGCAGAGCTGAAGTCCACGAACAGGATCCTGGCATAGGTTCCTGGAGAGTCCAGATGCTGGAGGATGTGGTGGAGGGCCATGTTGACTGCATCGTCTACAGACCTGTTGGCCCTGTAGGCGAACTGCAGAGGGTCCAGTAGTGGGTCAGTCAGGGTTTTGAGGTGGGACAGGACCAGGCGCTCAAAGGACTTCACAGAGGTGAATTTTGTTGAATTTTGTTATAAACATGTAACATGGACTTATATGCTCTTGTAAGGCTTTGCAGTTTTTGTTGCGCTCACTTTGCAGAAGCTTTGCTTTCAAAAGTTTGATGAATACAAAAAGTGAAAAACTGCAAAACAGTTAGGCCGTTTTTTTTAAAGTAAAAAAAGATGTTTGAACTGGCACACCTGATTCGTACCAGCTGACTGTGATAAGTGTGACAAAGAATTACCTTTCTTTCTGTGTGTGTGTGTGTGTGTGTGTGTGTGTGTGTGTGTGTGTGTGTGTGTGTGTGTGTGTGTGTGTGTGTGTGTGTGAAAAGAAGAGAGGAAAAGGTTGACATCCTGAGTACATGTAAATGTAGACTTGTCATAACAAACTTTTCTCTCTGATAAGCCTGTTCTTATTTTCTGTCTTCTTTTGATGCTAGTTTTATGCAAACAATGCTCTTTCTTTTACTGTGCTGTGATTCGCTGACTAGGCAAGTTGATGTATTACTTTTTGGAACAAAGTTAAAATGCCATAAGCTGTGGGGAAAAGACTAAGAAAATGTCCACACAGTGATTGAGACAAGTGAGTGTAAATTAATGATAATACTTGTACATTGTCAGTTTCCCCTTCAAACAGAAGTGTAACAGTGAGCTCTTAAATTATGACTCCTTAGATATCAATAAATAGAGAAAAAACATTGTAATTATGTACTCAAAAACAGATTTATATTCTCTGGAATATTACAAATCAGGGAAGCACATGTGTAGACGGCAAAATACAACCTAAAGGAGCATAGTACTGATTCAGGTAACAGTATGTCTTCATCATAATGTAAACATGTCTTCAGTGATTACTAGACATATTCTTAAAAAATAACCTGTTAACCTGCAGTGACAAGTATTTTAGACTCTGTTGGGGACCTGGCAGGACCGTGTTTGATTATCAGTAAGTATGAAAACTAAACTATTTATATTTATAAATGTAATAATATCAATATGAGTATTAATAAAAGGGGCACCACCCTGGGATCCAGGAACAATAACCAAAATATAAATTAAGTCTCAAAAGATGTCTACTGCTAAACCTCATTTACAGTCAACAAAGGCACCCAGTCTCCTTAATGTAGAAAGAGAAACCCCATGGTGAAATTGAAATGAAAAATTAAACGTTTTTCATCTCTGACCTATGGACAGCCTCTATACTGCAGCAGCAACAAAACATGCAGGCTAAAATAACGTAGTTTCTGAATAGAAGTCTGGGCCTACTGGGCAGATCTTTAGTACAACATCCTCGTTTATGGATGATGCAAGAAGCTATCTCTCTTTTGCAACAATTTGTGATTTAGTCTAATTCCTAAGTGCGGCTTTGAACAACAGTAGATGCCATAAATAACACTCCTACTCACTGCTAAAACTAGTTATCTTTATTAAGCTGTCACCTGTACGTGATGTATGTTGCTGCAATTAATTAAATCAGCATCTCACGCTGCAGAACAACTGTTACAAGAAATCACTCATGCTGATGCACCGTAGCTTGAATGCACTCAAAGCTCATAGCCATCAGTTACACCTTGTACTGAATATTCAGAGAGCGTAGTATTTAAAAGTCATCCTCGCTGTATTGCCTTGGCCCTCAGTCAACATGACCCCACTATGACCCCAGCATTAACCACCTGGCACTGACTGGATCCCACCCAACTCCCTGACTTACTGTATAATAATCTATAATTATCTCTCAAACCTTGAAAGAGGTTGTCCTACTCTCCTGTGTGAGAGCTTCCGCCCTGAAGCGCCGTGTTGCGCTGTCAACAATTGCTGAATAAGTGTATGCTGTAGCTCTGGGTGCTTTGATGTCGTAAGTATATTTCTTTAATCAAGACTTATCCAAGGAGATAATAGCTTCATAGATAAACAAACGTGGTGGTCATTTCGGCTTAAACATTTAAAATTACAAGTGAATGGACAAGTAAGCCCTGAAGACTGTCCTGTCCTTCACAACTCCCTGCTGCCTGCTCACAGCCACACATTAATGCTGCAATAATCCGCTTTGACTTTTTGCCAGTTAATACACACAGTGTATTAGGAGTATGCATAAATTCACCTCAAAATTGTGATAGCAAATCCCTTCATGGGTAGAATTAAGACTAACCCACTTTCAATTCTGGATTGGGTTTATTAGCTAATACATGACTCAGTGATAACGGGGAATTTCTGAAGACAATGTATAGTGAGAGCAGGGTGCGCTATTGTGCTTCTAATCTTTATAATCCATCACCTAACAAGACATCTTGGTGTGCAGTTATTGGCGCTAATGTTGGAATGGTTAAGTGGCATTGGTTGTTTGCAATGATAACCAATCTATTTGATGCTGTTTGGTGAGCTGAGGTTGGAGAAAACATACCTGGCGTCTTAAGTAGGAGCAGCAAATGAGGCTGTTGTTCCTGATGGGAAGTAGGAAATGCTCAGGTCAGAGCTAAAATTGAATACAGGGTTAATTCATGTTTAATTGTTCCCCATAGACATTGAACTCTTGCTGAGCTGAAACCGGGAAGACTCATCACAATGACTACATTCTCCCTAAATAAGTCTCAGATGTACTGTTTCAGCAAAAGTGCAGGTCTTCTCAACAGTACTTACCTTCTGAAATAATTTGAGCGTGTTATGCTCCCATTAGCAAATTCTTCAAGACAAAACTCCCTCTGCAATTTTGTTTATAGCGAAACACCTTTTGGAGCAAATGTCATTCTGACATCATTCTTGCTAAAAATATACGATAGAAATGTGTTTTTCAAATGAACATTTCTTCAATATTCAGGTTTGGAAAGTATTATCACAAAATGGGAAGGGGGTAAGCAGAGTAGGGAGAGTGAGGTCAACATGTCAACAGTCACGACAGATGTGTTCAAGGCCCGCCTATTTCCCTGATATACGCACATACTTATCACAGCACTGTACTTACTACACTGACACTGAGCACTGCCATTAAACATGCGCTTGGGTCCAGACCTTTGAATCCGCCCTCTCTATTGCGTGTAACGAGTTGACAATTCATAATAACATAATACGGCTTTCGATGAGTGTAATTCTTAGAGCAGTGTTTATAAAGCATGACCAACAATTGTAAATGAGGTCATACGAACAGTATCTGGCACTACTTTGAAAAGTTTGTAGAGATGTATCAAGATGGCAGATTACATCTTCCTTCACTGTCTACAAGGATATTGCACCTAAGATATATATATATATATATATATATATATATATATATATATATATATATATATATATATATATATATATATATATTTTAATGATGTATAATTTATAATACAGGTCCTTTATAGTGTGCCTTCCCTCGAATCAAATGGTGGTATATGGTTCATTTTAACAAGACATGAGGCACCATACAGGCATAGTTTAATGGTGAGGGGAAGGACAAAGACTCCCTTTCTGCCATAACTGTAGATTTGATTTATGGAAAAATAAAAACGGCACACAGACAACATTATTTTCCAGAAATGAAAGGAAATACATGTCTATTTGAATTTTGTAGTGAGCTAGCGAGTAACATCATACTTTAATATGAGTATCATCTTAAAGTGTGAAGTAATCTGAATCCAATATCAAATGAAATAAGAATCTTTTCTGACAATTTTTTTTTCAGATGTCCTGTTATGTCCATTCTTTTTTTTTATTATTCCTACTGCTTGCTTGATTCAATCTGATGTGTATTTTATTGTTATCACACCTTGCTCAAATTCATCTTTGTGGTGTTGCAGATCTGCCTGTATAGGTGGCTGAACAGCTCTCCTGCTTCATCTGGTCCCTTGCTTTTTACCTTTATTTAAATAACTTTCATTTTGTAATTCAGAAATCATAATGTGAGACAACTAAAAAAAGTTTTGGAATTCGACTTTTTCAAGAAAAAAAGCTATTAAGACAGGAACTAGTCTTGTTTCTAAAACCCTTCAGGACTTGCTGCTACTTGAGAGGCATAAGTTGCCTTCGACACTTTCAATGACAACTTCCTTAACTATGCTGGCCAACCGACTGTGTGTTTAGTACTTACATTCTTTTCTTTACTGCTCATTTGTGCTCGCTCCCCATTTCCCCCCTCACTTTCTATTACTAGATGCATTTTCTGAGCTGTCAACGCTGCAAGAGGACCTAGTTTATTGTTGTAGACTGTGGTGATCAGCATCTCCTTGCAGCAGGAAAGCAGAACCCCTTTTGAGTGCATTGGAGCATAAAATCCATTTAAAAAATCTGTAAAAACCTAAAAAAGTTGATGTTGGCATGCACTCGAGCAGTTGTAATTGTTACACATCCACACAGCCTTTTATTATACTTTCATTCTTAATGGGTTATTGTTCTCTGCACCCAGTTTTAATCTCAACATTTTGCAGATACAATGATATCCATGTTAGAATTGAGTATACCTGTCCTTCAATAAAAAATAGTGACATTAGTGGTTGAAATGGCAAGTGTGTTTTTGATTCATTGGCAAATGGGAATTTTCTTGTCACACTTATCTGTGATCGCATACATTCCAGGTATTAAAAAGTCCTACTCCAACAACAGTCAGAAATGTTCTCTAAGAACGTCAATGAAAACATCAGGCTTTCAGAGTGGCTCAGTGCCCCCGCACAGATGGAGAGATGCCCAGCAGCTTTACAAATACCACTTCTTCCCCGAGGAGGGAAAGGAGAGCGTCTGTTTTCTTCCAAAACACACCCCCCTCTGCTTACCTGATCCGTTCACTGGTAACTGTAGCTGACATGGATATTAATCATCACGGTGATAACTGCGAAATCCGCATCATCAAGTAGAATAACAACAGTAATCCAAGGATAACTGTGATAAGCCAAGCTCTATCTAGCATTGGTATAACAACCAAACCCTGGTAGCAGAATCTCTTCGGAGCATATACCGGCGTGTCCCTGCAGATTTGACAAGTAGTTCATTCAAATCTGCAAAAAGTGCATTGAATAAGTGGCAGTTATGCAAAATAGTGACCAAGAGATTTATGGGGGGGCATAATAGGAAAATGTGTCAAAAAACAAGTAATGACAACATCAAAAAAAGCCACACAAAATTAAATATGTTTGGTTAAACCATACTTATAAATATGAATGCACGTCTTTGGCGGGGACTAAACTGTGTAATCTGTGAAATGGATTCTGTATGTTTGCCATTTCAATTATTGTGGTGCTGTGGAATTTCAACAAAAGTTTGTTGGAACCAGGAAGTATAGGTTAGAGTTTATTATCCCTCCCTATTTTTCTGTTCTTAGTTAGAGGAAGTTATTTAATAAGATTATGTGTCTCTGATCTGTTGGACTCTAAAGCACTTGGTGTCAAAATGTTAGTTTTACAAAGTGTTCTCTTAAAGGTGCAATTTACGAGATTACTGTTTGCTAAAACATAGGAGTATTGTCTACCTGAACAGAGAATGAAGTCACTCTCTCTCTCTGTGTCTTGTAATTCGACCTTTTCCTTGCTTCAATTACGTAGCCACGTCGGCCAAACATGCTTTTAGTGCATGTTAGTGCATGTTAGTCTGCCACGCTGGCTAAATCCTGGTTGGCGTCTGCACTGCTCTCATACGGGGGTTATAGCTGATAATGCTGTCCCGACAGATGAAGTTTCCGCAATTTTAAGCCTAGCACTCACCCTCAAGTAAACACAGTTAGCTCTTTCAGCACTTTCCACTGTTGTTTACACCGTTAGCACTGCGCTCCACCGGTTCATCCGTCTTCATGTTGTGAGGCAATAGAAATGCTACCAATATTGTATGAAGCATCTTTAAATATGTGTGCTTTAGCATACTTTTGACCTGAGCCCTAAAGTTTCTCCTGATTCATACAGCAGGGCTCTCAAGTGTCACGCATTGAGCGTGACTGTCACGCATTTCGGTCTTAAATCACGCCCTCCCGCCACACATCGTATTTCTCACGCTGAAAAAAAACTCTAGGCTATTTAATGTGCTGCAGCGCGCAAACATGACCTGGTCGCGCTGCCCTCACCATGGAGGAATCAAGCACGTCTCCCCCGAATCCCCTGCCAATCAATAAAAAGAGATGGGCGACACGAATAGCCAATCAGAAAAACGTATCTGTTAATCTGCCTTCGCCTCCCTCCCTCCCCCCCCGGCCGCGCCTCCGTCGGGGAGAGAGAGAGAGATGTCACGCTTACCTGTCTTAAAAACTTGAGAGCCCTGATACAGTACTGTAGGAACCCACTTCCTCATCCACACATTCAATACAAGTTGCAACACATCCAACTGCACAACGAAATATACATCGAAATAGCGTGCAAAACGGTTAAATTACCACATTAAGATGCTATATGTCTTCTGTGAGTTCAAGACATTGGAGAATGTAATCTGAACCCAAGACACAAAAGCAGGAAATATACTGTTTGATATTTATCGAATGCAGAAACAGGTCAACGTGTTACCGTGCAACGTGGAACGCACGTATTGGCGACAGCAGGGCCACACATGTTCAGCGCGACAGTACTGTGGACTATATGCATACATTAAGCATCCACCACAACCACAGGCACTCATGTAGCACGGAACACAATACGAGTGCATACGTGTGTGTGTGTGTGTGTGTGTGTGTGTGTATGTGTGTGTGTGTACACAAGGGCAAGTAATGTGCCATCACGCAGGTTGCTGTGTGGGATGAAATGCCTGAAATAAGTTATGACCACAATTATGGGAGCTAAAGTGGTGCGGAGCACAAAGGTGTCTCTATTACTCATTTCTCTTATTTTCTCGGAGCAGCCATATTGCCATTGGTGTTCGCGCCTTTGAATGCACAAAAAGGATCAAGCGGCGCGGCAAACTCTCGTCTGCTAAACAAGTGAATAATTTAGATTTAGATCACCAATTAGGGCCTCAAAACATTAACTACTCTCCTCAGACCATTTGAGCAATAGATCAAGGTTTTCATGCTCAGCTCAGCTCCATGGGATGATCAATTGCCATGCACAAATTCCTAGCCATCATAGTGGCTCATTTATCAGAGTGAGATTATACAATGAAATATTTGATCGCTGTGGCAATGTATCTGTGGATCTGAGGCAGCTTATTCTGTCTTTACCTTTGCGTCTTCTGTTTGGTCTGGTAGCCCACAGCGACATAAATATATGCAAAAAGACAACAATATGCTGGGTTTCTTTATCTTTATGCCACATTACTTCCCACATGGGTTTCTTGTTTCCGATGCACTCAGGACAGCCTACGGGAGACGCCTGCAGTTATTTACTATGGCTTAATAACTGCACGCCTGCCAAGTCGGAAAAGCGGTCAATACGAAAAAGTGTCTTTGAAAGCACTTCATATTAAATGTGTCAGTGTTTGTTGAATACAGAGTGCGCCTCACCCCGCTGTGAAGTGAAGAAAAATTGCATTTGAATCAGGATCACCGTCAGCCCTTTTGATCTGTATTAATGCCAGGGCGCAGTGATTAGTCAAAGGCTGCTTTTGTTTGGATCAGAGCTGACGTGGTGAGAGTGAAGACCTGTGAGGCTGATAGGAGTTCAGACTAGTCTAGGCTCGACTCTGGAGAGATACGCATAAAAGCTGAATTATAATACATAATAAATTATAAGAGGAACAGCATGCAAGTTCTATTCTGCTCTCATTTTTAATAGCTTAAATATTTGCTGAAGCATCGGAAAAAAACATATTCAGTCCCCTCACAGCCTGTGCTCTCGAACTGCTCTGGGATGGCGGGTGTTTATGGGAAGAAATCGTTTACTATCAAATAACTGGAATAAACAGTACACATGCTTGTTGGGACAAATGGGGGGTTAGAGCATACAGAATAAGGATCTACTTTATCGATCAAATATCATGGAACATACTATACAAGGACTTTAACTCTGTCTGTGTTACAAACAAGCAGAACATAATACTATATATATATATATATATATATATATATATATATATATATATATATATATATATATATATATACAGGGTGCAGTCATTTACTATCAAAGACACCATACAACTTTGTGGCAAAATTATTTTAAATTCCACCATTATCTTTGCAGGGCTTCAGGGAATTTCTAGCGCTGTCTTTTTCCCAGTGAAGTGGCTCAAGTGTCATTACACGAGGGCCTCAGTCACATGATAGCAGGTGGTCACAGAGTACATGAAAGGGGGAGGTCCTCGTCTCAAGAATGAATAGCGTCAGATGTGAATGACCTCCAGCCATCAGACCAGACTGAACCGTGACGGGAATGATATTCCCCTCTTATGCCCACCATACATGACTTTTTCAATTATAATTTTATATCATTGCCCATGTTTAAACAGCATATACAAATCAGAATGTGGCAGAAAAAAGGACGGTCAGACTTTGACAGCTACAGAATCTGAAACAAAAGTGTCAAACTAAATCGTACGAGGTATACCATTATGTTTACCTTCAAACATGAACCAATACTTAGTTATCTTAAGTAAGCATTGAATGGTATCGGTATCCAGATTTCATTTTGTTTACATCTCAAAGTGTATGTTATTTTTTTGAAATCCTCTATGATTTATTTTCAACTCGGACATCAATGTTTGGCTTGTCACTTTTTCTTCAGCTCAGCAATATGTAGCTTTGCTTATAATATATACATATCTATAATGTATATACTTTTAAAATAAGATCTAGAGGGTATAAGATAAAACATGGGATACTGTAGGTTCAAAAGGAATATTAACAAATCATGTTCTGGAGACCATATTAATTCCCTGCAGTTATCCCCCCTCTAACATTGTATCACAGGACAGTCAGAAATATAATTATTGTTATAATTATATTATTAAGAATGTCGTCATTATAATAATTATCTAAATTTAATTCAGCTTTAACACAAGTCTGCATCATCCGGTTGCAGCAGTAGTAACTTAGTATTAACGTCTGAGGATGACAGACGCTTCTTTCCAAAAGAAAATTCCTCCTTTAGATTCAACTTCCGAGCTTCCGATTAGGGCTCTGAGGTATCGATAGAACTACATGTAAGCCAGTTACAGATTAATGATATTAAACCTCTATCACTGCAGTCTTTTGTGAACTTTTTTCTCCAAAGATGAAAGTACGAGCCTCTCCAATGATTTATTTTGTGCAGAATAAATACAGCTGGTATCTACAAGTATATTTAAATAAGTGTTTCTTTGAAATGTTACTGTGATTTCCTCAAAGCACACAAATGAAGAATCCTAAACTGTTCACCGAAGAAAACTGAGATGCAGTTAGAAATGTGTTAAAAGCGAGTAAGAAGACCTTTTGAGTTACGATTATTTACTACACCAGAAGGTCAAGATTAACTTCCATGCGTATTCTTGCATTTACTGCATGTTGGCCACTGGGGGAGCGAGCAGCACTGCATTACATGACATGTCATCATCTTATGAAGTTCATACAGTGAAAGTGTTTGCAAAAAGCAGATTATTTACACAATCAGCAGACATGAAGCAACATTATCATTATTATTAGGAATGCAGTTTAGTTATATGGAAATGTAAAGTTAACAGGGTTGGTCATTTAGTGCTGGAAAGGCGGAACTGCTACAAACTATGTTTATATAAATCAAACATAAGCATACAGCATATTTAATTAACTTCATGCCTACTTACTTTACTTTAATTCTAAGGGATTAAAAACCTGTTTGTTTCTCCACATCATCGAAGATGGAATGAACAGTCATTACCGGAGATTGCAGTGACTCAGATTCATTTAACTTCATCACAGAATCATCATCAATTAAAAACACATTTGAAACCGCAATGGCAGACACCGCAAAGATGTAAAACTTTGGACACATAAATCAGCTGGAAGTGCCTTTATACAATTCAATGCAGTTCCCCTGTAATATGTAAAGCATTTAAATTGGCTTACATTTGGATAGTGGAGGTTGCACTTCCCCAAGGGTAAAGTAGATGGATTAACTACTTGAATAATGTGCTATTGGTGCCATAACGAGCATGCCTACTTTTAAATACAGTAAGGAGAATTCAGAATGAATTTGTTTCGGCATGTCCCTTTCGATTATATGTCCCGCTGCTGTTACGCAGGCGGTCAAAACAGTGTTTCACGTAATATAATTATAACCGTGATCATGAATTTGAAGTTGAATGTCGCAGTCATGATTAATTTATTGCATTAAAGGTAAGCCTCCCCAATCCGTGTTGACAGGGAATAGTTAGCGAGACTATATATCTAAGTGCCTTGTTATCCTTGAATATGTAATGAATTTAACCTCAAAGAGCTCAGAGAATTTGATGAGCAAGCCCTCCACAATGTGTGCAGGGATGAGCTTGATGGTGCTTTTGCTGAAAGCAGAACACGTCTTTAGAAAACACTATTTGCATTTCTACAACCATTTGGCACGCTTCAGGCCGAGGTGTACAATAGATAATCTGCTGCAAATGTAGGACTACCAAATCATGCTTTTAAGCATGTGTGCCTCACGTAAAGTGGAGATAGATAATAAAATACACTGAATGTTAAAATGCATTTTCCAAGATCCTCCAAGACGCAAGCTGTTGTGTGTTTTGAATAAATATTGGTTTGAAGCCAACGTTAGAAAGCGGCAGCCTCTGATTTTATTAATAGGGTGCCTTTGGCTATTTCTTTTCCCATACTATGTCCATAATCTTCTAATCAACCAATTTACCAAGTATATATTTATTACACAGCACTACAGCAAAGGGTACTTCCTTGTACCCACATTTCAAGATCCGGAGGCTCAGGTACTTCAAACAGTGGCTGGATACACCCTCGTAGTTATCACATTTTCTATTTCTATGCACTTCATGGTCTGTTTGATGTTATTCATGAGCTGTAACTGAAAGTAATACAACTGCATGAGGCCAGAAAATGCTTTTGAATACAAAGTAAGGTCTGGTGTGCTGCAGGAGCATATACATACCTGCTCTTAATAATGGATTGGAATTAAATGCCGCCTATCAGGCATTACTGCGGCCCTCTGTTTGTGCCTTATGAAGAGTGGAGAGAAGAGGTGGGGTTCTCAGTTATCTGTGGAAATGTCATTACGAGTTTGTTTAAATTATGGATTTCATAATAGGGATGCTCTCATTACTATGTAAAGAGACTTATGATGGATTTAGAAATGATGCCAATGTTTTGTACATCTTGGAATGCGAAGACTTTTCTCGTGTCACTCCAGTCTGTCTGCCCCTCAGCCTGAGAAGAAGTAACACTTTCTATGACACTTGTGTTATTATGTGTTACAATCTGCTTATAGCACTGTATGACTATATAAGAAGAAGTCATAAGACGTCATTAATATAATGCTTTATAATATCTAAATATGTAAGGTGAAAAATCTATGGAAAAACAACACACAATGTTCTTAAATTTGTTTTGTATTTACTTAAAGCAAACAATGACCACTTAGGGTAACTTCTAATCACATTATAATCCATTACAACAGCCTTTATAATACATTATAGTGTATTACAACTATGGAAATTGTAATACTCTATGATCCTTGCAAATAAATAACAGCGAGGGACGAGCAATTTAGAAGCATTATGATATTCAAATAATTATAAAACACCTCATAATGTGTTATGAGTATTGTTATTTAGCATTATAAATAATATATGAGTGCTTATAACTATGCTTGTAGAGTGCTATAAAGAGATTTGAAAGCATTGTAAGTATGTTAATGCATTAAAGACATGGGAGTCATATAAAATAAAATGTTTAAATAAACTGTTCAACACTGTAAAGTTAATTCACCATTTCTGGAAAAAAAGACACAAATAATAAATAAAAGATACTTATCACCATTTACAGTGTGCCAACCCGGAAATCGCATTCTGTTCACAGACTACTTAATGACCTATTGCCCTTTCAGGTATTGTAAGCATTCCTGTTTATTGCTGTGTGTACTGATATTCTCAGGGATTTTTTATCCCACACTTCACATTTCTACTACGAACACGTCCGAAACACGGCCGAAATGAAGAAACTGGGTCTTGATATCGATTTTTGCAGCTGAGTTTCAGGGTTTATGTGTGAGTCTGTGCAAATACATATGTGCACATACAATATTACTGTGTGCTGTCTTGGTTTTACTTACAGCCCTAGAATAAAGATTGCAGTCAGTCAATTTTTGATACTCTGTTTTGAACCCAGAGCGTCAACTACAGCTTGTATAATACATTCCTCCCCAGTCTGTGGGTGGAATAGATTAGCCACTTCTGCGACGTGAGGTGGCTTTGTCATGTTTCTTAAAAAAAAAATGTTTTAAGGTTTCTCTCTCATTATTGTTGCAACCAAAACAATTCTCAAACCCTGCTGGTGTTCCTGTGGCTCAGCAGGCTAGGACTCCTCCTCCATCATGTGCTCATGACAAGCTGGATACACATCAGACCCAAAACCTTTGCTCCGTTTGATCTCTCCGTAGTGTGTGTCTTTCCACTCTGTACTAGCTCACATACTATGCTTATTAAACATTGCTTATGTTGAGAACAACCGGTGCCTGGGCACGGGCTGTTCTCCACATTGGCTGCTGTCAATTGGGTGACTGTTGCGGAGGAGTACATCAGTGCTTCTCAGTTCTTGGTAACCATGCCAGCCGTTTGTCTACCTTTCTACAGGGATGAGCCAGAAGGCAGACCTCCTTGAATGGATCCAGAGTCAGCCAGGAGATTTTCAGGGTGGACATAAAGTGCCTTCACTCCTTTAAGTCCTAATGCACGAAGCCCCTCCTAACCAGTTTATGCTGCCTGATTGTTGTTTAATACAGATGCCAGTTAGACGCAGCGGGAATGTCTCCCTTTGTGTTCTCCTATTGCATTTTCCGAAATCAGCTTTGTGCCAGCATCAAAGTGCAATATGCCTTAGCACTCTGTTCATGTCAACATGACATACAAAGCTGATTATCTCTGGTGAGAGTAACTTGGCCTTGTCACTGTGGACCTTACAGCAGCCATATTGTCCTTTATGACATTGTTGGCTGAGCATGTACCAGGCTTTGGGGTTTTATGCTGGCTTGTGCTATAATGAAAGTTGAATCCCCACTACAAATGTCCTTAATTATGATTTTGTTTCCTACTGTTTGATAGGATGAGCCTCCAATAACACTGAAACAGGGATAAGTCAGCTGGGACATTCACCAGTGCCTATGCTCCCATTTCAAATCAGAGACGGTCCTCACATCAAAGGTACTGAAAGATTGTCTCTCTCTGGTCAAAGCAAACAACAAACAAACATAAGAAGCAGCCAATCACTGGCGCTCATGCTCCAATGAGAGGAGCTTATTTCTAAAGTTAGGGAAATTAATTGGAATAGACCCGTAAAGTGGGAGGAGAACCAGGATTACACTGCACACCTTTGATACCGCAAGGTTTTGATACCGACACCAAGTTTGGTTTTGTGCTTTTGACGTATATGAATATTAAACAAATCTCTGTTCTCGATGATAGCTTCAGGACAGTGGCTTTCAAAAAGCACATTCAGATCGAGCTCTCCTCACCGTTTGTACAGACATGGTTGCAGAAAGTGCCGGTGACTGTAATTTCATGCACTTTCAAAAATGGGCCCTTTGAAACACCAGAAATCCCAGACACTTGCAAAAAAGTAAGTTGAGTACTGATATTTTGACTTGATGAAATCCCTGCAGGTATGTTACCTTTTCATTTGAGATGGTTAAAATTGAACTCAAAGCTTAAGTTGAGAGTTAAAATTATATGTATTGCTTTAATGACATCACACCACTTATGGTTGGGGACAACAGATGGGCAAAGTAGAATTGGCTTTTATGTGTTTTAAACAACCACTCGGAATATTTGAGGATGGCCGTGCACAATGATTAATGAGAAAACATTAGCAATGAACATCAAAAAATGTCATCATTGAATTGATCTGTTCAACATCAGTGTTCAGGGGGTTGCTTCACGTGGTTTCGACCTCATCACACGGCCTTTATCTGCAAAGTTGTAGCCGTTTTATGTCTCAAGCTTTGGTTTCTCATTCTGCATTGCATCATTTTGTTTTTCGACTGCTGATTATTTACTGACAGCGTCCTTTGAGAAAGGCTTTAAAATGAAGGGCTATACACGGTGTGAAATAACTTAATTTGCCTTGATGCAAAGTACAAAAAGATTAGGGAGTTCAAATAACATGTCATGACCCTTTGCTAAGCCCCGCCCTCGCTGCTACAAATTGGGTCTACAATTTGTGTTTTAAGGATATATACAGAATGCCAAACTGACTCAGCAGTGGAATTAGGTTAAACAGATAAAAATAGAAGCTAAAACCTCCAGATCACAGTATAAAAGAGAATCACCCAATACATCACCTGGCAATCAAGATGGAAGATATTACAAATGAGAAAAAACACCGTTCCGGTAAAGCGCTACGTTCACAAAAAGCGCTGTGAATATTCCAAACACTTTACTCGCGTGAGTTCACTCGCTCGACTCTACGTGGTTAATTTGCTTCATTCGCACCGGAAAGGGGGCGCGGCTTATCTCCGTGCCTTATCTCCATAAAAACAGTTACCATTTCCACCATCCACCATGAAAATAATCACTAGTTCTGCTTTATACTTGTTGTGGAAATTCCACATCAGACGCCCTCGTGTCTGGGTTCATAATATTATCCGCAGCCGTACACAGCTCCAACTCCTCCAGGAAGAGTTTCTGAATGACTGCTGCTTCCAGCGCTACTTCGCGCGGACCAGCAGCAGTTTGCTTCAGCAACGGCATGCACGTGTCACTTGCGCCATTTGCGCCTCCCGGTGAAAATTTGCGTGCATTGACTTTGCATTAAAATCAAGAAAAATCAAAAGCAACATGTGTATACATTCAGCATATCTTATATAGCGTAGAAGTAGTCTAATGCTAGTTTATGGTGTGCTAACGTAGTCTGCTAATATTAACTCCACAGGGCTTTACGTAGAAATGCAACGTTTTAGAAATGGGTATCAATATTGCACATCAGTATCTGCCTGCTAAAAGGTCACCTTCTCTTTGACAGAATGAAAAAAAAGGCACCACATGTAGTTGACTAATGGTGAGCTAACTTTTTACTGTGGAGCTTTCTCAGCCTACTTTCTGTTTGCAATCTCCTGCAGCAAAAATAAAGTTAATATGTATTCAAGCAGCTGTACAAACCTGACATTTACTCTGTAGGTTTACTTTTTTAGATTTTTATTTCTACGGATGGCTAACAAGGTAGGGACTATAAAACATAATGACAGTACACAATGGGGGTGGATGTCATAGTGCTCAGTGAGCCCTGCTGAGTATAGTGGAGTCAGACAGCAGCTAACATAAAACTAAAGCTAAAATCTATTCAATACTAGCCAACGTTTAACTATGACTAGTTCCAAATCCACAGAAATCTGAAATGATGCATGCATGATGATGATGATTGCATGAGAATCTCCCTTCACTATGTTGCCTGCCAACATTGCCTCATAGAAAATATGTTTATATAGTTCTGAATTGTTTCCCCTAATTACATTGTGGTGGCAAACATAATCGCTATAGGCAAGGTGTTTTTGAGCGACCAAAGCGGTACATTTATATAATGCGCTGAAGTAACATTGATGTGGTCAAGGTTGCTGAGAGATGTACAAAGCGCAGGACTTTGACACCCTCTGGGGTTTGCATTTTGAGTGTGCATGTGGTTACCGTGAGGGCAACTGAAGCACTTTGAGGTCAGGAAAAAAAAATCTTGATTGTAGGTTATTGCTGTTCTGTCAAAGATTCTACTACAGCATAGGTCACTAACTGGCGGATCGCGGTCCGGGTCCGGACCCAGAGGCCATCCCATCCGGACCCGGACCGCAAGCCAAAACAGAAGGTTATGATTTAAAACCTGACAGGGCGCTTTTATTTTTTTACCCGGCGGCGCGGCGCAGCTTTTGCAGTCTTTACGGTAGTGGTTTAGCGGATGTGGAAACGCACAGACCAATTGCATGCGAGTTAAGCCATCCCACGTGATACCACTCAGCCAATCAAATCTATGCATTCTCGGCGGTAAACATTACGTCTCAACAGACAGCGCTGCGCAGACAGATGAAAAAGTTAGAGGCAGGGTACACATTGAAACGGTAGAAATAAAAAGAAAGATAGCGATACATTTTAAAAACAAAGGGAGAGAAAAGGACGACTGCGCCGGAGAAAGTTGAGAAAAAGGCGAGTGAGACAGCGAAAGGGAGAGAAACATAAGGAACAAATGTCGCTCTCCAAAAAAAGAAAAGTTGACAGCGAAAATAGAGCATTTAATCCGACATGGACAGACTCATTTCTGTTCATACTTCCCACAGGGAGCACAAAACCAGTGTGTCTTATATGTTCAGAAACCGTGGCACTTATTAAAAGTGGCAATGTGAAACGCCATTATGAGACAAAACATAAAGGTTTTGAACAAACATACCCACTCAAATCCGAAGTGAGATCACAGAAAATAAGTGGCCTCACACGGTCCCTGAGACAGCTTTTCCAGGTCTGAGGAAAGTTGCCATATACATCTTGACCATGTTTGGCTCCAACTACAACTGCGAGGCAGCTTTCTCCACGATGAATATCATCAAAAATAAATATCGTTCGAGGCTCACCAATGAGCACCTCCACATGTGCATGAGAATGGCCCTGACTCCATTCAAGCCCAGGTTTAAAGTCCTGGCAGGACAAGCTAGAGCTCAATTCTCCCACTGAGCAACAAAGTGGGGGAGTGGGATGCAAGAGTGATGCTCTAAAACTGTTCAATTGTTAAGATGTGTTGAGATTTATTATCTGTAAAATTGTTTGAGACTGAAACAGAAACGGGGACATTTAAGCTTTTCCTCCCTTTATTTAATTGTTCTGAAGTTAAGCACTTTATTTGATTATTATTATTTATTATTCATTATTATTACCATTTTCATTTTGTATTTATTTTATTTTAAAATGCAGCCCTACTTCTATTTAGTTCATGAGAGAACATTATACATATCTGCAGTCACACATAAGTCCAGTTCTATGTTACGTGATAATAAATATTGTTTAAAAGTGGTTTAATCGTACTGAATTCATTTGATTTGAAAGGTATTGATTACATGCAGATGTTGATACAACTACCAGGCTACTTAAATATATATCACACTAAATAGTTAGACATTATGATCTTCTGGACCTTTGCTTCAAGAAAATTTCTCTAACTGGACCTCTTAACATTTTAGTTGAATACCCCTGTACTACAGAGTCAGAAAATCACTTCAGTATAGGCTGCTTTGGGAATAGTGTCACTACCGAGACATTGTATAACATTATGCTTCAAGGCATATCAAATTCCATGTGTTTATAGAATATTTTCAATCAAAGCATATACTTTTCATCTACAAGTGAAGCGCCTTGATGAGGAGTTTATGAATATAGTCCATATGTTGTTACATGATCTGATCTTCAGTCAGTGGGAGGGAGAGGTGCAGGCTTTGCATCTAACCTCTCAACATAACCCATTTTAATGAGGCCTCATTTGTCTGACAGTCTGGAAGAGGTCATTCTGATGTTGTGTGAGGTGCAAGGAGAGATCACAGATTTCATGCAAAACTATGGGCCAAGGTCAGCAGAGAACCTCAGCGTGTACTGCAGATGCTGAGCACAACATTTCAAAATCTGATGAAAGAAAGCTATAATTCACAATGCACTGGGCACTGTCTCAGTTGAAATGGAGCCCAAATGGAAATTGCTTTCTTTCCAGAAAGCATTATTTGTTGTCTTATTGGGAGTAAAAAATTTTCATAGTATTTTTCGTTGGTAAATATCTATGTATGTATCAACCCATGTTACCCATTTACTGTATGTATACTACTGCAGTGCCGGCTTGGGGCGTGGCCGTTCAAAGCGGACTGATCGCTTGGCCCCCAGAAGTGCTGCTGGCACTGTTCTCGAGAACGGCTTCTTGCGTGTTGACTTCAGGGAAGTAACGTTAGTATCTCCAGCATCCAACACCAAAAGTGAACTGCAGTTAATGAGCCGCATCCTGTAAAGGGGCCTGAAGCTCCGCCTCGCTGCTGAGTGCTTGTTTATTCATTTTATTTATATTAAATGTGTTGTATGTCCAAATTGCTCTGAGTCGTAAAAGCCACTCCTTCGGGTCCCTTGCGATATACCCGCCAAGTCTGAAGTAGATCCGATGAACGGTTATAAAGATCTGCGATTGCCGTTTCGACAGAGATTCCTTGCTTTACTGTTATATTTAAGCAATATAGATATTGTTGCCCATCATGCTCGCATATCAAACTTTACGGTATACACAGCACAGAAACTCCAATTACTGACAGTACAGTATTTTGTTCAACATTCTCAGTTGACATTTGCATAGTCACTTTCCAGCTTAAAGTAAACTTGAATTGGCAATCCTCCCAAACTTACTGACTAAATTGGACATAGCAGCTGTTTTTCAGCATTTATTGAAGACTAATTTAATGGTGCGGTCTTGAATATGGTTGTCAATCTCCATCCATGTTAATCTTCACTAATGACAAGACAGGTCATGTAGAGTTTATGTGAACCCTATCACATAAACCCATACTCTCATTTGAGTTGATTTGAGTATAAGATTCACTTGTGTTGAATATAAACACGTACTAAATGCTAAGACTAATTCTTGCAATATCTACAGATTGGTCTAAACGTAATAGCATTGTGTTGCCTTAACAACATTTTCTATTTCATTTTTGTTTAATTAATGGGGTTTATTTCAAGATGGTTATTGGGAACATGATTTTCCTGTTTGTGTCATGTTATGACATCACTTCCGGGGCGGGACTTCGGGTTTAGTCACGTCCGGTTCTTCTGCTTAGATGGTGTCCGGTTTCAGTACTTCGGGTTGAGTAACATTTGACAGTGGACCGCATGCTCCAGAATCCACTCGCATCCACGGGGAAGCATCGTAGAGGCAATGTCGTGAGTGCTGTACATGTATAAAGATGCAATGTTTATTTATATTTTCTACTGTGAAATGTTATGTTTACGTATGTACACAGAATGTTTGTATTGTCTTTGTTTGCAGTTTTCACCAGCATGAATGAGGGAAAAGAGTTACAGTAAATGGGTGAAACTTGCTACGACTCTGTCTTCATTGATTGCGGTTTAACTCGGTGTTTAGTCCAGAGTTTCAACACCCTGCACGAGAACACTACAAGCATACTTCTCTTTCTGTAGGCTACCCCATTTCTTCTTTAGAATAAACACATCCTGGGTTGAGCAAGTGTATATTAAACATGACAGTCCCTGATCTCTGTGCCCCCCTCGGTCGAAAGCTAAGTTTGGTGTGAAGACCTTCACTTTCTGTCTATGCTAAGAAGATACACCCTTGTCACTCACAGTCTCTCCAATTCAGCAGATCATCATGATGGCTGCTCGTGAGAGCCCTCAGTCCCCTCACTCCAGGCTTTTTGCACTCTCATCGCTTTAGAAAACAGTAGCTTTTGACTAAAGACAGTAGAAGGCTTCCCGAACCACAACCCATTTAAGTCATTCCAAGAGCCAGATGGCAAGATCACATGGTCGGGAGACTAGTGCTGTTACTCTTCCAGAAATTCCCATATAGCCCTTTCAAAATGTATCATTCTAACACTGTTGTGGGTTCTCAGAGAAGTAAAGCATCACTGTCACTTGTCAGACTAAATTACATCAAGTTTTTCACACACACACACACACACACACACACACACACACACACACACACACACACACACACACACACACACACACACACACACACACACACACATATGCAAAAGAGTCCCTTCTTACAAAAAAAAAGAAAAGAAAAAGACTCAGGCATCAACACAAATTTATTGTCAGCATCTGTCTGTTTTTATTCGGTCCCCAACCACTTTCTTCATGACTGCAGTGAGATGTGTATCTCTGATGTCCTTTTTAAAGAAGCACATGACCTTTGTGTGGGGCATCTTCATTTGTCGGCTGTCTTTCAGTATTTGCCTGCTAAAAGGTCACCTTCTCTTTGACAGAATGGAAAAAGGCACCACATGTAGTTGACTAATGGTGAGCTAACTTTTAACTGTGGAGCTTTCTCAGCCTACTTTCTGCTTGCAATCTCCTGCAGCAAAAATAAAGTTAATATGTATTCAAGCAGCTGTTCAAACTTGACATTTACTCTGTAGATTTACTTTTTTAGATTTTTATTTCTACGAATGGCTAACGAGGTAGGAACTATAACACATAATGACAGTACACAATGGGGGTGGATGTCATAGTGCTCAGTGAGCCCTGCTGAGTATAGTGGAGTCAGACAGCAGCTAACATAAAACTAAAGCTAAAATGTATTCAAGACTTACCAACGTTAAACTATGACTAGTTCCAAATCCACAGAAATCTGAAATGATGCAAAACGTTCACAATAAAGTAACAATCAAGTTAGACGATGAACAGCCTGAGAGGTCTCGCTGAACTCTAGGGTTTGACTAAAAACAGACCTGTCAACAAGTCTATCTTCTCTGTTTTTACACCATGATAAATGGGGATTCGATAATTATATTCCTTGAGCGCTGAAAGGTGCTGTGAACACACCAAGCACACTGGCTCCCCATTTCCCTCTGTGCAGAAATAGAAACTGGTCCATTTTTCTTGGAAAACCCAACACTGTCTACTTTTATCCTTTTTGACAAGGACATTTTCTACCAGCGGCTCCTGCATGAACAGTGGTCTCCGCTTGGCAGTGTTGTCACGTAGCCTGTATGTAAGCATGTGGGATCTATAATAGCAAATCCAGTATAGGGCCCGATACTTTTATTAGGACAGCGCCATCTCCAATGGACAAATATGAATTGTATTGCATTTCATTGAAACAATTTGCCAAGTCAAGGATTAGACTGTTTGGGGGACCAGATCTGGCCCCTCAAGCCGTATGTTTGAAACCCTTGTTATTTATAGTTCAAATTTGGTCCATCCAGACTAGCTGCAACATTGAAATGCTTCTTACTTTGTATACCAGTAACAATACCAAAAGCTATATGATAATATTCAGTTCTTTACATATACATTTGACTGAAAATACATCTGTCCTTTATCAATCATGCTTTCAATCAATGTATTACTTGTAATGGAGTATCTTTTACATTGCAGTATTTCTAATTTAGTAAAAGCTACCACTGTGTACACAGTGCTTAATTTATGACCTTTCATTTCATAAGTAGGAGTAAGCTACAGAGGCAATTACTGGAAGTCTTCCATTAATCGGTTGTGCATTTTTCATCTTGAATATTACCATCAGTATATTGCATAAACAAATGCACTGTTAGAAGTCATCCCTATTCAATACCGGATATGGGCTAAAGCTACAGGTATAACGGATGCTATGAGTTGCATGCTGTTCTATTTCCTGTCTATCACCAAAGATGATTGCTGACATTCAGAGAGGAGGTTAAATAACATTAGGTTTCATCCAGGAAGAAACACCCACACACGCGCACAAATGTGTTTTAAATGAGGATGAGATAAGGAAACTGCTCACAATCATATATATATATATATATATATATATATATATATATATATATATATATATATATATATATATATACTGGGTTGATTTTATATCATTGTGCTCCGAGTGGTTTTAAACAATGAACATATGGAGGGTTTTTTTTCTTCAAAAAGATGTATTTTCTATTTTTCATGTGAGTACCATATCTATATTACATATGGCCCGGTACATCCCCCACTGTAGAGACTCACAGTCGGACATTTGACAATTTTCTTTTGCACACGTCTCAGCACAAACAGTGACCTGCTCTGACTGGGATAAACGTAGCAGTGCTGCACCCCGATGCTGACAGCTGGTGTGCCAAGTTTTGCTGCAACCTCCCCTCATTAATTCAGATCAGGTCTATGGTCATTTTGAAAAAAAAAAAAAATGGCGCACACGTAGTCCCCCGCAGCGCTCTCTGACAGTTATGTTTTCAGAAAAAATAGTATGATTCTAATAATGCTCAGGTGTAAAAAAGAAGAAGAGATGTGAGGAGGCAATTAAAACCTTTGTGGAATGCATGCTATCAGTAGTTGTATCACCTGGTGGGGCAAAAACCCTTCCAAAGCATACAACATTGAATAAATCTAAACTATAAATTACAAGCGTTATTCATACGTGCGATCAGTTTTTAAATGCTTTGGAAGGGAAGCGCGCAGTGAACTCTGACAAAGTTAAGTATTTTGCAGACAAAATGATGTACGTTGAGATGATTGTCTGTCTGCAGTTGGCATACAGTTGGTTGGTCACTATGAGCGTTTCCTTCCTCATTACACATGGTGATTAGATAGTGATAAATACAGCTGCTTTAGAGTACAGCAGCAAAGCTCATAATAAAAATAGAAATGATAATAGATTTCTGAAAAATATGCTGGAAAATGGAGAAATCTTGCCTTCTTTGAAAATCTTCGAAGCAATTGAAGGATAGATCGTTGGATGGACGGACGATGGACAGATACAGACAGACAGATAGAGATAGAAAGGGAGAAAACATCAAAGCTTTGTATGTGCACATTCTGAAATGCTCCAGGAAATAAAAGACATCAGAATCTTTATTATTTTTCTCATGACAGCAGTATAATAACCCATCCCTGTCTTATTTTCTCCTTTCTTAGCTTTGATCCAAGGCTGAAGCCTCCCCACCACATCCAATAGCTTTCTTCAAACTGTTGTCTGATCATAATACACTAAAGGACCTTGCTTTTGTGGATCACTGAGTCTGTCTACTGTCAGCGCTGCAAGCTAGGAAACTCGCCCCTCAAGGTTTTGGAAACAGGTGATGTGGCCTTGTTCACCAACACCAAGTCTGTGTTGTGTGTCCATGTCTTTGAGCGTCCATCCTTTCTTTCGTTCTTGTTTTTAAATCTACCATTTGCATCAATCATCACTGCAAGACCATGTGTTGGATGATAAGGATTTCACTTCCCACGTCAAGGATTGGTGGTTGTAGGAATTGATTTTCTGTGAAGCACAGTGCATTTTCCATTGAATGAAATGTAATGTATAAAAATAAAGTTAGGCTTGCTTTGCTCGTACTACATACGGTAGTTAAGCATTGTGTTAGACGAGTGTTAGCCAAGTGCCTCCTTAAAGAATTATCCAGAATAATTGTTGGCTTAAATGTAAGGTCTCCGCAAACTTTTACGTTTTATTATGTTTGAAGAGCATTTATGTGTTTGAGCTACCACGCAGACACTAATGCTTTCATAGACGTAAAAAAAGAGATCGCTGGCTATGCTAGCTAGTCTTCTATTCAGCCCAATCGACGTCAGGAGTGTTGCCCACCAGAAAACCCTCCCGCCTTGAGAAGACTTTGTAAGCTGAATCACTTCCAGAGTGGGACAGAGATTTGCTGCGGTGCACAATGGATGAACTACTCAGTTGGGGGATGCAAATTGGATGTTCCTTGAGTACCAGAAATCATGAATTACATAGGTGCACACAATTCTTCCCCTTCTGCCTTTTGCTCTGCTTCCAAAAATGTGTTGGTAATATGATTTGGCTTAACATGTGTTGACACGTGCTATATGTTCTTTGACGGGCGAAAGTGTATCGAATGTTGCACGAATTCATAGAGGGACTCGTTGAATGTTCCATTTTTTGTGGGATGAAAAGATGTTCTCAATGAATTCATGGGTGATCGAGTCATCTCAGCGTCTTTCACACAATCTGCTGTTTTTGTTCGTGGTTCCTTATTTGGTGAACCAAAATTGTTCATGTGGATTAACATCATTTTTCATTTGTTGAAAATGGTGGAGAATGACTTCTCAAAGTCCGGAACAAATGAACATAACCCATGTCTTTGACTCCTATTTTCAGATGCACTTTCAACACTACATTTTTGTGTCTTTGAGGATTTAGTTGTGCTCTATAAATTATACTCTGTCAGTATGGAGTACACGGCGGAGGTAATTGTGAGCGGGTAAATAAATCATTTATCAAACCAGCTTCAAATTATAATACTGCCGGTGCAGCACCAGCTTTGTATTTAGTTTTTCACATGGCAGTGTCCTGTGGCTTGTTTACTCTGTTTAGGCCTCTCAGGCTTCTTGCCATATTAATGAAGATGAAAAAAAGCTTTGGTGGACTGTCCATTTAAAAGAAGGAAGAAAAAAAACAGTGACACTGTGGATCCTTCCTACTGACGAATCAAATAAATAGCTTGTGGCATGAAGTCGATTCAAGGTGAACATTAACACTGCAGATTTTTTTATTTGATTTTCATGTCGCTTCAATCAGCATATTCATTTTATATCAGCCAAAGTGTTCCGCTTTCAGAGACATTCAAGCTAGTTTTGTTGTTTGATGGGTTTCTGAACAGTTTGAAACCACCCTAACATACATCTCAGTTTATGAAATTGCATTAAATCTTGTGTCAAAGTGTAATATTTGTAACTTGACCCTCTGGTCAATGCACATCTAGAACCATGCCATCGGGGCTAGAAAGTGTGCCACCAAGCTTGTTTGGAGCTGGAACATTCAAGGCCTCTTACAAGGAGAATAGACAAGTGGCCTTTAAACTGGAGACCTCACCAAATAATGGCACCAGGATGTCTGAAGCTGCAAGACTCCGATGTCCTCCAAACAAAATGCAGTCACTGGACTCGGATTAGTTCGGTCCCAGGACCGACATCTCTAACCTCTTGGGATATTGTGTTACCAATTCTCTGATCAATACATGGGTTATTTAGGAGGTCATGTGACTTTTGTTAGCAAGCCTTACAAGTAATAGAACTTTATAATTTGTCACAGTGATGATCAACACCCCACCTATTCGAGAAAGAAGAACGTTTTCAACTGTGGTTTAGACCAGAATGACAGTGAACTTTACATGTGAGTGAACTATTAAATCTTAGATCCCCAAACACCTCAACTATAACAAACTCAGGTGACAGCTGACCCTGGTGGCTTGAAAATGCATATTCAGCAATCCGGGAATCAGGCCCAATTGAGCACATTAGCTCAAACACATGCAACAACCTTCAGGGAAAGGCAATACATATTTAGATGGGGGAAAAAATGGTGTTATTGGATGAGTAAAACTCTGTAATCTCATTTGCATAGTCCCTTGGGAGAGCTTCTACAGTATATGTGTTTTTTTAAAACTCCTTTAAATAGCCACTCTTCATGAAAACCCACACTCCACATGCCCTGCAGCAGAGACTGTCTGCCAATGGAGATTTTCGTAATGACACATTAACAGCCGTAGGTAATGGTTTCTGTTGGCAAGTGATCAGGTCAGGTAGGACTCCTGATACATGCAGAAGTCCTATCTATCTCCATACCTGCCTGAAATGTTTCAACCCGTGATGCTTTGACATCCAAATCTTCTCTTTTATAGTGTTATGTTTTGTTGTTTTTTTAGATTGTTTATAATGACTCTTGGAGCCTTTGAAAGCTAAACAAATTAATCATTTTACGTATTAAAAAACGTGTCAAATATTGGATGGATTGGATGTCACGGAATATTGTACTCACATCTAGGTCGAAAGCGGATGAGTGTTACAGACTTGCTGCAGAGATGTGAAGAAGAGTTTGCCTGTAACGTTAGGATGTACAGCTTACAGCAGCAAAGGAGAACTGCAGTCAATGAGCTGCAGGCTGTAAAACCCCTCTGCAGACGGGTCGAGTCCGCACGGCCCTGAAGCTCCGCCCCCTCTGCAAAACAAAGCACTGCTTGCAAATCTATTCAAAGTTTATTTTTAATGGACATGTCACGTGTCCAAAGTGCACCAAATTGGACAAAGCACTTCATGGGTTCCCCAGAAAAACACCCAGCAAATGTGAAGTAGATCTTTTGAGTTGTCGTTTGGGAAAGGCTGAGACAGAACGTTTTGCAAAACTCTTGAACAATGAACGTGGCCACACAAACTCAAAAAGTCCATAAATCTCGGTACATGAATGAATGAATGAATATATACTTTATTAATCCCCATTGGGAAATTTCGTGTCAAGTAGCAACCATTTACACAGAAAATAAGATAAGATATAAAAACAACAGGGATGAAAGAGTAGAGTACAGTAGAAGTGCAAGAGTGCAAGTATGTATGTGCATATTAAGTGTGTGAGGTGTAAATAAAATAACAGCAACAACAAACAATAGGAGAGTGCAAAAATGCAAATAATGTATGTAATATAATACGTCTCTCAGATCATGTGATATGTTGATTGCGGCCCGGATGTATTGAGAATTTTAACAAATATATAAAACCCCCTTGATTCAACTCTGGATATTCACTTTTACATATACTATTGCTTTCATTTGGAATATTTTTTGTGCATAGATAAATGAAGAAGAAAGCATGGCCAATTCCATACACAGATTCACTATATTCATTGGATACAAGCATCATTAATCCCCGTGGAGGGATATTGTGCATTTTGTCAGCACCATAAGAAGCTTTTTATACCATATTAAATGAACAAGTATAGAGGAAAAAATACAAAACATAAATGCTTGTACACGTCATAGAGAATCAAATGAACATCATTCAGGAATGTGATAGTTATTGACTTGCCAAAAAAAACCTTTGAGCGACATTTCTTGAATTATAGATATGATTATGTGAAGTTGAAGTTACAGGTGCCGTAGCAGAGTCATCGCTAGATGATCTCATGCTCTGTGTCTAGATTGAAGGGAGTTCAGGTTAGCATTTTCATTAACACTCAATACAACAGCAGCTGGCTTTTCATGCGCCGCCTCCTCTGCGATTACGAACGGAGCGACCGCTGACAACACATCGAAACACTCGGGCCACGTCAACCAGCAGGTGACCGCGCCAACAAGCAGGTGCAAATGACTTTAAATAGGGCTTTGCGAAATTTCACTTTCCACACATCACTGAGTAATCTCCACGCCCTAACCCTGACTAACATGCCCCTGACTGCCTGGTCTGGGCGCAGGAGGTGCAAAACAGGTCAAGCAACGAGAGATTGTTGAAGCTGTTGAATTGACATTCAATTATGTCTGTGAGGGACGGTGAAGCCTTGAAAGATCCATCTACAAAATGATCTAGGAGGTGACATTTAACCGAGCAGGGAAAAGAAAGACAAAAGAATGTTGAGTGTCTGTTTACTTTGTATCACAGTTGAATCTACTGAAATGTCGTTTTGGGTTAAAGGTAGTCAATTGGGTGATAGTATTTCCAACTTAAAACAAAATTGGTGTCTCAACAATCAATGCAATTTCATCATTAGTAGTCATTGATCACCGTGAGTGAAGAGGACCCTGCTGCCTTTTGACGTAGTATCTTGACGCTGAGGTTTTGCACAATAACAAGAAACGGTTGTGGTTCACGTTGTGAAATGTTGGCAACAAAACCACTTTGTTAGGGTTAGAAATGACATCATGGTTTGGCTCAAAATAAGGATGCTTGTAACTTAACTGAAGTCACAGATATAACGTCAATAAACGTTATTCATAAAGTCGATAGTAAAATGTTAAGATGTTTTCAAAAAAACATTTTTTTAAAACATCCTTCCCTTCAACCCTTGGCGAACTTCTTCCTCTTAATACTTAGTCCATTGCTATGAGCGCCTCATGAAGGGTTTTACAATGGAGTGAGCTGAAGTACAGAATGATTGTGCTTTGAGAGTGAGTCCAGGCTGCCACAATGAGTGTCTTTATTCAACCTAATCTTCTATAAGATTTAAGTACATACTACTACTATGCCTGTTAACACATGTTTTAGAGGGGCTAGAAGCATGTAGTCTTTGCTTCCTGCCCGACACTGCAAAAAAGTCAGAGGCATACAAAGTGCAGGATTTGACACTCATTTAAGATAATTATTTCAGGTTAGAAAGGGACGTTTAAGGTAAGAAAACATCATGTTTTTTATAAGATTTTGGAAAAAGTCCATATTGTAAGTCTGTGTTGCCTTCAACATTTATCCAATACCCCTTCCCTTACTTGACCTTAACCAAGTGCTTTGAGTTGCCTCAATGTAACCTTAAAACTATCAATCATGCTGTACAGTAATTGCGGGTCGATCAGAGAAGATTATAAGAAGACAAATAACATCTTCGCAGAAAAAAATCAGGGAAGCAATATGTGTTGAAAAAAATATATTGGCTGATATTAATTAGTTCTTTCAGAATATCTTCAGAAAGAACAAATACAACAAATTAGACTTATCTTCTATGCCAAGCTGCAGCATGACTGTGTCATTATGATTTTTAAGCTGAATTCTATCTCTCACTTTTAGAAAACAGAGAATGGTAGTTTACAACGCTTCATGGTCATATCAGCTTTAAAAGGTGAAGCAGTGGGTTCACATAATTCATATTTACCAAGACATTTCTACATTTTGTTACACAGATATTTTGCCACTCTACTCAAATGTGTGACACATTTAATTCAACTCATCCTCAGACCACCAACAATATACTTGCACTCTTCCTGCTTGTATCATTATGCTTTTTTTAAGGGTGCAATTACATCTGCAATGCAAAGCAACACCGGGTGCAGTGGTGTCGGAGCTCGTTTGCTGTGCTCCTGGTGAAATACTACATTTGAAATGTCTTTTATTTCGCAGACTCTCTTTGTTGTGGGGTTGCTGTGTCTCCCAGCTGGGTATCATTGATTTGCATAGCGAGAGATAGAAAATGAAGCCACCTAATTCTTCTGTTATCAGCATTTCTCGGTCACTCAATCAAGCCTTATCGTAGCGCGCTGCAGGTCTTGTAACGACAGTAATTAATTTAAAAAAACAAACACCTCCGTCGAAGTTCATTGTGCGTTTCAATAGTTTCAAGAGGGAATTACGTTCTGAACATGGATACACCTGTGCTTAAAGTAGCATGTCGATGGAGAAAGAAAACCAAGATATTTTTCCCTTCTGAGCCTGCATTTAAATTCAAGATACATCTGAACTGATTTAGACTGCCGTCTCAAGACAAACAACATCATCAGTTGTTTCAGCACATGGTGCGGTGTAGTGTTAAGGAGCTATCGAGTCCGTAAAGGGAGGCGGTCAGAGTGGAAGAATGGATCAACGAAACATCAGGGTTCGACACGGGAGACTGCTTTCTGTTTTCCAGCCAACTGTCAACACTAGTTTCTGTTAACTACAACCACAATTGATCAAACAGCCCTGATAATGTGCACAAAGAGATGAACAGAGGGTTGAATACAGATCAATGACGATGCCTTGAGGTGTTTAACAAGGAACCCAGGGGGTCAGACAGACTATAGGGTGGGGAACACTTCAATGAAGCTTCATAGCTTCATCAACCCCCCTGTAGTCCCTGTAATGGGCGAGAACTAAGACAACCAGGAGAGAGATGTCAGTTAGACACACCTATATACAGTAGGGAGGTTGCGCAGTGCAAGGAACGGCCTTTGTTCATGAACCTAAGTTCTAATAACTGCAATGTTGAATGTCCTCTGTACCACTGGAGCAGCTTTCTGAGCTCTGAGACAATAACCTATCATCACCTCAGGTGGGGGCTTCAGATTTATGCATTGCGGCTCTTCAAACTGTCCAATGGCGGACTGCGAGGAGGAGGATTAAAATATTGAACCTTTGGATAAGATTATTACAAATAATGGTGAGTCGTGTTGAGGAATATGTACGTTATGTCTTATGTCATTGTTTTATTCATTTTTGCTGCAATATTAATTTGCTCTCATATTTTGATCTTAATTCATGGTGATCTTTTTACAATGACCTAAGATCAAAATGCAGAGGAAACATTGCTAGACCTTTTATATTGTCCAGTCAAATTAATTTATACCTGGGAGCTGCTCTGTACGATCACTGTCATCTACTGTAGAAAGGGACCACTGTGCAGCTCTGGTCTCCATGCCATGTTCAAGAACACCTCAGTAGCAATTGATTAACAAAGAACATTACTCATTCTCTAGCACTGGCTTTACAATCAGGTCTCTGGATTTGAACCAGTGACCTGACAATCAAAAACCCATTTACTTAACCTTCTGGCTTGATAAAGTTTAATCTGCTGTTCCAGAAATGAAATATTGTTCTTTCAAGAGTCAAGAGTCACAAGAATAAAAACAAAACTTTCCATCCACAATTCTGTCGAGCCGAGTATATTCTCTCACCACTAATACGCTTGTGGAGAGAAACGTGGTGAGTGGTGAGTTTCTATTTGGTATTTACCACATCTGAATAATACACCAACATTGCTGAGAAGAATTGTCAACCACTGTTTGTGACGTACTCCATCTCCAAGACAAACCACGTCTGAACCCTTTTAGTGAAATTGAGCAAACAACATGAAGAATTCAACTGTACTGGTTTTTGAGTGGTGTGCAGTTATTCAGTGTGACTTATTTTTGAAATCCTACAATAAGATTTGAACACAAAACATTTACATTATCTTTGTAACCATTTAAAACACCACACCAACCATTGTTAAATAACATGTTTGTTCCTCTGTAACCCCTCCCCTGCTGGTCAGTCATTTCAAACATATGCCGTGCATCCAAATATTGTCTATAAGTAATTATTTTGAAATCCAATTTGTCTCCAAAGATAGCTCATATGCTATGCTATATTTTAGGAAAATGTGAATAATATGATGCATACCAAATCCATAATATTTCCATTTCTAGGAATTGTGCAGCCATTCAAAATATTGATTATATTCTGGCGAAATTACATGTGAAAATGAGATTTTACAGGGTTATCCAACCATTTCATAACCCTTGTTATTATAGAAGTAAGAAATGCCATCATTAAGGAAATCCAGCAGTGGAACAAGATGCAATTAGTTCATTACACTAACATAAAAGTAATTATGATGTAAATAATTTAGATTCTATAGTTGCAATCGACTACATTTGCTACAAATGCCAAAAACTAGGCAAAATATGCCCTGGAAAATACAAAGAGTGTGATTATCAGGTTTAATATGAGTGTAGAGTGGGTACTGTATGATTAATTCATATCTTCTCTCAGTCTCTCTTGATTCTCTTGGTGTGAATACCATTAGAAAGCTTTGATTTCCAGCTGTGATTAGTTAGAAAGTAACCAGGGTACAGCACTCCAAATATACCAGGCATGTTTGCTGCTAACATGGGAATAAAACGTGCGGCTCAAATGCAGTTAGTGTGAAACTTCACCAACAAGTGGTCCCTGGTGAGGAAGCGATACTGACACCATGCCTGTTTATCACATCTTTTTTTTCTTCCTGTCGGGATATCCAACATCCATTGAGGGCAACACTGATGATATAGAAGCCTTGTACTCGTACATCATAAAAACATCGACCCACTTTGTTTAATTTCCTTGTTTTCATCCAGCCAGTGATTAACTAGTAGTTGGTGTATTTATGTTATACATTTAAGAGGAGAGATTGCCATACTTAACAGCTGCTTGCTCAAGACAATGTGTACACACGATTAAAAAACAGAAGTAACACGATTTATTGCATATCCAAGCTGCGCATGACTGCAGATTTATACTTGTTCTCTTTGGCAGGCTACTTACCGTCATTATGGAAATCACTGGAGGAGGATCAACCTCAAGACTGATTTAAATTAGTTTTGTAGGATTTTCAAAAAACCCACAGGGAAACAGTAGTTAGCATTTCTTTTTTTTTTAAAGATTCATCTAGTGGCTTGGTGGCCTTGTCTTAAACCCACAAAATCCTTTGGCCTTTCCAGATGAAGAACAGAATGTACAAAAGTGATCAGAAGACAAAGAAGGGATTGCGTTGGACCAAATTGGACTTTGGACTATCATGAACCTTTTCCATTATTCAAGCGATTTTTTTCAGACTTTAGCAGCTCTTTAAAATCATGGTCCATTGGCATGAAACCCACAAGCTGCAAATGGTTTTCAGTCTGGCAGGAAAGACATAATTAATGATGCCCATCTAATGACTATTAGCTAAGTGTGGCCCAGAGCAGAGGGGCAAAATGATGATTTTAATGAAAATCATCAAATTGAACCATTCATTGGACAATTATCTGTAAATTTAGTTGAAAGTATTTGATTGAGTGCTAGCACAGCCAGATATTGGTTAGCTTAAGACTCAATAGAGAGCATTGAAACTGAGGACTTTTGTCTTTTGAGCTCTTTGAGGGCACACATCCACATTCAATGCTCGGCATGAATATAAACATTTGGATTTCAACAGTGTTGAAGAGTCAAGGCAGGGGAATTTACAGGGAATGAATGGCCCTGTATTGTCCTTTAGTTCATTATTTATTTTTCGAAGTGTCTATTGTGAGGGTTTCCACTGTATGCAAGTGGCCTGCCACTCTAAAACGCTGTTTGGTATCGTTTGACACTGTTTTCTGTTGTTGCCTGCTCGCTTCTGTGTCTCAGCATTCATTTTGAACACTGACAAACATGTCAGAGCGCACAATGTAGTTAAGTAGTTTCCTTGCTATAAAAAGTAGCAATTTTCAGTCACATACTGTAGAAGCTGTCACTTTATCTGCCCTGCTTAACTCTACTGCAAGAATTCTTTGTCTTGTTTGTATTTAGCCATGTTAGAAATGTGGCTCTGGGGATGGCAATGTCAGTCTGTAAGTCCGCCCACCGACACAACATTAACTAGCGCTAGCAATTATATGCTATGCTAGCTACTGAAGGTATACACATGCTGCTTTTGCTGTTTAATGATTGTAACAGTGAATAAAGTCCTACTCTGTTTTACAGGAACAGTGCTAATTTAACTGTCCTCTGTGTCAATCGGCAGTTGATGTGGTGGTTAACTTTTACACTGTGATTTCTAGTTTTTATGTTTATCTCTTTAACTTGTTTTCACTGCTGAATCTTTCAAATGCGTATTGTAGACCCTTCTGTCATGCTTCTCTCTGAAATCCCTGTATTGTTTTTCCAAAGAATAAATAGCATTTATTCAGGAAGTGCAGTTAGTGACCGTGTGGGCTCCATGGTAGCTGGACGAAGTAGCAGTGGATGGCGGGGGCTGAGAGAACAGTAAATTATCTGGTAAACTGAACATTGTACTATATTTATTGTTTTGTTGATGCCTGTGAACTGTGATCAATGATGCAAAAAATAGGATGAGCCCAAATGTCACATGCTGAATCTATAATGCCATTGGCACCTTTGTGACCAACTGTTCACACTTCCATATATTACTGTCTGAAAAGGGAATGGCAAAGACAAAGAGTTGACGCCTCTTAGATTGTCCAATAGACCCCAAATGGAGAGAAAACAATTACACATGCTTGGGTAAACCTTCAAGCCAATTAAACATTGCCATGAATCACCTATGCACGCCTAATGAGCCCTCACTCTGCAGTCTTTAAATAGCATTTCTAAAAGTAAAAATGTCACTCATTGATCCTGGCAGTTAAGCTCTACATGGTGGCTTTGTAATCCTGCCTCCTATTGTTTGATGTCCAAAGCGGTTCCAGGCAGTAGAAAGCTTTGGATTTGCAGATGTTTTGCAAGTCCCACTGCATGGTGCGGAAGGGAACAGCGGTGGGTGGCAACAGCAAACCTCGTCACTTCTACTTTCCTGCTCGTCAACAAAGGCGAAGAGCAGGGAGAGATTTAGGAGGTACAATCACAATTATCTGCAACAACTAGGAAAGGGCTAGTGTAAGATGTCTCTCAACTGGCTCTGAAGCACTGAAAGCCAGATAGAGTAAGGTAAAGACACAGGAAGTGGTATTCAGGGTGGAGCGAAAACACATGAATATGATGCAGTAAGCAGAGTGCAAATTAATCTGGTGGGGGCTTCAGTACAAGTCAAGTGCTGAGTTCTTTGTTTTCCAGTTGCTCACATAGCCTGTAGGAAAACAGGGTGACTAGTCAAAATGTGCAGCTTCTGCCAAGCCCCCCTGTCCTACTTGCTTGTCCCAGATCTGCTGATGCACTCCTCTCCCTCTTTTTTTCTCCAGCTGTGGGCATTTATTATTCAAACCATTCCTTTTGAATTCTCCCTCTTTCGTGTTTTGCATAAGGATTAGCAATGCAGCACTTGTAATTTTTCTTTTTTTTTTCAGAGCAATATCCAAATATTTGAGTAACATTAAATAGGATTCAAGGTGGAAGTTTTTTTTGGTTTCCATTTGGCAGGACAATATTCCAATGCAGCGCTTCTTACAGGGCTTATAGGCTTAGATAAGATCAGTCAACAAAGCTCAGAATGCTCAGCTCTGTTTGGATCTTGGTCTGTCTCAGGATGTAAGAGCTACTCCCAGAGGGAAAACAAATGCAAAGCCAGCTGCATCCGTGATGCAGCACAAGGTGTAGTTTCCCAATCTTGTCTTTTTCTTTTTTTGCAGTCAACTGAAATGTTTTTCCTAAAATTGCATCATTAAACGTATCCTTAAAGCTGCTGTATGTGCTGGACCTGTATGAGAAATGTAAGCTTACGGTTAATTGTTGCCCACACAGCACAGTAAATCTGACGAATACACATCACTGCGACAGTAGAAACATAATGATGCTACAATAAGGCAGATGCTAATTGAAAAAAGGAAGTACACCGTTGTTTCTATTGCACGGCCCTGTTTGATTGTCTGATGATTCTTACACGTGCCCTTGACAGCATCCCCCTTCCCTTCACCTCATCAAGCCATCGGTGATACTAGACCGAACATCATAACATGAAGCCAACAGGGCTTTCTGAAGTGCTTCTCTGAAGTTCATTAAAAATCTTATCTGAAGATGTTTTAAGTGATATGATTAGGTTTATGGAGGACCCGAGAGATTTTGTGAAGCGTCCCACTGGTTGATATCTCATCCTCTTCATAATTAATTTCTCTAACGCGAAAAAAACAGCATCAGACACTGTTCAGATATCCTATTACGCAACAATTACACTGAGGATTGAATTATTAACATGAGAAATAGTCAATATTTCCAAGCTGAGCAAAATAGACTGAGTACTTCTATTTGCATTGCAACAGTTACACCAAGCAATACGGTAATGTTGCCTCAATATAAATCATTGCTTTCTTGCCAGATATCCTCCAAAATACAGGTGAATTTTAAATCCTTTTAAGTCACTATTCAGTCTTGTCAACTTCAAAATCTATTTAATGCTACAAACACTATTACAGGCCAGAATTCATTACCTTAAGGTTGAATCTGGGTTAATTTAAATTGTCCTCAAATCTTGCAAGACTAGCTATATCAACCTTTGCAATTTCCTGCAGACCAATTGCATTCTCTCAAAACCCTATCGCGCACGACAAGAACTTTGCCACTCGCAGTAAATTCTTTCCGACTGTCACGGAGCTATTTCAGCATTTTCTACTTGACCCTGCAAAGCAAAGCACTTCTCAGTTCTCTCTCACTCCTGTGTCGACTTAACGACACAGTTACTTCTTGTTCTCTCAAAGCCCATTTCTTCCCCTCTTTCCCAAGGCTATTCATATCACCTAAAAGTAATCCAGCGATATGCACCTGCTGCCATGATCAACAGCAAGACTGCCACAGGGGAAACGTAAACAGCGAGAAAACCCTTCAGCTGTGTGGTTTCCTGTTCTCTGGCAAGTCAATTAAGCAGCAAATGACCCCTAGAATCCACTGTGATAAGCCAAGCACTACTGAATTGCCTTTAATATATCATAATGATGACAGTAATTGGACTGGATGGTTGACTGCATTTTTTCAAGCAAGATACTTTAGTCACAAAACAATACAAAATAAAAGTGCTGCCAATAAAAGGAGTACAATGAATTATTTTAATTCAAGTGGGTTGGGGGGCATTCGTCTACATCGGGACTGAAAAAAAAAACAGCCCTCAAAACCTCATAGATGAGCCGCACTTCTCTTTTTTTGTAAGTAACCCACCAATTTTTCAGTAAACACAGAATCCAAATGATTATTGTGTACTTACTGTGGATGTTGATCCAGTGGAAAGCAAGGCACGTCTGATTGTAGAGCACCTTTCAACGACAAGGCAATTCAAAGCCGTGTACATAAGACTTCCCAGGCATTAAGAAAAGAAACAAGGTAATTTCTCTTCCGGAGTTTTTTCTTCTTTTTTTTTAAACATACAGTATAAACAAAACAGACTTGATTTGCATCTCTACATTCCTGTGACTTCTACAATACAAGTATATATTTTTTTTCATAAAAGAACATGTATCTTTCAGGACCTTCGCCTCACTCCACTCAGAGGTCAGACCGTTCATCACAGAGGATATTGATTTGGAAACCGCAATTTTTAGGATTTATCTAATAACCCATTAGCACAATAAAAAATGAATAGGTGTCTTCATCATGTTCATATAAAACACATATAACAACATGACAGAAAACAAGTAAATGTATCTTTCAGGACCGATGCCTCACACAGAGGCCATCCCTATCATAATAATACTTTGATTCAGACAATTAACATGGTTCTCATTTTTTCTCTCTTGCCACTTTAATCTCCAGATAATATTTTTCCTGCAGATTTCTGACTTTAATCTGAGACATTCTGTGGTTTTTTTTCCTCTGAATATTATCCTCCTTTACCATGAACATAACAAACATGGAGCTCTGTTTTTTTGCCACCTGCGGTCAACTGCCCACCAGCGTGGCATTTCTTTACGGTGATCTTTACAGACTACCTTTACCTTAGCGGGTGCAATGGCATCAATAAAATGTGCAACTTTAGAACTGAAATCATCGTCCAGGTCACTGAGGAGAACCAAGCGGTTGCAGGTGTGCAGGAGAAAAGTGCAGTTGTTTTCAGAGATCCCGTTTTGTGATGTTTGAATACAAATAAACACAAGTAGTCTGAAAGAGCAAAATCAGCTTCCACAACCTCAGAAATGTTAAGACCTGTGATGAGTAAGTCCAGAGTGTGATTCCTTATTATATTACAGCAGCAACACTGTACCTTTGGGAGCAGCCTTCGCTGTCATTACACCAATGATGGTGATTTGGCTATGTAAAAGGCACAGTTGTACTGAAGTACCTGTTGTCCTGAACAGAAATAGCCTCAAGGGTGCTATGGCTTTGAAACAGTGCTTGTACTATGCGTTTAACCAAAATCAAGGATATAAACAGACACACAAAAACACAAAGCTTTACAGTATGCTCTCTAAGCTCATGCCGTGTGCAGCAGCTGGTAAATTAGACCTACCTGTTAATTGCACTAATGTTTGGTTTGGGTACTTCCCTAACGATTCCTTCTGTTATTTCACACTTTTTTAGAGGAGTATGACATATTTTTATAGTTTCCATTACATATCAACAGCGGACCTCTTTGACTTAAGGGCCAAACCGTCACAGTGATCACCTTTAACACAGTTGTTATCACTAGAGGGACTGCGGTCAAGGCTTGCAATATTGTTGTTTTTTACTTTGCAACACCTGTGTAACAAGCTAATGTCTCACTCCTTCCTTCATGTTCTTACTTTCATGTAACATATCTGTAGCCTGAAGCCAAAGAAAAACTCTTTCGGCTATCACACAGTTTGAAAAAAGCAGGCACATTGATTTCAAAGCATGTGAGATAATAATGAGGATGAAGGATCAGAATGTATACTCCTCCAGAGTCAAGAAACTCATATACTTACACAAAAAAAATCCTTGCATGTGCACACATATTTGGCTTAATAATACAAACAAATAAAGGTGATTGTGAAGATGTATCCAAAAGTCAACTCATTGCAGAAAAAGATGAGAAGTGCTGTAGGCGTGAAGTGTTTCTTGCCGTGTGGGTGATTGCGCTCTGCCTGCAGCACAGGCTCTGATCATGGTTGCTCATGACATAACGCAGGTATCTCATGTATATTTCTCACTGTAATCAGAACAATTCATAATGGAGCTTCAGTAAGTGGCGCTTGTGTAGTTTCTTTTTTGCAATTTCAGTGGGATTATCTCTTAATCAGCCACACTAGGGAGTACAATAAGTCGGCCTTGTATTAAGATTATAGACCTGCGAGAAATGATGTGATTGAGATGGGAAGTGGTACTCAAGCATTCTGAGTTGTTCTTGATGATCACATTTGTCAAAGGCTCCACCATTGATTTTGTGAGATAATTATCTAGAGTATGTGACCAAGGTCATTCCACAGGTTTATTGGAAGTGAGAAAATCTTCATCTGAAGACTGGCCTTCCCCATTACTAATTCATGAACTCATAATGACTGAATTATATTATCTTCATCACCAAACCATTTTATTCTCCATCAAGATCTCTTTGATTGATTAATCATTCAAATGCAATTTCCATTGTGTACGTTTAAAGATCTGATGGTGATGAGGAGTTCATAAATATTGATATCCTTATTTCATGATTTTGTATCAAGTGCCCAATTAAAAAAATGCTATCAACTGAAAGAGTCAAAGCTGAACAGTCGCTAGTGGCTTTTTCGAGCATTTGGAAGATAAACAAGTCATCTGTTATGAATATGCATTTACATTTTGTCTTCAACTTGATCATTATCTGAAATTGAAAAGGTAGGAGTTATTTTTGTACTTACAATGCAACCAGTATGTTCAGGTGAAATGTATTCGAAAATGACCCGACAGCAAAAGGCTTATTATTATTACAGGTTTACAAAAGGCATGTCATGTCTTATAATTCTCAAGTCGCTCACTACTTGCAGATATTTTGCATTACAAGAGAAAGATATGAGAGAACATCAAGACATTTCACATCAAAGCCACCTGGAAATCAAGCATCTCATTGTTATGTTTAAGGAATTTGGATACACTCTTTTGATGTACCTTTCAAAACCACTCATAGCCTCGATGTCAGCCCTCTGCGTGTGTTCTCCGAGGGCTTACAAAAGGTGGGAAATAGATGTAATTTAATGCGCGAGTCGGAGCAAATAGTCTGTTGCAGTGAATCACTTTGGCAGCAGATAGGAACTCAGATTAATTTCAGTGCCACTGATAATAGTGGCCTTATGTGCTGCCTATGTCTCTAATTTGGAAGATCAAACTTGAATCATGCATACAGAGTATGTGAGTGTCAACGTGGGCTGCAACATAAGTTGTCAGAGCCTTTTTGCCTCAGCTGGACGGAAATTGGTATTTAAACATTCATGTGAACTTTTCAGTGAAACTGCCACATTAGATCGTAAAGATATCTATATATATATATATATATATATATATATATAGAAAAACATAAATATGTGTATAGATATATATATATATATATATATATATATATATATATATATATATATATACACATACATACATACACACAGTGGCGGGCCTTGCATTTTATACCTAGGCCTGCTGTCTGATATCATCTACATAAATACGCGCAATGACAAGATGCTGTTCGGCGCGCACCCGCCGGAAAAAATATTATAATACATGTAGTGTATTTGTGAAAAACAATTACAATATAAAATAGATATCACTTTTAATTATATAAAAAAAGAAATTACAAAAAAATTACAAAAAAATATAAAATTATAAAATAGCTATAACTTTGTGATTCTGTCAAATGTCGTGCACAGAAGAAAAAAAGTGACATTTGAAGTTTAGTGTTTATTTCCAGGATCAGTCTGTTTCCTCGTTTTGTTATTTGTCCAGTAAAGTGCCTTTTTGATTTTGCCCTCCACGTGGCCTCCTGCCTGCTCCTGAGTCTCTGCCGCTCACACCGGGCCGTGACACCCAGACAGTGATTACATGTCACACCAATGTAACTAGGAAAACAAAGTAGTATATAATATCTTGAGACAGGGCTGCAAACAAAGACAAAAGAAGGAAATTAGATCCTTCACTTCCACTTGTTTCAAATGTAATCTAGATGGGCAAAGAATGCACCACAAATATGTGAGGCTTTCTTAGGGAGCCATTTCTCTGGAAACATTTTTGTTACCTGTACGATAGAGACTTTTTCAACAATCTATCAAACTTGGGAGGAGAGTGAAAACATCTTTTCCATAAAGGAAACAGTTCAGTGCCTTTGTTGTTGGCGGTCTTTGTTCTTCTTTCAATTAAGAAATCTTTTCCTGCTCTGATATAACGGATGCTATTGCATTGTCTAACCTCTTCCGGAACCGCCATTGTTGTTTTGAACCTTGTTTGTCCTCACACACACACGCGCACACACACACACACACACACACACACACACATATACATACACACACACACACACACACACACACACACACACACACCGATTTACAACTTTAATCAATTATAAATATTGTGTTTTACATCTGATTGCCTCAAGACCTTATGGTATCCTCCACATAAGACATTTAAACATATAAAATTGCTGATCACATCCCCACCCTCCCTCACACACACACACACATACACACACACAAACACCTAAGCCACGCCCATTGCTGCCGGTGGCTCCTCACAAACGCATCACTTGAAGCCTGACGGGATGGATTTGAGTGTGATGTGTGATCCCGAATGAACTGATAAATGGAAATGTGATGAATTCACATACAGACAAATCGCTTCTGCTCTTCACATGTGATGAATTTGCATTAGGCACATTCAGTTTTCAGACGTTGTTGCATGCGAAATGTGAAAACATAAAATGAATTTGTACTTTTTGGGATAGAAAAAAAAATGTCAGTCACATAATCATTTCAGGCGCTGATTTGATGATCATAAAACTTCACATTGTGCTTTAATCATGAAGAGTAATGGGCCACACCAGCATCTCACTGAAAGGATGTTTGCAGGTATGTTTACTTGCTGTTTAATGTGCTGCAGCTGAACAGCTAATTGGGTATATATCCTGCAAACTGAAGTTAGAGTGCACTTTTCCCCCCGGGAATGTTGATTCGGTTACTCTTCCAACAGGCTAAATAAAGTGCAGCACAAGACGTGTGGTCATGTTTGTAAGTTGGATAAGAAGGAGGCTTCAGCAGGAAAGATAATATGGCTTGATGTTCAAAGTCTTTGGCTCTTTAACAGACGCTGATGTTACTGCTTTGTGCAAGGTTTGATTGGCTGCATGGCTATAAGGTCAGACAAATACCTCACGGTATTCTGTTGAATTAATGCAAAATGAATATACATGTCTACCTCTTTCACAAAGGAAAACACAGCAGGACTTTCGCGTCGGTATCTTGGCCATGATGAACCCTAAAATCAGTGTGCGAAATACCAGGTGGGTTCCACCGAAGGAACCCAGCGCTCCTTGTGATATACACTCAATAAGCAGAACGATTTCATGTGCCCCCATTTGAGAACCACTGAACTAGACTGTACACATAGTTCGATTGTAAAAGACATTTTTAGTGACAAATTATTTGTTAAAGATTTTTAAAGATTTCGCTGTTCTTTCAGGGGTATTTTGCACACTGGCGAGAATCATGTAAACATGGAAACGAGCAAAAATTGCCCGTTCATCCTACGGCGCGGTGTTAAATGTTTGTTCCACAACGGAGTACAGTGTGGAGAGAGTCTATTGAAAACCAGCAATTCTCAGCTGCTGGTCAATTTGTCGAGTCATTTTTATTGATCAGTAATTCTATGAACCCCCTAGAGACACACAGCGGTCCTTTTGGACTGCAGGGTAGCAAAATGATTAGTTTTTTCTCGTTATTTATTCTGATGCGTCTGTCTTTCACAAGTTGTTGTTGTATGAGGGGGTGAAAGTCAGATAAAAGCCAAGTTACCAAAGGAGGGTGTCCAGGGCTCTCATTGGCCTTTGCTGCCATGAACTATTCATTCAAATGATTCGCTGTTCCTTCGGTAATGTTTACTTCGACTGAAAAGGCCACTTAGACTGCCAGAGAATAAAGATGAGGACTGACTGCCAGCAGGCAATTTGAGACTGCCCATCACTGTGATGGCAATACTCTGCCGTTTGTCACATGATCTATATGGTTCGGCTGATCTGCAAAACAAACGCAACAATAGCACTGCGTGTCTGTGTTGTGCTTTTAAATGGTGGAAATTCAGAAGGAGATTGTGCTGGAAAAAAAGTGGTAATTTATCATGTTGGCAACACACACAGCAATGTATTAGTGCAAACAATCGTGCACTCGAACACACACACAAAACCAGCGCTCTTAACTCTTTCAATATTTCAGCAGGAATCTGTTTTATGTAGTACTCTTATTTGCTGCAAAAAGATCTTCAGTCAACAGAGGAGCCTCTTAAGTTTGGTTTATCTGAATTACAAAATAGGACATTAAAACCACGACAAAGAAGAAGGAGCAAAAACACACTTCATTTTAAATTACCTTGACACCAAAACATGACAAAACGACCAAAGAAAACATGAACTACTTGGCAGCCATGACTCTTCCTGGGCTTGCAGCACAATAGTAGCATTTAATACAAATTATCTTCAAACTCGGTGAACCTCAAGTCACTGAAATTACAGAGTGACTCAAGCAATTTCACTTGGTGTGTATCTTATTTCTTTAATTCAAGGGTGAATTCAGACGCACCCGCGAGATAAAAAAAAAAACATGAAAAGAAAATGGCAGAGCAGGGAGCAGAGATCCGCGGGCGTGTGTTTTCTAAGGGTTGCAGTGGGTTATAATTTGTGTGGATTATAGTTTTTCAAGCCTGTTAGAAGGTTTTACAGTTTAACTTTTGCCGATGGTCTGTTGACTGTGATGGACAGTCAACAGACTGTGATGATGTGTATCTATTTGGCTGTTTTGAGAGACACAAAGTGTAATAGTGCAAAACTCAAGCCGAGGCTGAGATCCTCTCCGTAAAAAAACATTGTTTTTCCTTTTCAGGATGAAGAACATGCCGTTTTGAAATAACTCACTGATTCTGTTAAAAAATGTTGCATTATGTTTGTCTGCGAGGTATTTTTCCAATGTGCTTTCCCTTCTAACGCCACAGTCCAGGATGATGTCTCCCACTGCTGCTGGTGACCTCCTGACCTTTCACACAGTGCCACAGTTCGGTGAAATGAACCTCCCGATCGACATTTGGGTTCAGGACACTGATTTTCCAAGTAATAACCAGATTTTAATTAAATTCACTTTGTACATGTCCCCAGGAGATTAGAAAGTTGTTCAACCTCTAGGTGCACAACTATTGTTATTAAAACAAAATGGCTGGTTGTTGTAGAGTAAAAACTATTTATTGATCAACAGGAAATCCTTTTGATTTTGGACAGTTGATTGATGAATATTTTGAGGTTTTCGACTGTTTGGAGTAAATAAGAAGGAATGCACTTTTTCCCCTCAGAATTTCAATATTTCTGGACATTTAACAAACTAAACAACTGAACAAGAAATATATCCTTGCATTGACTGATAATGAAAATGATAATTAGTCATAGCCTTATGCTATTTTTTTTCCCTAGAAAAACCCTCAAGCCAACATTTCAATTTTGTGCCCAGGATACATGATAATCTAGCCAGATCGATGGCCAGATTGCCATACAATTAACTCATGGCAGTTATGATTTTACATTTTTCCTTTTAATATCCTCCTTGTGCTTTGCTCTTCAAAGTTCAAATTGTTTGCACGAGTGCTGGGAAAAGCCCAGTGTGGTTTACCAGAAACTAAATCTGTCACTGTGTGAATGTGTGTGACATCACATCATTCATCCGCCTTAAAAGCAGAACGAAAGCTTTGAGATTTGATGTCGAAGTACTACGTGATGAAATCTTACAGTACATTTTCATCGTCGGCCAACGGTGTCACAAACCTCGCTTCCTCTTTTGATTTTCTGGATTATCACCAAGTGCCACAGCATGTTGTCAAAAGATGTCTGTCACGTCTGCCAACTGTGGAGCGCAAACTTCACAGCTGGCCGACCCTTCAGTCCTACTTCCTCTCAGAAGCAAAAGAACAGTGCAATAAGGTGTTTTTCTTCGAGTTGTAAATTATCACAGAATTACATTCGGTCATGGTTGACATTTTCTCTATACTCATCAGAAGGAAAGACCGGGAGGTTTATGGGAATGATGCCAACAGAAGCTTGAAAATTAACAAGAAACAGCAGCCACACTAATAAGGTGCATTGCCTATTATATAGGAATAAACATGGACAATTTGTATAACGAGTACCGTGCTGTTACACAGGTACAGGAGAAGGTAGCACACGGGAAGACTGCTTTGATCACGGAGAGGGTCTGTAGTCTCATGACACAACTTTGGCCCAACAAACAACCAAATATTGCAGGATATCGTCAAAGTCGAACTGCGAGTGATTCTGAACTATAAAATGACTTGTAGAGAGTCTTATGACTTTATGAAAGAAAAATGTCTGCTGCTGCAAAGAAAAATACAAATTCAAGTAGAGGCTAATGTGAGACACGCATAATATATTGCAAAATATAAGGTATAAGTTACTTATATTCAAACTACACTGAGGAGAGTGTTGAGATTTAAAGGAAACAGTAAAGCAATGACCTGAAAGACGCTATAAAGCTCTACAGATATGAAAAATCTAAAGAATCTAGTGATAATTATCTGTCTCACACCTGTCCCGTGCAGTCATTTTAAACCATTGTTTATTTAAAAAGTACTAATCAAATAATTATATCATATTTGCCAAAGTATTAATTAGTATTAGATATTGAATCATTAGGCTGCTGTACATGGATGGATGGAAATACAGGTAGATACTATAGAAAGTTGAATGTAACGCACACACTGACAGCCTGATTATAAAATCATTGTGTCAATCCAATACCAATCATGCCTCCCTCACATGTGCTGCGGAGCTACTCGGTTACATAAGATGAAAAAGAGAGTTTATTAAAGGCCGCACTGACATTATACTGACTACATCAATTTCTGTCAGCCTTTAATTATGTAGTGAAAGAACCATTTTTCATGAAAAGGGACGGGGATTTTAAATCATGATTAACATGTGTTGATGTGCCTTCTTTTGTAGTGTTCGCCAGCCAGCCTCTCTCTCCCTCTCTCTCTGTAGATATGCAAACATTCAGTTCATGTTGAACAAGACACAAGAAAAGAGTGGGAGCTGTGAGACATGCAATTGCCTGGTAGCTAGGCAACCCTTGAGAGCTGCTCTGGAAGACCTTGAGATGTCTCCCATAATATCGCAAGCCAGTATTACTGTTTGGAAAGCTTACTGGGCCTTTTTTCTTTTCTTTTTTTTTGGACTCCGGGAAGTGTCAGAGCACAGTTTAATGGGATGAATCAGAATTTTGGGAGAGTGAATGAATTTTGGATAGGATTCTTAAATAGGCCACCTTGGAATCTTCACTTTATGATGCACCCCTCGGTTCCGAAAAGAAATGTTGTTGTGTATTCAGATACATATTCATAGTGGTTCTAAAGAAAAATTGTTTAAAATACACATTACATTATTGGTGCCGTGTCTGGTTCAAGTAGTTTTTTGGGGGTTTTGGGGTGGCTGTAGCTCAGGATTAATAAAGGATACTTTCTTTCTTTCTTTCATTTTCCTCTCAAACTATCTATTCCTGTTGGAAAGTCTGTGTTGATTGTCTCCTCCTCGTGTCTACAGTACTTCTGATATCTCACCTCTGTTTCATTATTTATAGCGGTTTGGCTATACAACATGGACATCTGAAACCCTCTGCTTCTGCTCATGCACAAATGACCGGCCACGTGGGACTCAGTGGCAGCCAGATAAAAGCAAAGCAAAGTGATTCACCTGTGGCAAGATGAGCCCTTTGCTTTTAGGGGTCGCTCACCCACACACGATGTGGGTTCAAAGCATCCGTGCCCAAGAGAGAGAGGCAGAAGTTTGGACAAGAGACGGAGAGAAAGTCAGCAGAGAGAGAGAGATGTAGGAAATGAGGGAGAGAGTGGATGGGGAAGCAGTGACACAGGAAATGGAGGGAGAATGGGGCAGAGAAAGTGCACTGGATAGCAGGAGGGATAGAGGTTGAGGGGGCTATGAGAGCAGCGTGGCACTCAAGAAGAATATTTTTCCAACGTCACAGCCTCTGAGTGCCCCTGTTATTAGGCGTGTTTGTGTTGCCGGGCCTTCTGTTCTCAAAGGGAAACAAGTGGCTTACGGTACAGTACCAATCTTCCCCACAGATGTCAGAAAACATATTGTGAATGAGCATGTGCTCATATCTTTCTTTTTGACCATTATCTTTTTTTGGACCATTTTTATCCATGTAAAATATAAAAAATGTGAAATATGAAAATAAAAAAATGTGAATGCGTCTCGCACTGCTCTGAATACTGGACAATCAAACAATGTCAATGAATCCACTTATTCTTGTTTCCATCATGCAAAGTATAGGTTAAAGTGTAATTCATGATGCTTAGAGCAAATTGTTCCTGATGTACAAGTCAGGTGTTTGGGAAGAATATAAATTCCAAACACATCATGAAAAATAACTACACACATTATAAAACACATAATGTGTTTATACACACACACTATCAAAATAACTACAGTGTGACTTCCCCATGAGAAGTCACATTGGCTATAGATATATAGCCAATGTGTATATATATATATATATAAGTGTGTGTGTGTAATGTGTAACGGCTTTCCCTGAAAAGAATCGGCATTGTTTGTTTTGTTCATGCGAGATTAAAGATGATAACTTGCAAGCTAGACGTTTTAGTAAAATGTTCTTTACCTCCAATGAGGTCTCCTGGTTGGATGACTTGAGGTGGGTTGTTTCAGTTTTTTGTGGCAGAATGTATTTGAGGAGACAGAAGACAAAGTGTGGCTCACTAATATGTTTTCGGCCCACCACAGGCTCCAAACTGAAAAAATATCTCAACAACTATTGAATTGATTGTCATGATATTGCAATAAATCCCCAGAGGATGTATCCTACGAAATGAAGAAGAAAAAAGAAAATCTCATCATGCGCCGCTGTGCTTTCTGTTTAGTGCTAAACAACACATGTTAGCATGCTAACATAACACAATTAGATGGTAAACAATATCCCTGCGTAACAACTGCTCAGCATGTCAGCATGCTGACGTTAGCATTTAGCTCAAAGAACCCCCGTGCCTAAGTACAGCCTCTGTAAATTCTTCTTGTTAATAGTTTTTGGACAGCAATGGAGGTCTTTGGCACAGAGGGAAAGAGTCATGCTTTGGAAATACTTGTTAGTGTGATCAATTCAATGTTCATTATTGGACTAATTATTTGATTTTGAGCTCTTTTTGTTTCCACATGATGTAGAATATATTTTCTTTGACTTTACTAAATATTCAATTCCTGCTTCCTTTCAATCCCAGGCATTCATTTGAGCATGCACGATCACACAACACACCTCTTGACTGATACAATATGCTATTTCTTAATTATCGGCCATTCAGCAGAGCTTGTTATGGAGCACAATACACTATTAATCCTTTGGCCACAATAGTTGAATGCAGCGCAATAGACGAGAGATTACTGATCATGAGTGATCATAGTGTGCATAAACATTGTTGCAGGGTGAAAATCATTCTTTGTGCATGTTTTAAATTATACCCACAGTCACAGGCCATAGGGTCAAACGGTTAATAAGAAACAGGCTCAATGTATAAATGACCGTGTAACCTCTTAGTTCAGTCAGGGCAACACTGCAAATATTTTTGCAATACGGAGAAATAAGAAGATAATGAAATTAAGTTTTAGTGTTGTGTAAAATATTCACGATGTGTGACTACACTGATTTGTTCATAAAAATTAACAACCTCAGCTTGGTTGTTTGTATCAAAGCTTTACAAAGCTTCGGGGACCCTCAGACAGACCCACTGCATAAGATATAACCAACATTTTTCACTAATTACAGAATTTCTTAACAATCCAGATTAGTTGCAATGATGCAACAAACTTGCAAGAGAGCCTAATTAAAAAGAAGCCAGCAGCAATCATCTCCACAAATCAACCTCCGACTGATTTCATATCTTAAAATATGTCAGTTGAGATATAGAGATTGCAGACTGCAAGCCAGGTGCAGCACTGGCAAAAAACTCTCTATTATAAATAAAGCAATTTAGTATAAATGTTAACACCTGACATCAGTGCACCTCAGGTGTGAAACCTGTATTAATGAGGCACACACTACACTTCTGCACGGACAAATAAAGTCATGCATCTCGGAAATTACCTCTCACCCCAAGCTCCACAACACATCCCTATCCGTTATGCATTTCAACAAGTTTAATATACAAATTTGAATATGTGTGGACCATGTAACATACATTATGTCAGGTGTGGGAAATACATATGGGAAAATGGTGTTTGCTACTCTGTAAAAAAACAAAAATCCTGCTTGTTGATAGAATTGAAAGTCAAAACAGTGACACACATTTGTCATTGACGATGAACAGGACTGCATCGTGTGTTCAATCTTTCACTGTGCCACCTTTAAATATGTGGAGCAGCCACGAACTGGAAAGATTGAATGTCGGCCAAAGGTTTTGGGAGGAATGCTGTGATGTCCGCGTTTTGGTTTCCTGCTTTGCTGCCATCTTGGCAGATGTTTGGCACCAAACAATTTCAAAATCTAAATCCACCCAGTGTGATGCAGCCTGGTTGGAACCAGCAAACATCAACTGTCATGGTAAAGTGAGAGAAATGTTATTTTTTTGACTTCCAACTGGACACAAGAGAGTACAGTGCAGGGACAAAGTGTAGGGAGGTCAACAATATGTGCCAGCTTAACAGGAACACACTGGGAAGGAAAATATGAAACTGTCTTATAGTTCAACAATCGAAAGGAGTTTGAGGTCATGACACCTTTGTCGAGCCTTTGCTTCATTAAGTTGCTTTGTGCTGATGTCACCTTATTGGTTGAGCATTAAAAAGGTTACAAAGAACAAAATAAAGGTTGTAATTTAAGTGCAGGGAAGTGGTGCAACAACCAAGGCAGCGGTGTTGCAAGGTCTTCACTCTCTCCATTGAAAGCAATGGATCACGCCAAAACAAAGCTAATCTGCTGCTGGTCATGTGTACAGAGCCTCACTTACGGTGTAACAAACATGTTGTAAGCCTAGCATGTAGAAGTACTAGTACCGCTAGATGTTTGTTTGTTGGGCTCTCCGTTTACTGCTACACAGATTTTTTTGGACATTGCATCATATCTGTTGTTTTGTGCTATTTCTGCTTCAGCTTCTTCATCATTCAGTGATGGTTGAAACAATTTTTAAGTGCTTTTATGCTATAATGACTCAACTAGGTTCAGTACTAGAGTTGTTTATTTTATTTTGTATTTTAAAGGTCTGCATTTGTACTACATGTATTCCATTATACCTCAATGTGTTTCTGTTTTCACAAAGTCTAAAGAAAAAAGTCACTGACAAAGGATAATATGCTATATATACTACACACTATATTGATGCGTGTGAATAGAGTTTATGAAGTCTTTTAAAACTCAAGATGCTTTTACTGAGTGTAAGATAAGTGTAGAAACATTAGAACGAAATGAAGTTACGGGTACACATCAGATCCGGACCAGGCTGCAAGAGCAAACAGATTTCCTGAAACATGGTGGACGACTGAAAACAATACGTCCATTTCCATGAATGTTTTCTTCCAAAGAATTGTTCATCCCTCTCCTTCTTTTGTACTTTGACCATTTCATATCGAGTTCATGATCCTGCATGTCAACAACGTCTTGGCACTCAGCCTGTCACTGGGTTTGGGGATGCAAACACGCAGGCAGAGCTGACATCTTTTAATAATGCATGTGATTCAGGGTGCCATTCTGCTGGAGCCGTTGTCATTCAACAGCAAACAACCCTCACAGACACCCAGTGAAGCAGAAAGAGCGGCTCACCAGGAGAGGGGGGGTCAGTGAAATATGTTTGGACAAGTTCGTTCTCTTCCTTGAGAAAGTAGTCATCTTCTGCTTTCATCCTCTCACACAATAAGAAACATTTTACTGGAAGTGTTTTGTGTGTTTTGACACATTATGCTGTATATTCACCTTTTCTTCTTCATTTGAAGCATGGGCACATTGTTTTCAACTAACTGTAGACCTAAACATTGTTTAATGAACCTAGGGGTGTTGTGCATAATTATATACCACTCTTTTCCAGTCAACATTGACTACACACAATTCACAACTGCTATTGATACGTATTTTTCAAAGGAATTATGTACAAATCTCTGCCTTCATGTGGCAGTTTAAACTGTGAAGGTTCATTGACAGACAACAGTGACAGCTGCAAAATCTGCTGTCGCATCTATTTATAGCTGTCTTTACCATTTTTCCTTGATGAGCATGCTGTGATACTTGACATTTAGTGGTTAGATATATAAAACACAGTTCTTTAAATGTTTTATAAGATTCTAAAGTCACTTCTAGTGTGCTCACTTATTTTTTGACGAAATAGCATTTGATTTCTGATTGTTATGCTTTTAGCATTGTTTAACTATATATTTGTTGATGACCGTCTGGGGTAGATTAATGCACAACATGAAATACATTCTTTTTGTTCAATTCCCAAAACCCACAAGAGAATAGCTGCTGCACAAGAATGTGCTTGTTTGACACTTTTATATAGCAAATAGCAATTTCTGACCTACCAAAATAACAGGAAGAAAACAGAGATTACAATGCAGCTCACAATCACACCTGCGATTCCCCAACAGATTTGTACAACAGCTAGCAATCACCATTCTGCTTATAATGAAGGTCAGGGGGTGAAGTCAGCTTCACTCTGTACATTACCTGATGCTCTCTGCAGCCAATCAGCTGCAAGGGCCTCCAGCTAATGGAGCAATTGCCAACTGTCACACCCATCAATCAAGGACCCACACACCTGACACAAGTCAATCAATAATTACTGGTCTAACAAACACTCAGGGGAGAAACACAACTGATTAACACAGCAACTCAACAGTCGTTACCGCGATTAACTGACGTGAAAATACAGCGACCTAACAAAAAAAACTAAAATAGATATACTCAAGGCTAGGAGATGGTTTTACAAGTGTGCATACATATTGGCATGTACTGGAGACTTCTACTAGATCTGCACTTTGGCAGACCTTGGCGTATTTTTACGAATCGTTTGGTTAATGTGTATTTGTAGCTTGGTGAATGGGGGCGCATTTTCATAGTATACTTTATTATTCTTGAATGGGGAAAAAAATCTCAATCTTCGAGACAATCTTCTGGAGAAGACAGTTTTAATAAACTTAAATTATACATGTTAATGTTCAGCAGCAAAAGCCAAACTCAGCATGACATTATAAAGCCAGAAAAAAAGACTAAGAAGGAGATTAAGGTGAAAGACGGTTGTAAAAAGTGTGACGAGGCCAATGAAAACCATAATTTGGACAATCCAAATTATGGTTTTCATTGTCATATATATATATATATATATATATATATATATATATATATATATATATATATATATATATATATATATATACTGTAACCACAAGGAGGTGACAGATCAGAGAACAGTCAGAGTGAAAACTTAATAGAGACCACATCAGAACAAAGTGCATGAACTATATTTATTGAATCGAGGGTCATTGGCATTGATCGCGTCAATTTGGTCAATCATAAGGGTAAATACTGTTGTCAGTATTCTCCTCCCCTTCCTCTTACTGTCCATCCATTTTGCAAAGGCGCCGTCTCTGCATCCTTTAGCCAAGCCAGAGACGGTTGTAAATTGGGTTAAAGAAATACAAACAAGCCAGAGCGTTCCCCCCCATACCAGAATGATAATGTGTGGAGCCAAATATTCTTTCTTTAGCGCTTAGAGCACTGTGGAGATTGGCCTGGCTATGCAACAGAAAAGCGTTTGAAGCGTTCAATCATGTTTTTTGGACAGCTGTAGGAGGCTCGTGCATCTTAGCCTAATTTGCATTTTTTCATGAGAGTCCTAATGTCTTCCAATGGACACATGGATATGCCATTATTGTTACAAGTATTATTCGTTGACAGGGTCCCAGTGGAATCACATAATAAATACTGAGAGGTGGACTGCAAGTGTAATGACGATACAGTATGAGAGTGAACAGTCTTAGTATTTTTTAATATACGCATGCATTTCAGCCGACAGCAGCATTTGTTTCTGGAACAGACTTATGACATTAAAACCTGGTCACTGGTCTGTAGTTTGACATACAACCTCAAGCAACCATTTGCAGTATATATGTATGAGCAGTGTGGAGAGTGTGTTTCACAATTTGAGTGAAAAAAACAACTGATAAGATAAAGAGAATCCTGGCAGTCAGCCAATAGTATCACCTTGGATGATTAGATGACATTGCGTGACATCAGATTGTGAGACGGTAAGGACTGGTGCTGCAGGATTTTCACAGCGCCTGGGAACATGTGATGATGGTGCCGAGTGTTGTTGATGATGATGGTGACGATGATGATAGTGTATGTGCCAGTGGCTATGTGTGTTCTGTTTCAGCGTGATGAATATCCCTATCCCAGATGGCCGGCTCTCCACGAGACGGAGCGCGCGGACCCTCTGAACCAGCATGAGGCTTCAGCGGCCAGCCTCCGTCTCCCCACCAAGGTCACCGTCAGCAGAAAGAGAGAGGAAACCGAGAACGAGTTTAATATCTCTGCTGCTGACGGCTGCAATTTAATTGTTACCTTGTGAAACAGATACGGCACTTTCAAAGAGAAGGAGACGACGGCTCTATCTTGATGGCACTCCAATGAGGGCCGCAAATCCTTAGATAAAAAAAAGAATTAAAAAAAGTTAACTTGAGTAACACCTCTTCTAACAGCCTCTTTCTAACTTGGGGAATACGCTTTTTTTTAACAAAGTCTTCTCGGGATACAGAGTGGAACCTCATAGGCGGTTTTGAGACCTCTATTCCAGAAGTCAAATTTCTGATGGCTTAAATTCCCAAAGCCAAATGTTAATGGGTTTCCAATTTGTTAGCTCGTGTCAATTTGGTTCACACTACATCTTTCCCATGCACCACTAAAAAGTACCCAAAAGGCTTCTTCAATGTTGGTGCAGCCTGATGCGTTAAAGACCACTCACCCATTTAACCTCAGGTCCACAGTGTGCAGGGAGGTTATCTCAGTCCACTGCAGCATGCATCATGATGCAAGAGGCAGGCTCTACTTGAAACTGGTTTCAAAATACAAAGCAAATACTTTATTTCCAACATTTTATGCAGCCACTACAGTTAAATGAAACTTTGTGGCTATCATGTCTTGCAATATGATATATGTGTACAGTGTTTGTGTGTAACCAATACAGAGGGGGTTGTCACAAAGTTAATACTTTTCTATTTTGTTCCATGTCATAACATAACACTGTTACTTAAAGGATACGGCTGGGAATATTTGATATGTTATTGTTAACAAATCCCAAGAGCCACCAACCCCAAAGCTACATTAAATCACGGTCTGTGAATACTTTCTGACTTTTTGAAGATGTCTGTGGCACTCAGCCACAAGCCCATTTGTTCCTTTTGGAGACGTAAATCTTTAAAAATCTGTCCTGAATATATCCTTACAATTGGAAAAACAATTCTAAACAATCTCCTAGAGCCGCTGGGCATTGTAGTATTTACCCAACATGAATACAACTGGAGTTATATCTTATACAGTATATTGAGGGCTATTTTCAATCGTGGAGTGATACACAATTTGTGAGCAACTGAATGTTAACGGCAACAGTGCAATGTACGTCTGATTTACTCAAAATAAACAGTGATCATGTTCAGGATATTGAACTGTACTATTTTTTTTTTTTTTACACTCATGATCAGAAAAACTATAATGTATCTAATAAAGCGACCACATTCTTGTAATATTTAAAATAATGAAGTTAGTATTACACCGGTTTGAATTACATTTCATATTTTATGACTAGACAAAATCAGGCAGGCATTTCCGCAGTGAATAAATAGTGCAGTCACGCGCCATGGCATATTGGATATCTGGTGATAAAGAAGCTTTCTGGATGAAACATAAAAGTTGATAACAACTCCATCAAATGAAGTACGGTTTTGACATCTTGGCCCATTATGGAAAAAGAATACATCACTCATTCAGTCATTTACCAGAACTTCAAAATAACGTTGTAATGTCTCGCTAAGCCTTGTGCTCTCATTTAATACTCTGCACTGTGACTAAAATTCAAAACTCTTGCACACTGCAATGGTCCACTGTCCAACACATTTTAAAAATCAAAGTGTGTTCAACCAGTGTTAAATGATTCAGAGAGGGAAATTATAGTATGACTAATGCTGATATACTTAAGCTTATTTTCTCATTATGTGGGAGGCTGTAAAGTTGGTCAGTTTCATAAAGCTTCATCGTGTGGAGGGGGATTGATTCAGAGAGAACCTTAGAAAATGCAGTATGCAAGACCAAACCATGCACAAGAGAAGATAGCGTGCAGAAAAGTTCAGTGAGATGAGGTTACTCAAAGATGAATACAGAACAAGGTTTTCCTTGTAAAAGAACAAGATTGTTAGTTTCATTGACTAAAGAATGAATACACTCTGTTCCACCTTTGAGCAAGGCAGTCGGCTCAAACACTCTGTACTGTTCTCAAACCTGAAAACTCTGTCTGACCTCAGAGTGAAAAAGAAGACGATACAAACCTCTCAGAGGACATTTCATTATTCAGGCAGCCATAAAAGGGCTGGTCGTCTAAGAGCTTCAACTGATAACTTGACAAATTCAGCGGTCTTTTATACAGATATTGTGAAGGCTGCACCTAAAACACTGTAGTATCTTCAATCAAAGTGAAGTCTTAACAAACATTGAAGCTATAGTATTCAGTCACGGTCTGTCCGGTTTATAATATTTACAATATTAGAATAGCCACGTCTGTCACTATCATAAAAGAGTCAAACATACACTCATATTTTCTGGTATTACTATGACACTTTACTAACAAACAAGTTCAGTGCTGCAGCAGGGCTTTTAATCAGCTCAAAGAGACGGGACCACATTACTCTTATTGTGGCATCCTTACAATTGTTGCCTGTCAGCTTCATGATTGATTTAAAAATTTGATTGATAACTCTAAAGCTTGTCAAGGCCTTGCCGCCAGCTATATTTTGGACCTTTTAACCGTCTATGAGCCATTGTTCAGCCTTAGAGCCTCTGGTAGGGCTCTGCTTTGTTACACTGGCTAAAACAGTGTTCAAGCCCTCGTGAAGCCACTCTGTTTTTATTTTTGATAGTTTCTTTGACGTGATCTTTCTTCTTTTAGCAATTTTCTTTTACATGCCTGCTTGGTAAAATCATATTTTTGGTTTCTTAACACATTCATAATGCATTTCACTGGATTTTTCTGCAAAAACAATCACACTTTTGGTGATATAGCACCAACGTTATACAGATTGTCTTAGTGTGTTTTTTTTCGTTACAGTAAGGTTGCATAATCAAACTACAATATTAATGTATTGTTTTATTTGTTAGACACAACAAGCTTTTAAACTGTCACAAATGTTTTTTTGCATATGAAATTCAAAGCGACAAATGATACACATATTAGCTTATTATCAGTAACAAATAGAGACGTGGAAGCTTAAAAGGAGCCAGAGTATGCCATAACCATATTTAAGTATGGGTTGATCCTAATAGTTCAACACCAATAACCTTTTTATTTATTTGTTATAATAATAGTATATTGACGCTGATCTTGGGACCCATTGGTCGGATGACGGGGAAGTATGTCTGGATCTTGTGGAGCCAGACTCCATTTTCCAAGGGCTGCTCATTGTTATAAAAGACCAAAGCTGAAGTTTAGAGACGATGTGTATGACTGGGTTGTTTCACAAGTAGCCAGTTTACAAACTAATCTGAAACCAATACAAATCTAAATCATACTTAGAACTTAGCCTCCTTTGCTCTCCATACGGACACATGCATGTTTATATCTGGATAGCAAGTGCTCTAGGAACTGATCGCCGTCAACTTCACTTTTCTCATAAACAACCAAAAAAAACACTCAGCTGTCCTGTTTTTGTAGCTTCAGTACTGTGAAAGAGACGAAATGTGTAAGCAACAAACTCTTTTATGCAGAACAGAAGCAGAAGATGATGATGCTTTTTTAGGAGGACAAGCAGCAACGTATGAAGGGAAAAAAAGACCCACGTGATCATTACAAATTCCTCCCAGAAACTCAAAAAGAGATTCATGCACACACACCAGATGTCCTTCTCATGTTTCTAGCCATATTGTTGTCTCTCAGGCACAGCTCCTACAAATGTTAGGTGGGTTTCTTAAAGGCATCGCAATTTTTAAGATGCACTGCAGGCTATAGTTTGGTTAAACTGGATTACTACAGCCCTTTAATTGTGAAATTCAAGATAGAACAGCATGCTTAGTATGCAATGTCAACAGTCGAAACAACAAAACTAATTAAATTGAGTATGATGAAATTGCAGATTATTCAACATGTTAAGATGAGTATAAATGGGGAATACAATTGATGTTATATAACTAACTATTACTGATTTAGCTACTTGTTACTTGCAGATGCTGTCTACATCTGTTCTCATGTCAGATTCATAAGCAGGAGTCTTTGGAAGTAGACTAGACTGCTTTGACATAACTTTCACATACAGGGATTTTAATTGTCTCATCTGAGTATTTCACACAAAGACAAATGTCATCCTCCCATATAATGCCAGTATTCCGGTGGCTGCGACATATTTATAGATCAGCAGCAGGGGATAAAATGGACAATTGTCTGAAGCTAATCCCCTGAAGGGATTTTTTGGTTTTGCAGAGTTATAACAGTGTCACATATGTCAGTTTGAAAACTGTGAAGCTGCAGGTTTCACATTGTATTATATTATGTTTGAGGGGAAAATGTTTCACAAAAGTATTCCTCTAAGTAAGTAATTTACTGTATATTGATATCTTATAAATTCTACGCAGGATTGTGTGTACCTTGTGTGCATGTCATGTTCTAATGTGTAACATATGCTTTAAATATTCTGATTTAATAAAAGACCAGACCCAACTGGGGTGAGACACAAACTAAAACAAAGTGTTATTATTTTCTCCACATTTTCCAGTTCCCAATTGTTTTTCACAGTATACACTTGACATCACTTGACAGCAATTAAACCATTAGCCACATTGTAACCCTGCAACCCCTCCACCACGAACGTCCGTGAGGTCAAGAAAGACATCAAGAACCTTTTGAAAGAATCATTACCATTTACCCTTTCTCCATCTATTCCCACGCCGGGCAGAGAGAAAAAAGACGTGAACTCTTTCAAACCCAACTGAAATGTTTCACTGAGGGAGACCTTTGATTTCTAATTGTGATATAGATCATAAACGGTGGGCAGTGCACCCATGGGTGTGTTTTGTGTAGTGCTGTAGCGTCTAAAGTGTTGGAAGCTTTTTTTCTGCCATAATGTCCATCTGAGGGCTTTGGGGGATTTGGATGATAGAAATCTGTGACATTTGGAGTCTCTATAACGACTAAAAGGTGAGTGAGGATGAAATATGCAACAGGAGGAGATGGAGAGAGAGAGATAGAGAGAGAGCGAGCACTGTCACACATGGATGCAGCCTCCAAGGCTGACCACTCCTTGTTAGGTTTCATCAAATGGTGGAACTGTGGTGGAGGGCAACAGGGACTCGACATTATTTTGAAAGGTGTTTGATCTTCAACACAGACGGATGTCTGCCATCAGTTGTTAAAGACGTTCCATAATGAAAACTAACATAATTCTGTTGCTATAAAACAGATATCAAGGCTGGGTCTGCATCACTCCCTTGTTCACACATTCACTAATTCCTACATAATGTACACTTGATCATTCATATTGCTCATCACTGACAGATGCAGTGTTGCATAACTGTAATTTGCATATTGCATTGCTGAGTTTTTTGGCAAAAAGACAACAACGTTGCAAATGCTATGGATATTCTCTTTCGTTCCATTGTAGTATTTTTAGATGGATGGCCTAATGTAGTGCGTTACTTTTTCTCTGACAATTCACACTTTAATTATAATAAAAAAATGATATAGGGCACAAATAACAAGTGATTCCTGTAAATGCATCAGTGTTTCAAAGCCATTTGTGTCAAATGACAGCCAGCAAGCATTCACTGGGTATCATTTAATAAAGGAGAGAGACATCACAGGTGCCACTTTGGACGTTGTGAGGGAAAAGACAACTGGCGGTAGATCATTGCTTAGAAGAGTGAACGCTCCCCAGCTACAAGTCGCATGTTGATGGCTTGTATGAATACAATTTAGGAGTGCAGGCTCAGACACCTCGCTGTGATTTTAAACATTCATGTACCCAAACTGAAAACTGCAGCATGCTGTGTTCTGTATGATAGTCATGCACCGGCATCAGAAATGACAGCCAGTCTCAATTATATCCTCCGTGTGCCGTGGCATCGTATTCGGCGGCATTGCAATTACAGCCGCGAAAAAAGAAGGGTTTGCTTGAGTTCTAGACCAGTGTTTCCCACATGCCATGAGATGTGTTGTTTGTAGCAATAACATCCCGAATCCTCTAACTGCTATGTTCTTGATGAATATTAGTTGTGTGAATGAATTCATCTGTGATATAACAGCACCTTTACAGGTTACAGTTGAAACTATTAACGCTCTTTGTAGGTCTATGTATGTTCAAATTGATGCATGTAAACTACGGTATACTCTATATCCTCTGAATGACGCACGGCACTTAGAAGGCGCCCATGGATTGATAAGAAACACATTAATTGGGTTACCAGCCATGCAGAATGAAGAGAGATCTGTCCGCTGCGGCGCCGGAGGTGACAAAGAGATTAGATGCAGGAAAAATTACGCTGAATCACCGCGTTACAATTGTCAGCCAAAGTCAGTGCCCGCCTCAACAATGCTTCGGATGGCGTTCGCTTAGTGGAAAACGCTCAGTCACACAATAACAGCGACTGCAAGGGGAGACAAGATGACTGAGTCATGGATGTGGAGGACAGGAGGAAAATATTATGTCTCTGCACGAAAGTAGTTCACAAGTTACTTTCTGTACATCTATTATAGTGATGATTACAGTCATTAGGATGTCAGCCCTGGTGTTGGTTAGCAGGGTGGTGGATGGTTGTCATTAACATCCATCATCTAGAATTAGATTTCTACATGGGGTCGTAGACACTCATTACACTCGGTTATTATGGTTTACAGCATTTTTTTGAAAGAAATTTGTAAAAAAACGTAAGGGAAGTATTTGTCCATTGGCCCTAAAGCTTGTAGCTGGATTTTAGGCTGTTACTTTTACCGCTACATCTACGCTGTCCTTAATTACCTTATATGACTCACATTCTTAACTGTGTATGTGCTTTGTCAAACCTATCAATGTACTTACATTTATTTGATGTGTGTGATGATAAACTACTATGAGAAGCATATAATTACCATAGAAACAGACCTTGTATTTTATAGAGTTGCCTTTTGCACACTTCTTTGTACCAGCTCTTACTGCACCTTTTCATTTTCCTCTGTTATTTCACAGACCTACGGTCATTGGGCACCTATCATTTCAACTTTTCCCACCAATTAACATAATTACCAAGCAAATAATGGTAGAGTGCAGACACTGTATTGTAAAATAAAGTGCTATCTATTTATCCGTTAGCCGTACGAGTTCTTGGGATGACAATGGCGGTCTGGTCCACCACTTTAGTCCAGACGGAAATGACTCAAAACTATTCAATGGATGGCCATCAAATTTAGCACAGACTTCAATGGTCACCACAGGATGAATCAAAGAGAATTCAGTGTTCCCTTGACTTTTCCTCTCCTGCCATGAGATGAAAAATTGTGGTTTTGAGGAAAGTGTCTCACAAAAATGTGGATGTATTCCCATGATCCTCCTCAGGAGTATTGTCGATTCCTAAACTTGTCATCTAACATCTTCACCATGTCAAAATATGAATGTTTAAAAAAAAGAATTGGCCAAAAGTTTGTGACATTTTCATCAGCCTCAGCTTTTCGGGTTCTTGCTAATTAGTAAATGTTGATGGCGAACACGTTAAACATGACACCTGCAGCGTGTTTGCAACTACCTCCAAGGTAAAGAGACCTGCATCCTTCTTCTATGCTCAGAGCAACTGACACAGTATAACGTGTAAGGTAGTGGATGGGTCAAACAAAACACAGGACTTTAGTCCAGGAGACTGCGAATCTTAAAGTGAACACATGTATAACACATTAACGTGCCCAGCCCTACTTAAAAGATGTGTGAGCTGCAAACAGCGTTATGAAAAAATTTAACATATTTTGAGACATATTCTAACAATTGTAATTGAATTTAGAATGTTGGGTTGCATCCATCAGATGTATTAACACATACATACATAGATATTGCCTAGTTGATGCAGTCTTGAGTTTCAGATGATCTTGATAAAAAAGCATGTTATTTTGTTGTTAGGGTCGGTTCAGCCATGCGGCGGTGGTCTGTCAACCAAAAATGCCTCAAGCCCTTATGTCAGAAAACATTCAGAGCACATCTACACGTAGCTGGCAACGGACCTTTAGACGTACATTATTGTTCTATAATTGGCACTGGACAGAGAAGTATGGGGTAGCTGGGCATGTCAGAACGCATCTAGTCTGTTTTGGTGGCTATGTGATAGTGACGTCCACCCCAGTGCACCTCAACAAATCCACAGCTTTTCTGTGAGACGGGCAGAGTGTGAGGTGGTTGGCACTTTGCCCTTGGCTGATGAGGTGTCATCATGAGGTTTTGTGTGTGGCTGTGCACCTGTAATGCTGCACTTGGGCACACTCACAGCACCTGTTTATAGCACATTTGACTGAGCGTAAGGGATTGTGATGGCTTTTATTACATAACAATGATAATAGCCATTGTTTAATATACTGGTAGAGCAGCTTATTGCACTGTAAATAAGAAAAATAGATATGGAACAAAAGGGATTTAATAAAACACGCAAAGAACAATTGTAAGTATGATTATTTGTATTAGTATTACCATGTTGCCAGACACAAAATTAAGTATTTGTATTTAGTGATAATACTAATGTGTCTCACTCAATCTCTCTGTCTCTCATTCACAGATGTTCAGTCTACCATAGTATGAAGGGTATGAAGCAGGCAACTGGCTTGATTCAACAATATGAAAGTTTCCTTGGTCTTTATTTGATCTGATTGCAGACACTGTCACTTTGTGTCTTTTGGTGCCATTTGTTGCTGTGCCATTGTATGTCAAGTACTGTAACCCAGCTCGGTAATTGAGGGCTGCTTTCATCGCAAAGGATCACGGGTGCATACCTTTATAGTACATATTCCAAAAATAAATACGGGATCCAGCCCTGAAGATGCTGCTGCCTTTAGCTGTATACTGTCAGAAAGTGGGATCTTTACTCAGTGGGGTGAACTAATCACAGTCTTTACGCAACTGGTCATTTTCACAGCAGACATTTTAACATGTCATAGCAGGGAAAGCACAGGTGTAACTACCAACATTAAAAATGATAGCTGCGCTAATTCCACGGCCTAGGTGAAGTGCATGTTGTCTCAGTGGGACACAGAAAGGAAACAGAGCTGTCATTAATGTTATTTGCACCACCTGTGCTTTTCCTGCTCTGTAACGAGTCAAAATGTCTGCTCTGTAAAACAAAAAATCCATGCAAGTGCTCAGCAGGTGCAATTCCAGCCTGGAACTCATATTACTGAAGATTACTGAGCTCTGTTCCTGATCCCTTTTTTAATTGTTGTACCCAATTGTGACCCAATTTCAGCCAACCCAGGATTGTAGCGTTTTTTTTATTTAGACATTCCTTTTGCACTTGAAAAAAAAAGAAAGATAGCATGTACATGGATCAATTATGCTCTATTACTATATCATATAGGTAGTAAATTAGTTGAACTTTAGATACTGTTGGTTGACGGGGAATATTGTTTCGTCATCAGGAGGATTTGGTTCATTCATCCGACTTTTACAGTCAGTCTTAATCTTGTTTCAGTTGTGACATTTTTTTTAAATATATTTTTAATCGTAGTTTTTGTTGAAAAAATGTTAATTCAGCAGACCGATAATCTAGCTAAAAATGAGGCTGTGCGTTAATTCACGTTTTTTTATGTTTCACATTACTCATTTAAAAAGTAAAATAAATTGCTTCTATATATGTTTGACGGTTGGGTAAAATGTGTAATTTTCAGGGTTGTGCATGCTGACAAAAGGGTACAAGAGACACTTTACTGGTGTAAATTGCCTTGATTGATGCATCTTGGCTAAGTTTCCATTACAGCGTACTTTGTCTCAGAGGGAGTTTTCTCATATAATGTTTTTAATATAAAACCAGTATTATAATTCATAACACTTCAGTGTTATGTTACATAGTTCTTGTACATAACAGCTGATAATTTATGAAGAAAAAGTGAAAATAAAACCGATGGATAGAAGTATTAAGGCTATAACACAGCAGGGGGTGTTTTATATTTCATCATGCGATTCATTTGCACATCGATATTTTTCAAACTGTTGTTTATGTTGTTATGCTACGAGTACATTCACACATAAATAAATAAAACAATTTACCAGACGCTGCTCCGGGTCAATGGCATCCCAGTAGTGGGTCCTCTGCCTGAACAAATCTACTAAACCTTTTTAATGAACAAGTGTGGCGACTGTAGAAAATCTCCATCACTGCCAAAATGAATAGTTCTGATGTGAAATGTTCACAGGAAAATGTATAATTTTCGTATCATATATTCGTCACGTCACCGTTGTGTGAAAGCTTTAAAATCTGACATGCTGTTTTTGGTTCCTCAAACAACCCCGTCCCAGTTTGATGCGGCTTATGGAGATCCGGCAGTGAGAGGATAATCGACAAGCATCAAATTCAGGCGAGAGCTTTGCAACAGTGTAGAGAGAAAAAAAATACTAAAATCTCAAGGTTTTCAAACAAAAGAAGCCCAGCAGGTTAGAAAAGCATAGACTTTGAAGCTGCTGGTGATTATTGTTTTGCATTTATTTTTATTCATCAGGAGGTAAAAAGATTCACTGATTTTCCAACAGCTGCTTGAAGGACCGGTGGATCTATCCGTAGATTGTGTGGATTTGTTATTGTTTCCTCTGCTTGCATGGCAAAGGAGGACATATTTACATTCACATGTATAAACACGAAGGTCGAAGCATGGGAATGGATTTTGTGAGCGGGGCTGTACGTTCTCAAGGTGATCTATCATGTTCCTTCCTCTACTTGTCAAATCTGCTGAACTTGCTGTTTGCTTTTCAAAGCCTTTCAAATGGAGCTGAATGTGTTTCCATGTTACGAAATCCAGGGAGTGAGACTGAATGAATCAGGCGTTTTTATTCTTTATGCACATGTTCAATGACTAGTTCTGGGCCTGCATTACTTTTGGAAAGAGATTAAAATGTTATCAAAAGTTTGGACTTTCACCACGAACCAAGTCCAAGAATTTGTTTTATATTTTTAACGAATCCAAGAGCAGCAGGAGGTGTATTGTACTCTCTTTCAGCACACTGCATCTTTATCTAATGTATGTACATGGCCCAAGGCTGGAAGCATTGAAGGTTCGTTATTACAAAAGAGAAACAACTATGGGTTAGGGCACTATCAAAAATAATCAGTCCAAAATCACATCAGCAGGGCGCCCCGTCTTACTTCAATGAATCACCATGAATTTACTTTGAAACCAGCCTGGATGCATGCAAGCGTGCACACACAGTGACTTTAATTTGTTTTGTTTTTCTAAATTCAATGAATCCAGTGTAGTTTCTATGAGCATGAATGGAAAATCTAATCTAATTTTTGCACGAAACAACCAGAATTAAATGTTTGATTTGAATCAGGTCATTAAATCATGACAGCACAAAGAACCGTACAATTTATTAGTGGGAAAGAAGCTAACAAATTCACGATGTACAATTTTATAATAACAATATAATATATACATTAATATAAACAATTGGTCCAATGAGCTTTGTTGGGGGATAACGATCAGCTCCATGGGCGGGATTATCGCCGCTGTTAAACTGTTGGCTGCTCGCTTTTTGCGAGTAACATGCATTGTGTCTTTTCAAAAATAAACTTCTAGGGTTACAGGACATGTACAGTTTACGCTCATTGCTATACATGGACTCAAAACAAACTTCCAATGTATTTTTTCTTCATTTTTAGATTTACTTAGATAATTAAAGTACTGTATTAGGCTTAGAATGATATTGTAGTTGAGGTTAAAATAACTATGTTTGTTACGTAAGAACACTACACTCCTTACAAAACTTTCAGTAGTAAAATACAGCAGTTACATGACGAAATAAGTCAACGTGCACTTGGTTTAACATGCGTCACAAACAGCAGGCTCTATGGTGAACGTCCCGTCCCGTGTTGTAGGACAAATGTAGGACTGTATGGAGAAGGAAATGAGTGTAATAAGTTGAGAAGTCTGTCTGATATCAGGTTACGAAAAAGTAATATTAAAAATATTGGTAGCACTTTATAATACGTACACGCTATTTAGCATTAGTAAAGCATGAATAAACACTGAATTCATCATTTATAAAGCATTGTTCCAACATGAACACTTATTAGTAACTCATTAGTATGCAATTCATTCTTGATTAATAAGCTTGGGTTTTCATACTTTATAAATGATGCTTAACTAATACTTAACTAACGAGTAGTAACTACTGAATTAATCATGACATTTACTAATGCTTTGTAAGGCATAAATAGTCCTCACTTTAGATGAGGTCACAGAACATACTTAACTAATACTTAACTAACGAGTAGTAACTACCTGAATTTCTACATGAATTGCGGCATTTTTGTATCATTCAATAACACTTTACAAATGATCTTATTAATCATCGATACGTAATTAAAACTTAATTTATAAATGGAGAATCCATAATTTATAAAGTATGAAAACCAAAGCTTATTAATCAAGAATGAAACATTTATAACTGTGCTTATGAATGGCATACTAATGAGTTACTAATGAGTGTTCATGTTGGAATAATGCTTTATAAATGAAGAATTCAGTGTTTTTTCATGCTTTACTAATGCTAAATAGTGTGCACTTATTATAAACATGATCTGGTCTTATTTTTTAAATAATATACTTTCAACGGGATATATTGTATTGGGAAATTAATAATCAATTTATCTATTTAAATTTTCCTAAACTTCCATATTGTCAATTTTATTCAAGACATAAACAATTTGGTCTGAAATATACTCATGCAATATAATAATATTACTAATAATAATAATAAAAAAATGGTAACATATAATAATATAATAATTTAAATATGAACTCTTCTTGTTCCAAAGGGAAATCATTTCCAATAAAACACACTAAAGTCAGAGGCTGTTGATAACATACAATTCCACTGTAAAATAAATATTTCAAAATCAATAATGAACAAAACGTGTCAATAATATGTGTCTTTTCTTTAACTCTGCTTCTGGATGCCAGAACAGATCATACACAGTCAATGTCTATCTGGCAGGAAGGGAGAGGGTGCAAGGTCAGTCAACAAAGTAAACATCCCCTGTTCTCTCTGCAACGGGTGTTAGAGCCCATTATGTGTGGAAACTCCCTTTGGATGTGTCCTGCTGTCCAAGTCTCTGTGCCCTCTGGCCTTCGTTTGAAAGAGGGACGTGACCTTCAGGCTGATGACTGAACACCACAGCTCTGAGCCCACACACACACACACACACACACACACACACACACACACACACACACACACACACCGTTAACAGGTTACACTTGTGCGACTCGCCGATTCTTACCGTTTTGCCTCACGGCTTTTCTGCCGTTTCGTCTCTCAAAACAGAATACAGATCTAAGCTCAAGATTGAGCATGAATTGAGAGTGGCTTCATCAAAATTCAGCATGGACCATTTTGTCTGGGGCGAGAGAAAAAAAGGCGTGACAATAAAGGTTTGAGAACCACTGGCATAAACAAACAGAATTAATTTAGTCTTGTGCTAAAGAAAGGGTCATATTGGGGAAATCAGTGTCCACAGTGAGCACAACAAGTGTGTGTGTGTGTGCTGTTGTATTTTCCTTTTGAGGTGTTTTAGCTCTTATAAGGACACTTTTGAAACGGCAAGACAACATGTTGCCAGTGCTCAATTCTCAAAAAGGCAGTACAATTTTTAAAAGAACGCGCCACAGAAAATCCATTCTTTAGATCTCAAATTCTCTGCGTCTGAAGGCTTTAAAAGTTGTAGCTTGCTTCGTAACAGAAAACAGCAACTCAGCTTGGAGTCACAGCAGTAACAATTAATTCCTGTCGCAACCCAGAGTCAAATAGCATTAATAAAGCATCAACATGTCACAATTCATTTCTCTGCTGTTGAACTGAATGCTCACTGTGTTCTGAGCACTCTTTGGTTTACCAAGAATTTGCAAATGTCCTTCTTCCACAGCAGCATCTGAGATGAGGCAATAGCGTGACATAGAAGTACTTTATTTAGCGATGTGGTTGCGTTTTGATACATTTTGACATATGGTTTTTTGTTTTGTTTTTGGAACTGCTATTAACGACTTTTAACAGCCCCTTTTTAAGCCATCAGTGGTGGTTATATAATAATAATAATAATAATAATAATAATGTATATTAAATAGATAATAGTATTTATTTAGGATTAATTATGGCCATATTTCCTCGGCATACATAGCTAGTTTGTCATTGGTATTTTGTGGCTCAATGTAAAATATTAAAAGTAAAATGTGTGTTTTACAGCCGCAATTGACCCTATGCTAAGTCCCGCCCTCAAACACAGACTGGCCAATCACAGCGTGACATTAAACCAGCTCCGGTCAGGGTCCGACAACTACTCGGCTTTGCTCCAAAAACTCTCATGCAATCATTTCAGATTTTAATTTCAGTGAAGGCCTTTCATTATGAATTTTACAGTTTGACAATGACCACTTCATCACATCTACCGTTAGCTGCAGTGTTGCGCTGATAACTCAATTTAGTGTGTAAGCTACGCTATTGTGTGTGCAATATGGAAGCTGATTATTTTCTTGTCAAAGTGTCTGACAGATTTATTTGCATTTAGTATACATGTCACATTGGCTGTTTTAATATTAAATTAATCATTTTGTGCGGATGAGGAGGAGGGAGAAGGAGGATGAGGAAGCTGTCACGTTGTGAAACCTCTTCACTGAGTCATTTGCACAGTTTACCAGCTGTACGTCTCTCACACAGTTGGTTAGTGTGTTGATGCTTCATCTATATGCCATTTACAGTTGTGTGTTTATTTTCGACCAGCTGTGCTGAAGTCATTTTATGTATTCTGAATTTAGCTAGTGAAATAATTCTGAATCTGAAATGGAGGGAAATTGGGGCGACATCCCGGACAGCAGCATTTAATCTGGAGGGTTGACAGGCAGAGCAATCAACCTTCCGAATCATTCAGGATGATGGACGGCTAATTTTCTTTTTACATCTTAATGATTAATCCCCCTGCAGTGTTTATTTATATTTTTTTAACAGCCATGCGGCATTCATGCTGATGTTGATGGTCTGACTAACAGTGGCACTTATTCAAATGTAGTCTTTATGCCCCACTTTGGCATCAGCATCAAAAATAGATGCTCGGGGAATCTGCAGCGACAATCCAACCAGCTCATATGCTACAAGACCTACTGAGAGGATAATACATTTGCTGACAATCCAAAGTCCCTGCCGAGTATTTTTCATTGGCAGCGGCATGAGCATGAAGGCAATTATACAGAGCCTGTGAGGGGAACACTTGGAGTGACCCTGGCTCACTTATGAACACGGTGTTTGTTTAGATTAAACTCTCCTTCTCCTTAAGAACATTCTTGACTGACACTCACAAAGGATTATTGTAAACCAACTGTTGACTCGGATATTGGAGGTGAGGAAAGACTTGTCTCTGTATATACTAAACTACATTAGGTACCGGTAGTTCTTATTTGTGACATGTATATCATTACATATCAATTTCAATACAAAATCTGACATAAATCAGAATGATGGAAAAAAGGAATTTCTATTCATTAATCATTTGTAAATGTACTTTGTGATGCAGAATATATTTCCAAACTAATGTGTATACCATGTTGTACTTAATATAATAATATGTGCTCTTCCAGAACAGACAGGCTAAACAAATCAAGTGATGCCATATACACATTTGTATACAGCGATTTGTCAGTGTTGTCACACAAAAGTGTCTGAGATATTTGGTATTGTTTGATTCATTAGTGAACTCTGCTGCAGCTATTGGCTTTTTCTGGTAAAAGACTCCTGCTGAGACTTCAGTTGGGTCGTCAGTACGTCACCCGCTCCGTCGTTTTGTTTTGTACGAGCAGCGCAAATGGTTCAACACAACAAATGACAAATCTGTTTTTGCATTGGTTCTGTGTTGTGACTTCAAGTTAAGCTGCGGCACAGACGCATTACAAATAATTTAACGCAGGGGTCAGCAACCTTTCCTATCCAAAGAACCATTTTGCCCTTTTTTCCACCAAAACAAATTTGTCTGAAGCCGCAAAAGCTATTTGATATCACAGCTTATAACTTTTTATATATAGTCATATTATATATATAAAAACTGTTTCAGATGTTGTATAATGTCTTCTAGGCTTCTTTGGTTAATTGAGTGAAATTGTGTCATGATATTTGAATGGATGTTATTTAAAGATGGGGCAACACATATCGTGAGGTTGGTGTGGAGCCACCGACTGCTTGTCTAATTTTGTCAGCAAAATAGGAGGCAAATTGTTTGCATGCCCAGGTGGATTGGAGCGTAGCCGTTACCGACACCGGAGGGTTTGTTAGCCTGTCGACGGTAGCAAATAAGGCACATGTATTGTTATTGTTTTTGGTTATGATGTCAGAGAAGGACTGTCTTGCATTTCTAAATTCCAAATTATAATTGTGAAGTCTCTCTTTATAGATACCCTGGAGATTAGTTTTTTGCCACCTGCGCTCTGCTTTCTGACACACTCTTTTCTCTATTCTGACCAGTGTGGCATTTCTCCAAGGGGATCTTTTCTTACCCGAGACAAACTTCACCTTAGTGGGTGCAATGGCATCAATAACATTTTTAACTTTAGAATTGAAACCATCCACAAGCTCATTGGCTGAGATGCAAGAGAGGCCTGGTGTGGAGGAGAACTTCTGAATAAATAGTTCACTGGTGTTTTCAGTGATGTAACGCTTTGTCACAACCTTGGTTTGGACATTTGTGTGTAGAGAGATTGCACTCTCAAAGAAAACACAGAAATGATCAGAGAGTGCAACATCAGTCACAGCAACCTTGGAAATGTCCAGACCTTTGGTGATGATTAGGTCTAGAGTGTGCCCCTTGTTGTGGGTGGGACCTGTTACTTGCTGAGTCAGATCATAGTTATCAAGGACACCACATAGCTCTATAGACCCTTTGTCCTGGGGATTATCAACATGGATATTAAAATCGCCAACAATGACAACACAATAAAAATCAATACAGATTATAGACAGTAGTTCAGTAAACTCATCAAAGAAGGTTGCACAGTATTTAGGTAGTCTGTAAATGTTGAGGAATAAAACTTGAGTGGAATTGGGAGCCACATATTCAAAGGAAGTAAAATGACCAAAATACATCTGCTTGCATTGAAGAGACTCATTAAATAAAATAGCAACTCCACCTCCTTTCTTATGCGCTCTTGTTTCACTCATGAAGCTGAAGAATAATTCAAGTTTGTATCACTTGGATAATTATTAAAACAAGATGACACCAACATGTTCTGAGCCTGTTCTTGTCTCTTAAAAAACGGTACGTTATGTCAATAAATGCTTGTTACATGCACAGTGTCTTTTCATGGTGAACTTCCCTATTCACAGGAGGTTTAGGCAAAAAAAAAAACACTTAGGTTGAGGAAATTGTTGATGTTATCTTAACTAACGATTAATGTGACAAAAATGTCAGCATTGACTTTTAGTTCCACATAAGACATGGACAGCCATCTACTGGGTAAAAGTCTAGTATTTGTTTGCGTGTTAGAATAAAAAAACTCACTGCCATCAGTTAAATTGTCTCTCGAGGCTCTTCGTGACTATTTAGCTTTTACCTAAATATTCTGATCTGATACTCATTTAATTCGTTCTTTCTGTGTCATTGGATCGATCTATTTTTCTGCTTTCTTCTACTCCTCGTTTGTGAAGCATTTGGAAATGGTAGTTAAGAAAGGTGCTTGATTAAAAATAGTTATTTCTTATTATAATTATCAAGTGAACACTCACAACCTCTTACGAAAGTGGAGGGTACATTGATGTTTAAAATTGTGAATGCAAGTATCCGAGACATGACACACTAGCAGGGGCCCACTGAGTTCAGCACTGATGCCCAGAGTGAAGATTCAAAAGCAAAAAGGATGTGAAGGGGACATGGCCGTGGCGCTGAAACTCGTGACTCATCAGTGGCATTGTGGTCTGGTTCAATTTAATTTTGTTGCCAGTATCTGAAGGGGAAGAAATACCTCCCAGTGAGCATGAAACAGCACCTCAAGATGACTGAAAGGTTGAGCATTGTTACATGCATTGGGTATAATGCATTACATAGCTGCGTTAAACCGCCACAAACCGTAATACGTAATAATATATTTGGCGTATATTGGAGGACTGTTGGAGGGAAAACTTTTGCCTGAAGCCAATTCTGAAACCTGAGATGCAATGCCGTGACTTTTTCAATATTTAACCAAAACCTTTTCTCTTATCACCCATCGACCTTAACCTCCCCTTACACCTTCTGTCCTGGAATGTACCAGAGTAAGAAATAGACAGCAAAAAAATAAAAAATCTTGCAAAACATTTTTAACATTTAACACGACATGTAAAAGTGGGATTGTGTACACGCACACATTATCATGCTGTGTTGTTGCAGTATCTAAGAACAAATTCTTGCTCCACTATACTTACAAATGCTCAAACTGGACTCATACAGCCGCGTTATCGAGATGTCAACTAAATTATCCCTCTACAACCCTCTCTTCAGTGCCTATACTTGTAAGCTCATTTCCTCTCTTTCACTGTGAAATATTTTACAAATTTCCCATCCAACCATTAGATACTGTGCGCATTTTGGAGATGATGTATGACTCAGAGCGAGACAGATGTATTGCTGCGTCTTGCAAGATAATTGAATCAGTTGTAAAGTGTTTAATTTACATTACAGAGACTAAAATTGTGCACATTAAAATAACACAGTTAATTAGCTGTGGTCCGGTTAGGAGAATTGCTAGTTTGAGGATTAAACTATATACATTTATAATACATTGCTGCTATTTAAGAGGTGATGAATGAAATGATTATCCAAGTTTTAAAAAAGTGGGTGTAGTAATTGTCAACTCAGAGGGGAGATAAGATGCCGCTGTACTTTTAGTTGATAAATCTCATATTCAGTTAATGAACCCTCAGAACAAGTCAGGTAGAGCACACTGTTGTAATATGGGGATATTACAACTAAGATGCTACACAATTCTCTGCTGCCTTTTGATGAAAATCTCCAAGACCAAGACCAATACCATCCAGCAGCTCGTTTCAGAGATGATAATTGTTGTTCCTAACAGAATACACAGTGTGTGGGAGTGTGATTAACCAGCTTGGCTTGAGAGCTGGCACAAGGTCCAGTTTTCCGCTGCAAGCTATATAGTACAGCGTGGTTCCCACATTATACCTGTGGAAAGGGCACTTTAGATCGGTTACCCACAGAACCGTATACCACAGCTTGCTTTGATTCAACGACACACATCAGCTCAAACAAGTCCAGTCCGTAACAGAAGCGCCATCTCTGGAGGCCATCAATTAAAACAAACCCAAACATCGTGACAACAGCTGGCCAATTTGATGTTTAATGAAATAATACTCGGGCGATATGAACGCAAAGCTGATCACATTCATTATCATCCTGGTGCTTTACCACTTTAGTTCAACTGATTAGAGCAGTAGTTCTCAACCTTTTTTCAGTGTTGTAGCCTGTGAAATATTTTTCCCAGCCGAGTACCCAGTAACCAGTGCAAAGCATTTTTGGTTGAAAAAAAGCTGTGATTTAATATAGAATATTCAGTTTATGAACTTACACTTAAATTGGATTGAATATGTATTAAATAACAATTTTTAATGGATGCTCATTTTAAATATATATATATACATATATTTTAAATCTCACGTACACCCCCATTTGAGAACCACTGGATTAGAGAATGAAACACGAAGCATTCCCATAACAAGAACTGTATCCAAACAGGATACATTCAGCAATTTATTATGTAGGGTGACTGTGACTCAGTAGTAGGGCAGGGTTGTCCTTCAATCAGAGCATCGGGGGTTTGAGCCCTGGCCCCACTAGTCCATGTCAATGTGTCCTTGAGCAAGACCTACTGTGTATGATTGGGCATGAATGATGAGATAGTTCTGATGGGAAGGTGGCCCCTTGCATGGTTGCCCCTGCCATCAGTGGCTATTATGTAGTCATGGGCCCAGCATGACCTTTTTTCTATTACACATCCACACAATAAAGTTTTTTTTTTTTAAACAATGACTATGAGAATGAATCCATCTTGGTAAATTCTTTTCTGTCGTATCTGAAAAAGAGCAGGAAGCAGGAAGTCATCCAGCTCTGATTGTATTTCCATGCTTCCTTGTAAAAAATGTTATTAAACGCCTGCAATTTCACAAATAGTAGTTATGTGTGGCAGTTACGATGTGGATGACAAGTTGTTTTCAGCACCTCCTAAGCTTTCAAGTTCTCTGTTATTTATACGTGTGAAGGCTGAAACTTGCTTCCCCCGGCTGCATGGGATGAACCCGTCATTCTCCCTTTCGAGCCTCTGCCTCCCACAGGAGTAAAATGAACCTGGCAGCTCGCTTGACGTGCAGGTCTGCACGACATGTTAAGATCTGGAAGGCTTTCGCATTAGCTCCTCTGCCTGCGATCATCTTACCCGTAACACCCTTCTCTGTGTAGGCTCTCATAGGCATTTATGTGCATCTTCAGAGAAGCATAAATACAGAGTTACGTAAATACAGACAACCCCCACATACAAGAAAAAAAAATATTGACTCAGCAAAGAAACAAAAAGCATGTCTAAAGACAGATGGATAAATGATACAATACAGATGCTTCTGATGCGAGGCCTTTTTGTTTAATTTCTCACATTTGTTCATACGCAAGCCACAAAGTGACTTGCTCAAAAACGTAATGTGAAAAGACGGCAATCATTACTTCTGACTAACTGGAAATTTCATTTCAAAGTAATTTGAGAGTCTCAACTCTTTATGAAATTTTTCAATGTAATTGCAGAAGAATCAAAACTATCCTTGGGCAAATACTGTGTATTGACAGCGGACAATTAACTTATGAGGTATGCTCTATATGAGTCGTGGTTTAAATGATTCATCCCTCCTCCTCCTTTTTATCGTAAGTGCTTCCGTTGTAGTCTTCGGATCGGATGGTCTTGGAGTTAAACTCTACAGCTGAATATTTTCTCTCTTCCTGGAAAGATGTGGGCCTCTGGCTGCCTTCCCACCTCCTGTATGAGTGCTGAGAGATGCTCAGGGAGAGCCAGGTGAGACTGGAGAGCCATCTGGAGGAGCCGCTCGGTTTCATAATTCGAGGACTCTGCTGGACATTAATGACGGCATTGTCTGGAGCGATAATGAGCCCCCGGGTCTGGCTTCTTTGGCACCGTTGCTCTTGTAGGGGTAAACAGTTGGAAATGTGGGCATAAACAGGCTTTGAGAAGAAAACTTCACAGACAGAGAGAAAACTAAACTTGTATTAGTGTTCTGCGAGTGCTTTCCAAACTAAACGTATGGTCAACAAGCGGTAAACTGCTCATTATCCACAACGCGGAGCATTATTCCGGGGACAGATACAAAGCAGAGTCACACTGAGTCTCACTGTTTGTTGGTGACGATGTGGATTTTATAACCATGCAGTGGACTCTCCATTTACAGCAGCTAACAAAATAAAACCCTGTTGTAAAGAGTTCTCTGGTATGTGTGACTGAGATACAAATGTTATATGTATTGCGCTCTTTCATAGAGCTTTGTATATGTCTCAAAAGTTGTGGTATGGTGTTAAAGCCTTCTTTTGATTTTCTTTTTTTTTTAAGAAAAGAAAAAGACAAGAAGAAAAGTTTCTTTGGTGAATTGTAAAAGTTTCTTGCAATGCTCCCACAAAACCTCTGTGTATATATATATGTATATAGATGTATATATATCTATATATATACATCTATATACATATATATAGATGTATATAGATGTATATATATCTATATATAGATATATATACATCTATATATATATATATATATATATTTTTTTTTTTTACTTCCAGCTCCCATTGCGTTGAGTTTTTAAATACGCTCGGTACTGAAAACTATTTCAATTGAAAAAATAAATGCATTAGTTTCAGGGAGAGGCCCCCAGCTGGCATGCAGACATCTGTGTTTGTCGCTCTTTGGAAGATTTTCTTTGTGAAAACAGCAAGACTGTTTCTGTCGCTCCGCATTTTTTGTTCTAAATACCTGAAGGAGCCACAAAGGACATCGACACCAGATTCATCAGTTATTCCTCTGAGAGCTGCAGTCAGAGCGCCGCTAACCATCATCAGTGAGAGGAGTCATAGTAAATATATGTTGATGGATCTTGTTGGACAGTGTTTTTTGTTGAAGCCATTGAACGTTGCATGACACAATTATAATTTGCATAAGAAGACCTCCATGGTCTCAACTTTTGTACAGCCAGCACTATAAAAATTCTGCACGGAACAGACACTAATATGTGTCTTTTGATATTTGGAGGTATTTGGTGCTAAAAATGTTTTCCTGAAAAATTATTTTTTTCATAGTGAGTTTGCCAGCCAATGCATGTGTGTAGCTTTGGTTTTGTTGTGAGTGTCGTTTAATTACGTTTTTGGTTAAGTGGTCATTTTGGGGTCTGATCCCATTTCTTGCTGAAAAGCAAGAACACTTTTTAGTTCCACTACTGTGTTGACTGTGAGCGGTAACGTACACTGTGGATAAGAATGGGGGATAGCAAGGTGCAAAACATTAGCTATTTATCCCTCATTTACATGACAATAACACAATATGTTAGATTTAGCTGCAGTTCAAGTCATGTGGCTTTATTCTGCAACTGAAATCAGTACTGACTGTAGGTGGAAAATAATCTTTGGTAATATAGCAATGCAACATATCATCATACAGTACAATGGTTTGTAGGTAGCACTTACTTTCTTTTTTTGTGTAGTCCTACAAAAGTCCAGCGGTGTTTAGGCAGCAAAGCTACTTGGTTAGGTTGAGGAAATGATGTTGATTTTGGTTAAAATTTGAAATTCTTGGTTAACTTTAGGCGAGAAACTTGGATTTATTTGGTAAAAGATTGTGGTTTGGGTTAAAAAATAACTACGGCACTGCCATTAAGTACTGAAGTTACACGACAAATAAGTCAACATGGATTGCTGGTTTCAGGCGGTACATAAACGGTTGTCTCTTGGGTGAAACTCTGGTTTTCATAGACGCACCAATCCAGCATCCGACATCATCCATGTCTAAACGCTGTCGGCCTTTATACGACGACCTGTCCTTGCTCACAATTACGTGCATTACATTGCATACATTGATGAGAAATGAATTATAGTGCATTACCTTTCGTAGGTATAGCGACGAACAGCATTCATGCTACGTGGCGTCTTGAATGCTTGACGAAATAGTGGATAAAAAGGCGCTCCAACATCGACCTCAGGTCTAAAATTCTAAGCAAAATTTACATCAAATCCCCTACACATCCTAAGTACACCTACACAGGCATTTGTTGACTGGTGTTGACTCCCCTCAGGACTGTGTGGGCGTCTGCAGACTATGACTGATTGAATTGTACATGACTCCCCTGTTAGTTTTGTTGAACCTGAGCAGAGGTTAAAAAAAACAACCCTGTGTGGGTTTTCAGGGCCTTGAGCTGTTGAATGCCGCCTTAGCCATTGAACATTTATGTTCCATTTATATTTATGTTCAGCAATGTTTTTCCCTCGATGGCACCAATTTTTCTTAAATCAAGAAGGAGCAGGTTTTGCCTCGAACCATGAAGCTCCCTACTGCAAGTTGGACATCTGGCAGTATCTGGCAGTGGAAAAAAGAAGTTCCACCTATTGAGGATACAGTTGGGGGTCTGTCTCCTTTCAAGAGTCAGGAGAGGGTTCGACCCTCATAGCGTAGCCTTTGATGGGCTCCCTCAGCCTCCTCATCTTTCAGTCGACTGAGTTGAGGTTTTGAAGAAATTGTTGAGTGTCAGATTAAAATGGCAACCTAATGCCTTGTTCTCAAAAGGGGGAAAGGGGGCGTGGCTTAGCTCTGTTGCTTGCCTCTGTGAGAGACAAGCGACGAAGCTTTCATTTCCGCTATCGACCATGGAATAAATAACCACGAGTTCTGCTTTATACTTGTTGTGGAAGTCCCAAACATGTCGGAACATGAAACGCCCTCGTATTTGGGTTCGTAACATCATCCGTAGCCGCACACAGCTCGGTGAATTTCACCGACTCCTCCAGGAACTGCGTCTCGCGTATCTCCGTAAAACGATACCGATTATGCCATCCACCATGGAAATAACCACCAGTTGTGCTTTATACTTTTTGTGTAAACTCCTCATATGTCGGAACATCAAACTCCATGGTGTCTGGGTTCATAATATTATCCGTAGTCCCACAACAGCGTCTCAATGAAGCCGCTACCAGCGCTGGTTCAGGCGGAGCAGCAGCAGTTTCATTCAGAAACGGGGAGACGGCGGTGGTGACAGGCGGAGCTTCTCAACGCTGATTCTCAACGCTGATTGGCTGCCGCAACTTTGCGTCACGCGATTTCTCCGCCAGAGTTGGGAGAATTCAACTCACGCGAATTTGCGCCGCGTCCTTTGCTTTGTTCGCCCCAAGTCAAACGTTCTGTTCGCCCCGCCTCAAACGCGTCTATCTCACCGCGGCGCGAATAAATCGCCAATTTGCGTCGCAGCGCATCTGTGTCCGGTGTGAACACGGCATTAGTGCCTGGCAACACTAAGAAGTTACACAGTGAAATACATTCATGCAATCGCGCATAATAGTTGTGCTGGAAGATCGGCGAGGTGGCTTCTCTGTCACTAACCTGCCAGAAAGGGAAGACACTCTTCCAAGGGTGCCTATTCATACCATTCACTCCTGTCACAACTGACTGCAAAGCTTGCCACATCTCTTTTGTGGAGCAGTTTATATTCTGGCACAGCATGGTTATGCAAAATGGGATGGTATGAGACAGCTAATATGATAGCTTCTTCCATGTTGGACTCTTGGTGTCTCTTTGTCCCCGTAAAGTTCAGCACTGTCAAAACATCAGTGTCATTGGATACTAAAGTTCACTCAAGTGGAGCTCGATCTGAAAGCACAGCACACATGTATTTCGTCTCAGTTGATCGCAGCGATTCCATTTGAAAGAATTGATTTTGGAAATGTTTTGGACTAAATGTTGGAGTGAACCCTTAGGATGTCTCAGGTCTTTGCTATCAACTGCAGAAGAACAATGTGTTCTGCACAAATCAGCATCGGCACACCAGCTGGAATGGGGAACCATTTGCTTCAATCAAAACCTGCAATGAGGAACTGTGTGCGAGTAATTCTCTGTGAAAGTGACTTCCTCATCTCTCGCCACTCTATGCTTCAGAGAGAAAGGTAAATCAAGCGACTCCTTCTGTCTGCACTCTCCTATAACCGGGACCCCCCCCCCCCCCGCCCCCGTGTCTCCTCTCTCGGAGGAAGTCAAGGTGTGCCCACAGATCTTTACACTCCTAATCCCACTGCGCACCCACTTTCGCAGCGTCACTTCATGTGGTTGGAGGTATTTGCTCCTCTCTCCCAAGACAGGACACCGATGAGGGGGCACGCACTCGCATTGAGCTGTCAACCCCCTCCCTTATGGGTCGTGTCACCAACCATGCTGAGATGGAGGCTTCCCTCCTGAGGAAGGAAGCCATTACTGAGATTCCTCCCCATTAGCACTTGTGGTTATGTCCCCTGTACTTCGTGGCTGCCAAGAAATCAGGGAGCATCGTACTTGAACATTCAGACCCATGATGTTGAAACAATCACGCATGAGTAGCTCGCACACTGAAACCTGAAGGGAAGTGTGCTCAACTGTAAAAGGTTGAAGAAAAAACTGTTACAGGTATTCCAACTTGATTGAAAAGCAGGTGTTCTGAGGGGCATACATGATGATGGAATAAATTCTATCTTCAGCTTTTCATCAACTTCCAATAATTGTTACATTCTTTGTTCTTTAACTGCTTGAATGAATGTCCTTGTAACTACATAATTTATATATATATATATATATATATATATATATATATATATATATATATGAATATGAATTTTCACAGGAAATATCTGTCTTCTCTTTCACACTCCGGCGGAAACTTATCACTTAACTTATTACTTCTTTGACAGCAGGGGCCTGTAGCTGATGACGCTCCAATGCCTAATAACCTTTTTTGCCCAGACGGGCTGAGCCCTCGCAAATCATTGTGTAATCTGGTCCAGCTCAGATCGCATTCTTTACGGCCTTCGCCTCTGGTTACAAGGGAAATCCATCAGAGGGTAAAGCATGTATATATTAAAATTGAAAGGGAATGCAAGCACCTGATTGGGCAGTCAGGGCATCTTGCTCAGGCTTCTGAGCAGGGCTTTATTATTGATGTCTCATTAACCGGAGCGATATATTTTTCCAAAGAAAACAAATCTGTTTCTCACTTCGGGTTAAATTATCCCGATTAACTAAATGTTCTCAGAGCGAGACACTAAACAGATGTTTAAGTAGACGTCTTTTTGAAAAAACAAGGTTTTTTTAAGCCAAAAGAAAAAAAGAGAAATCTGTTTCTGCTCCCTTTATAATGGCACACACTGGCAGTCCCACACAGTGGCATGGTCTTAAATAAACTTGTCAATCAAATGTAGTTTTTCGCCACACTCAGGAATAATTTCTCTCAGCAGGCCAAGGTGAAAGGTCTCATTATGCCATTACTTGCCATTATTATCAAAAGCCTTCATATGTGCAGCAATATAAATCTAACAGGCTTAATAAGGGGAACCGAGGACCACACAGTCCGGAAACTGACAGTCTAATGGAGAGTCCCTAAGCTTTTGGTGCTGAAAACCATAATTAATTGGAAATAATTATTGCTTTCAGAGACTGAATTACATTAGAAAATGGTTTCAGAACCATCTGAATGACTTGGCGAGGGGCTGGTTCAACTCCCCTTCGAACACTTTTTAGATGATTGTTTTGCAGATGGGAGAAAACTTTACTTTAAACTTTACTCAGTTATTCATTCATAACATTCACGAACACCAATGGACACTTTGTCTCGGCCTTTCATGCAAGGTGATTTTTACATTGAGAAAACAATAAAACTTGTAATCTTTTCCCCTGGCTCATCTTTCCTTTGTTAGATTGCTAATATGTGACGGTTTAAGGAAAAACATTTTTAATTACATCTGTTGTCTGTGAATTTTGGTTTACTCGTGCTGTCTTCTCCGAGATTGTGAAGATATTAAGCAGCACAACATTCATGTCTATTGAAAAGGTAAGAGCTAACAGGTCAAAGACAAGCAACAGAAAACATAATCTACAACTAGAATTATGTAATAAATAGTTATTTAAAAAATGGATTGCTCCTGAGTGTGCAGCTATAAAAATACAAACGGGTCAAACTAGTCTACGCGAGCGTGTGAAGACAAAAAACAACAACAACAAAAGGGAACATGAGCTACAACAACATCGCCGAAAATGTATGCATGACAAATCCCAAGAGGCACTGTACATAAACAATATGCAGAACCTACATTCTCAAGTCAGCACATGCATGTAATTGCATCAGGGCTCTCAAGTGTCACGCATTGAGCGTGACTGTCACGTATTTCGGTCGTAAGTCACGCCCTCCCGCCACACATCGTATTTCTCACGCTGAAAAAAAACTCTAGGCTATTTAATGTGCCGCAGCGCGCAAACATGACCTGGTCGCGCTGCCCTCACCATGGAGAAATCAAGCACGTCTCCCCCGAATCCTCTGGAGCTCTGCCGGGAGGTGGCACTCATCAGCCAATCAAAAAAAAGAAATGGGCTACACGAATAGCCAATCAGAAAAACGTATCTGTTATATCTGGGTGAAATGTAATTTGGCTGACCGGTAAGAGTGACATCTCTCTCTCTTTTTTGCTCATCAATATCAGCAAGGCTTACATGTTTTGTATGTGTATTCCCCACACCAGGATTTTTGACTCAAATGAAATAGGTACCGTTCAGCTCTCACTGATCAAATAAAGCCAGGGCGTGCAGATCTGTTGGCAGGATCACGTTGGCGCTTCAAACTAAATGCTGTTCCTGAGAGTAGTAGCCTATTAGATGATACTCGACTGATGCACACACTAAACAACACAAACTAATTGTGTAGATTCTAAAGAAGGACAGATACCACAAGAACAGCATACTGTGGATAGTTAGCACCCTGCAGCAACAACAGATTGCTTGGTATTACCTGCACTTAAATTACATTCAATGCCTTATCGACATTCAAATAAGAATGATTAGAGACTCTGTAGAAGAGAAGGTTTTTTTCTCGTAAATGCGATGGCAGCCACTTTTCAATAGCTGTCCTTGGAGAAGGTCTGCTTACGTACGTACAAATGGGGGAAGAGTAAGTGTCCTTGTTGTAAGAGGATTGGATGAGCAACCTTTTGAGGACTTGCTGGATTACATCACCAATGTGCCGAACAGCGCTACAAAGGGAGAATGTATCCGTCAATGCCATGCTGGTCATACAACTCGGCAAACAAAAGAGGCATTCTCGTACTGTCCGTGGAAGTGAGAGGACATGTTGTGGAGTTATCGTGGAATATTAATCTGGCAATGTGTGCCTGTTTTGTCTCCAGTAATAAAGGCAGCATATTGGTCATCATCTCTCTTCACTGTGTTTGGTCAATAGACATGTTATCAATCTATCGCACACTGTTTGCAGGTTTAGTATACATATATGTCACCATGTATTGAAGTCACGTTTGCAACACTTTAGTAATGTGAGAAAACGTGCAATGTAAACAGCTCTAAACATTATTTTTTTTATTGTGTGAGGTCTTATTGTGTCAAATGCCGTGAATCTACTTTGACGACCACCAGAACGTGAAAACGTCTCCGATCATTTTCATGGGACAATTTTCACACAAAATTAAGCCGGGATAAATAAACTGAACGTTCTCGGTCTCTTCTATAATCAGGAAGTTTTCATTTGGAAACGCAGTTTGTCGCGCATCACTTTTGGCTCTCTGCATGTGATAACTTGCCCACTCTCAATCAAAGCTTTATAAAGATACACTCGCACACATCAAACATATCGAAATCAACAAGTATTATTGTTCTGCAAATGAGTATGCCACACACTTTGACTTATTGGTTATTTTATATTGTAAGCAATGTCATTTTGTACTGTCACAATGTACCATTTACTCTGTAATATTAGTAAGAATCAAGATGACAAGGAAATTAACTAAATTACAGTTGATGGTTACACCAACTGTGTCACCTTAATGCGATCTCACACAACAAATCAACAACAATTCTAGCAACAATATTAAAGGCCAATCATGGTTGAGAAATTAGCAGCGCAGTTTCTCTTTTTTGGGGCAGGTATGTGTTTCTAGGTTCAGTAACCATAACCATCTGTCGATGCATGCTCATTTGTCATTCAGAGGATGTCGTATGTGAACAGATTGTAAAGCCCTCTAAGGGAAATTTGTAGTTTGTGATGACAGTTAATAATGTTAAACTTGCACTGATCAGGGATCAGATCAATACTATCACTACTTTTTTTGCCTTCTGTACGATCATATGTGGGCAAGTCGCTGTAGTAGCTGTTAATGAGATACCTAATTACAGTGTAATTTCAGTCTTACTTCAGATGCCGTTGCCACAGGGGACAGAACCTTTAATAGCTCCTTTCACAGACCACTTACTGTCATGTTTACATTTTGAGGAGTAGCATGTAGGTGTCCTGGAGAGACGGATGCGTTTACACCTGTACAACATCTGGCTAGCGTGTCTCTAAACACCTTCTGACTTGAATGCTTCCTGGTGGCATTTACACTGTTGGAGCTTGTTGCCTACATCTCAGCCAGAGTTTGTTTATGAACTTAAACCTGTTCCTGCCCGTTGCTGTGAGACGTTTCCTGTTGCATTACCACAGCTCTTTGTTTCTCAGGATCTGCACACAACTGAAACTGTTATGCTGCGTTCACACCAAACGCGGCGCGAATTTGACGCACGACCAGATTACATGCAAAGTCAATGCACAGACGCGCTAGTTTTTTTCGCGGGGGGGCGCGATAGACGAGTTTGAGGTGGCGCGAATAGCGCGTTTGACGCGGGCCGAACAGTGGGAAGGACGCGGCGGGAATTTGCGCGAGTTGAAATATCCCAACTTCGGCGGAGAAATCGCGTGACAAAGAGTTGCGTCAGCCAATCAAAGTTGAGAATCAGCGTTGAGAAGCTGAGAAGCTCCGCCCGTCACCCCCGCCGTCCTGCCGTTGCTGAATGAAACTGCTGCTGTTCCGCCTGAAGTAGCGCTGGTAGCGATCGTCATTCAGACGCTGTTGTGGGACTACGGATAATATTATGAACCCAGACACCATGGAGTTTGATGTTCCGACGTGTGTGAAATTTACACAACAAGTATAAAGCAGAACTAGTGGTTATTTCCATGGGGGATGGCGGAAACGGTATCTGTTTTAGCCAGACGCAGTTCCTGGAGAAATCGGTTAAATTCACCGAGCTGTGTGAGGCTACGGATGGTGTTATGAACCCAAACACGAGGGCGTTTGATGTTCCGGCATTTTTGGGACTTCCACAACAAGTATAAAGCAGAACTAGTGGTTATTTATCCCATGGTCAATAGCGGAAATGAAAGCCCTTTTCATGGAGAGAAGCAACGGAGATAAGCCACGCCCCCTTTGACGCGGCGCCGCCTTCGGTGTGAACACCCTTTTATTATCGAGCGAGTAAACTGCCGCGGTAAACGCAAATTAGCGTTTATTCACTTGGTGTGACGTGAACGCAGTATTACTTATTTAGGACCTGACACATTTGTGGCAGTTATAGTGGAGAACAAGCTAGCAGGAAGAACAGAGTGGGTTTTGTTGTGTGGCCGTGCGTCAGTGTGCAAATCAATAGGGTAACTGGTTAATAACCAATGATTTAGTGACATAAGTTTCCTGTCTTACAATGGTCAGCCAAATATTTTTCCGCATAACCCTGGCTTTTAGATCTTAGGGGAATGCCTACTTATTGATTGGAGCAGGTCAACATGGTAACTATGCTTTGTGTCTAATCTGTTTATTCAGACCTTGTTAAATTCAGAGTATTGATCCTTTGAAATAGTAAACCAAATCATTCCAAAATATTGTGCCAGGCTATCTGTAATATGCCGACAATAATGTATGTGATTAAGTGCACAGCACAAAACATGATCTGATATGGAGTTCCTCATTCATTTTGTATTTCTTTTTTTACTTGGGCACCTGCAATGTGGGCACAGATGGTGTGGGCTCTCTTCAGCTCTGTTAGTTGTCTCGTGATGCACAGGAAAAACATTAACACAGGAGTTGCCTGGCATTTTTCAGGTCCTAGTTTCCCCCAGGGCTACGTTGAACAGCGTCTGCATCCTTTTGTTCTCATTATTCGGCCATCAGCGCACCATCATCAGTATGGAGATCCAACCCCCACAGACCAAGACAGCCTAACCTTTTAAATCACCCGTTAAATATATACTGCAGCCTAAACACATCCCAACGTTAGTCTTAGCCAACAAACAGCTTTGTTAATAATTATGAAAAAACACAATTTAAGAAATGTACACATTTGAAAGAATGAAATAAAGAGAGAGCACAGTGTGAAGTGGTCATAACAAGGTTTTTCACAACTGAGAAAATACCGCTAATTGATATTCAACTGAAAACCTTTCGTAGCACTGTTTGAAAGAGTTCAAACTAATGTCTAATGTGTTTTTGTAATATTTTGTGAAGCTAATATGTTCTAATGTGAGACATATGTCATTAGTTTATCTATGCGATACAATGAGATGTAATGAGATACAACATACTTTTCGAAGGTAAATGATCCAGAGAGGTGCTACAGAAAAAGATTTTCACCACCTGAGGCTGGGCACAGGAACTACTCAATTACTTGAGAGCCAGCCAGGCAGTTTGTTGGCACTGATGAGCTTGTAAGTAACTAGAAAGATGTCCAGTTTAACTCAGGAAAGGCAATTTCATTGACACTTTTATTGGAGCAAACTGTAGATTAGTACTGAATTACACTGGATGTGGTACAACCACCAGATGCAAAGAGGGTCAGGACCACTATACGGCAACTCAAATCCTCAGTGAACCCAACTAAATAACGGACAAGACTCTGAGAAGAAGAGTACATCAAGAAGTTGTGTTTGCTCAAACTAAAAGTGGCGAACAAGTCAGCCCTGTCTTTAAATTCCTTACTCACACACCGTCATTATGCTAATACAGAATCAACGAAGTCTTAACTAAATTAAAAACCAGAACACCAAGGGGCATCAAAAGGCAGGGACGAATCCCAATGGCAAATGTCTTGAAATTGCAAGCAGCTAAAACCAAATTATCCCATATAAGATTTTAATGACATATTGTTTTTAAGTTAAAAACTGAAACGGTGCTTTTAGTTTGGCCGTGGAGACCAAACCAAAAGCACAGTTTCAGTTTTTACCTTAAGAATATGGTAATCAAAACCTCAGTACATATCAGGAACATATCAGTCACATCAGTCCTTCCCGAGAAATCTGCTTCACTCATAAAATCAGTCATCAAACATAATCAATAACTTAAATACCTTCCTAGTTTGCAAATGGGGCCCCAGAAAAAAAATCATGTTTGCTGATAACAGCCATTATAAAAACCCTTCTCTCTATCATCCAAATTGCTTTTCTTCTTCTCCTGTTCCTCTTTTCAGAAGGGACTGTAGTCCATCCCATCATGCTTTGGGTGAGTCCACCCTGGACCAGTCGCCAGTCTATCACGGGGCATACACAACACATTCACACTCACATTCACACCTACAGGCAATTTAGTTTCCAATTCACCTAACTTGCATGTCTGTGGTCTGTGGGAGGAAACTGAAGCACCCAGAGGAAACCCACGCAGATCGGGCTCTACACTGTTTTTGTGAAAATGTTGTGTTAAAGTATTAAAGACAAAACTCACAACTTTCCTGTCATTATTTAAATCAGTGTTTCAGTGCGTTGGCTCTTGTGCCATTGTCTACCAGGACCAGCTATGACTAACAATGACAATAAATTCATGCCGTTTATAGCCATAGGGTCCTGGTTAGAGCTGTTATGATAATCCCTTGTTTTGTAGATGAAAGTACACTTGAAATGCATGATTTCTTATTCGTATTATTGTAATGTTTATATAATAATATGGGTCACAAAGATACTGGTAATGACAATACGTGCCTTTTTATATCAGACTGTTGAAGTCAGACTATTTTTGAAAGCACTTATAATATGTATTATAGAACATTGAGGGTGCCCTAAATTGAGTAAATGTGCATTGGATTTGTTGACAGGTGAATGGTAATTGAAGCTGGTGAAGATTCACCGCATAGTCTTTTCAAAGCCGTTTGAGAACACAACTTTGCCAGAGGCAGGGTACGGAAGTGTAGAGACTACCGCATTGTTTTGTTTTTTTGTTGACAAAAAGAAAAACAGAAAAACACCAGCAGTATCCTTTAAAACAATGCTACGTCCCAGAAGAAAGGGGTCACCCAACTGAAAAAACATTCATGTGCTTGCATTTTGAATTTAGTAAAATTAACTTTATGAACAACCTGCCTCCCTATGTTAGTATTTTGTTTTAATGATACGCTTCATTGGCTTGTCTGATTTCTATAAAACCTGAAATACGTGTTAATGTCTGGAAAGGGGCAGGTTTGGAGTTTCATCAGCTGCTGTGACAAGTTAAAAAGAAGTCCTGATTGCCAGTGAACTTCACTCAACCATTTTTTCTCTTGCCTGCTTTAAAGTGCTGCCTCTCCGGCATATTATTCCTGCATGTTCCCACTACTTTGGCTTCTTCTCATTTGGGGACAAGTTCACAGAGAACACTGTCAGGCTCTTCAACCTCAACAGTGAAGGGGAGAATTAATCTTTAGCTTAGGAGAGCAGTTCGGCGGGCAACAAACCAGCACAGCCATTAGGGCTGCGGAGGAGGCCAAATGCACTTGTGGTCGTAGATCGACGTAAATGACTGTGCCGGGGGGACGACAATTCCCCTCTGCTGGAGGTTCTGCGAGACGATCATTAGTGTGCCGGGTTTGATTGATACGGCACATTTCCGATGGCAGGTGGACGACTCATCTCAACATGGCGGTCCCCGGTGATTAATCTCATTTTAAGATGCATCTGGAGGAGTCGACTCATCCTGGATGGGCTGGTGTAAATTAAAGTGTATAATAATGCAGCACAGTCTGAGCTATTCGAGTCAGGCGAAAGTGGAATGTCGGTGTTTCTCATCATTCAAAATCAACTGCCAGGGCGGATTGTGGGTCCTGATGAATGTATACGAAGGGGCACAAAGCAAGTGTCAGATTAATGATTCAACCTAGTATTGTGACACGGAAGTGTACAGTGTTGACACGCAGGTGCAAACAACATGGGGAATGATTCATTGCCGTTCTCGCACTTGACGCTGGGGATTGCAGCGACGCTCCCAACACTGGCAGTGGGTTGATTAAAGCTCATAATCAGCCGTTTTGAAATCAACATTTATTCATCACATACAGGTTGATGCTTAGGGTTGAAAAGGCGATATGAAGGGGAAAAGGGGGGCTTGCAGTTGGTTCACTGCAGGGATCTGAAGAAGGGTAGTGCTGATAGAAGAGCATGTGTGGTCAGCAAAACATTTAACCTTGATTAATAAAAGGTAAACATACAACAGCGGAGGCATAGGCGCCCAAGGTTAATGGTTTGGGAGAAAACTATTTCTGCCCTCAGGAGAATTTTGTAATTATAGGTTCTAGAGGATGTAATTCTACAAGTGGAAAGTAGATGTGTTTTGCTGTGGTCCCCATAATCGTTGGACTCTAAAGAGAGGATAGAGAATCTCTTGATATGAAAATCTGTATGCTCATTTCACACATTCTTAAATGATTGGACTTGTTCTGAAGTCTTATTAACTGGGGCTCTGTCAAAGGGCTCCAAGGCTGTAGAGTTCGTTGGTAACCATGGATTCCTTTTTTCCATAGTTAATGCCTTTTGCTTAAAAGCGAAACACAGCCGCAGAACTCATTGTCTGCGGCAGTTATTTCATTGAAACGAAGTAAGGGGGGGATGTCATTTGCACTCTCATTCTAAAGACTTCTCCCAATACTGTAAAAACCTTCTTTGGAAGGTTGATGTGAAATGGTGTCTTAGTCTTTATTACTAAGCCTGCTGCTAGGAGAACTTTATATTCATGCTTATTTCCGTCATGTACTGCACATAGTAACACACAATGATCTGTCATTTAAGCCTATAATGGTTGAATTAAATTGGTAGTTACTAAAAGGACACTATGCATATTCTATGGGACAATCCGTGTGATACTAACATTTCCAGACATAGGGTAGCATTGGGGGGAATAGTTATGCAAAGACGTATTCAGTAATCTTTTAACTCTGACATTTCACTGTCTTTCTGTTACTTACTTTGAAATAATGCTTGTGATAATAAACCTCAGTGATAATAAAACAGGAACAGAATCGAATGTGTCTATGAATACTTTTATAGGCACTGCGTATCAATTAAATATGGAGAACATGTTTTTGGAATCAAGACGGAACTTCAGATATTGTAGGTAATGTGAATTTAGGTAGCACTTGCTATCAAACAGACACAACACGTTAGCTAAACAGTCTTGGCTACATAGTGTGTGTGTGTAGCTACAGGGGAGCTTGGTGTCTCTTAATAAGACATGAGTGCCCCTGAAAACATGATTTGGGAAGTTTTAGGGGGTCTCTAAAATATTGAGATATTGCTATTTTTGCCATGCAATTGTATTTTTCTGGATCTTACTCCTCATGTATCTTGCGTACAATTAGGCAATTATTCACGTATGACTCATGTATGAGGGGGTTTCATCACTAATTCACTATAATAAAGATACCAGCTTGCATGCTATTCTTGCACCATCAAAGCATGGAGGCACAATACCAAGTCACTTGCAAATCAAAGGAAAAAAAAGCTATTTATGTATATAGTGCATTATTAAACATGTAATCAATTAAATACTACAGATGCTGAAATTGCGTCAATAGATCCATTGTGTGATAGCTGGTTGAGATTTTCCTTTGAACATTGATGTTGGCATATAAAGTATATGGAGGTCAAGGTCTTTTCAAATCAGCAGAAAATTCTCTGTGTTCCGTCTCTACTTGACCTACAAGTCATGTTCATACAAAGACAAACATAAAACAAAAGTCTATTGCCCACACAAAGAACTATACCGTTTTGAGAAACCTTTATTAAATGCCCCTTCTGTATTGCACCCCGCCTCCATAAATGTATGCATGAGGGGTAGACCAAATATGGGCTTCTCCTAACAATAATAAGACATCCAATACACATCACAGACAAAATGAATCACCATCCTGTTGACATTTTCCAGAACAGTTTGAAAAAAAAAGAACATTTTAAACTTTTTAAAGTTACTGTTCGTTGCAGGTCTATTGTATGGGATTGCATCAGATTGTACGGATGTTCACATCTTGCATATGCTGACAATATACAGGATATTATGTCGTTTGACGAAAAAGAAAAATAATCTAGCATAGCTGTTGAGGGATCAAGGAAATAATTTCGAATTGATGGCCATAGATTTCTAAATTGATGTAATGCATTCTAAATAGGCCCGGAGAGCCCCGAAACTCCTGCGTCATATTCATGACATTGTTACATTTTAATTCAAAAAAACAACATGCAACTTTTTGCCTTCAGGCATAAACTTCCCCTTCTAAACCCCACAACCCTCAGAGGGGCAAGTTCATGCCCCAACATTTGTCATTCATCCTGATGCTCACAGAAGTAGAGTGTAGCTAACAAACTCAGACAGCAGTAGTTATAGTATAAAACATATATTAGTCAGCAATAAGAGACAAAGTATCACAAACATTAGCTTTAATTTATACCCACAAGCTAGAAAGTAAGCAAAGATTGACTAATTGATTTTAGGGAGCGTACAATAAACAGTTACAGTCCCTCTACAAGAAGGGGTCAATAGAGGCTGAGACACAACATGCTGCAGAAAGAGCAAAAGCCCTTTAATCATGCCTCTGGCACATAATGGTAATCAATACATGGAGATTAGGGAAGTGCCCCGAGTCACTGTGGAAGTAATCAATACAAAGGCTGACTGGATCACGGACTTTAGAAAAAATCTCCAAAAAACAAGGTCACATATTTTTGCATTTCTAGAATCCATAAGGAATCACATGTGTCATTTTGAAATTAATCACTTCCATTGCCTTAAACAGTCAATGAACAGGGTTTTACTTCGGTGACATTGGTGCTACATCAACGACTGACATTTCACACTTTCCAAGGACCTCAAATTCGAGTATGGTGATAACAGACAGAACAATGAATATCTAACTATAAACAAAGGAATACCATGTGTCTCTCCGTCTCTATGTCTGTGTGTATGTCTTGCATATCTCGCGAAATACTCATCTGATCTACTTCAGACTTGTTGGGTGTAATGCTGGGGACCCCATGGAATGCTTTGTTGAAGTTGGTGCAGTTTGGTCATTCAATGTTAATAACCTTTGAATAAACAAGCAAACAGTGTTTTGTGTAGCAATAGGGGTGGAGCTACAGGGCACTGCAGACCGGGGCTTTACAGGCCACGCTCATTGACTTTACATAGAGTAACGTTAAAACCAAACTCTTCTTCCCTTGCCGGCACGTCTGGGAACAAAAGAATAGTAATTTCCCAGCTCCGAAGGGGAAAGTGTTCTGCATGGCCCCTGACAACGCTGCAAGCAGCAATACTAAGAGCCAAGTAATAGGCCCGTTCCAAATTGTATATATTTATGAAAATACTCCTGTGGGAATTAAATGCTTGAAAAATAAAAAGTACTGAGTATTTTCTCATTTAATTAAGAGCTCTATTACCGAATAACCAGATGATTCCATTTAGGAAACCACACATTTTAACCCAGCCCTACTGGGATTAGGCATCTAGAAAGAGTAGATATTTCTTAAACATAAAAAAGCATAGCCTCTATATTTATTTCCATGCTCACAGGTGGAATAACTGACCTGAGGTGCGTGTCTGACCCAGTGCTTATTGTATTTGTTCAGTTGGACTGGATGCTTATCAAATTGTGAAATAGGATTTCTGGATCAATAGACATAGACATCCTCAATGTTTCCAGTAAGAGTGCAGACTATTGTAGCTTAAAACCACTTTCATTTCCCTGAATCATTTTTTATTGGAAAGTTGAGTAGGTGAGATTTCCTCTTTAAACCGTTCAACTTTTCTCCTCTCGTTCATCCTCCCTCCACATATCTATATGGCTCTCTTGCACGCTTGCACATACACAAAAATACACACTGTACGCACAGCTAATGTGTAGTTACTTTACAAAGAGCATTTTTTTCTCTCTCAAATTCTCTCCGGGTTTCCTCTTTCAAATTCCTCTTGTGTGTTTTCTATCCTTTCATGGTAGGTTGAGCTTTTCATGCATTGTCAGGCTTGTTTAAATTTTTAACAAGGGGAGGAAGAAACAAAGAGACTGAGACGAGGGGTAAGTCCCTCCTCTGAAATCGAAGGTATATTTCCCATGAAATGGTGTGCAGTGACGTGGAATAGTCTTTGCCTTTTGTGCCTTCTGATGCTGTTGGCCTCTTTAAAGCAAGTGGTGAATGCTATGCGTGCTTCAGCTTTCACATTGCGGGTTCTACCAAGAATAACTATGCTCAAACTTTAAATCCACTACAAGTTGGTTTCTTCTGTAGTAGTTTGAGGAGTCTTTTACTGACGGGAATCTCTGATTAAATTAATGTGGAAGTGCATTAACTTGCAATCTTTCTAATAGCCATCATGGGGTGACTCGTCTGGTTGCAAAAATAAAATGGACTTATCAGTCTATATATAGTATGATGAAATAACCCTACTTGACTGAATAAATCAAGTGAGAAGTAACGAGAAGTTACATAAAACCAGGTAAAAGCGTGGCTACCTTTTAGGAGTTTTTTTTCTTCAGGAAAGGTAATTGGAAAACCTTTCATGCATTCAACTGCATTGAGTTCAACCATGTCACTCCTGGTTCCAAAAACCAAGATGGCTGCAAACACTCAACAAAAGTTGGTAAACACTCAACAAAATCACGACTGTTTGCTGTCCTGGTGTCAATGGTGGCATGAGCTCCCCATTGACATCAGGACAGCAGAAAGTCTCTACATCTTCCGCCGCAAACTAAAAACACATCTTTTCTGACTATACATTGAATAAAGAAAGTAGCACTTAAATGGCATGAACTTATAGCACTTTGTAGTCGCTTTCTTGAAGAAATTGTACTTTCTTGATTCTTGTTCTTGAGTTTGTACTCATGGTTGAATGCACTTATTGTAAGTCGCTTTGGATAAAAGCGTCAGCTAAATGAAATGTAATGTAACCAAAATGTCGTACTCAAGGCTTCAAAACCGCAAACTACAAGTCAAAGGTCACGTCACAGTGAGTACGTCCACTTCCTACGTGACATGTTACACCAGCTCTTGATGTGAGAAAGAAGTATGCTTGTCAGAGACACATTTCAGTTATGCCCCACACATGGTTTCCTTGATCGAAATGTAGTTACGTAAAATCATCATCAAGGTAAAGGGACGTTAGGACTTCATGTGCAATGGAAGACGGGGATAGCAGTCACTCAACCAACACCTTTACTGCGCAATGATTTCCAATCTGCTTACTCGCTTCAGAGGCTTACAAATAGAAAACAAGTCTATGATCCTTATGAGATGCACTTGTGAGCATGCCAATGTCAAATGATACACAGGAAACCAGAGAGAGTTGGCAAACTGGCTCCATCTCCTGGAGGAGACAAGAGATGGGGCTCTACTGAATACACCCCCATCATCACATGTTTTAATTATTGTTTTTGCATGGCATGCTTTACTATAACGCATATGTATATATAAATATAGCAACCAGGATGTTGCTACGGCAACTCTGTGCTCACACGAATGGACATTCATGCATCATATTATTATTGAATTTAAAAGTGTTTCCTGCTGGAAGTACCTACTGTATATTTAACATGTAGGCCTGCTGTAGTTGTGGTTTTAGATGTTGAATGAAGGTATTCGTGAAATTATAGACAATGCTGTATAAATGTGGAGCAAGCCAAAATCCAACGAACATAGGCAATCCCGAGAAAAATAACAATTTAAGACTCATTAAATGCAGAGCACTTGACAGCCGGACATGCAAGTAATATTTCGCTGACCTTATTCCCAAGAATTCTACTTGAAAGGCTTCGCTGCAAATGAATACTAATAAACTGTAGTGCTGGTCCATTTGTTCCATTTGTTGGGGATGTCTGCAGGTGCAGCAAAGCATGAATTGGCCATCCATGACCAGTAATCATGTCCTGTCTATTAGACTGTGCTGCTGGGAAATAACACAAGGAATAGAGAGGAGCTATGGAATTCTTGGAATTACCGGAGCTCACTTGTCAGAATCCAATTATTGTATCTATGTTTGTATCAGATCTCCATCCCTCTGCAGTTTCAATTCATTTCCAAAGGTTAATACCTTGTTATTTTGGACCACACATTCTCTAACCTGCACTTATATACGTTGTTACCCTTGCTGAAAACCACAATTGGAGAGAGAAAAAAACACAGAAATGGTACATTCTGACAGATTAAAATGCCAACACTTTGCTGCATGAAATGATATGCTCCACAGTTCATGAATACAGCATTGCCCTGTGTTGCTTCCAACATATTGGATTTTACCAAATGGGGAGCAGCTTTTATTCAGCTGTTTGTTGGGGTTTAGAAAACAAGGACGGATCCTCATTGTGCATCTTAAGCCGGTCCCTTTAATGAATTTGTTTAACAGGCATTTCTCCGGGGTTTGTGTGCCAACAAGCAAGATACAGCTACTCTACAATGCTTCTACTATCGTTCAAATTTAGCTGAATTTCTGCAAATGAAAGTGCTCTCCAAGATGGGCTAAGGACCTGCCATGGAGGTGCCCCCAACTACATTGTCTCTCCTTTAGGAAACAAAAAGCACAATACTTCCTCACCCAAGATACAAAATGACTACACTATGTCTGCAGGGGGTTCAAAGGCTTGTTGATCAAGTCATATTGATTCCCTTTTTTTCTTTGGTGTTGAGACATATGATATCCAAAGCTTACTTGGCAGCCCGTTTTTTGTAAGAAATAATCTTCCCCCCCAACTGTCTTCAAGCTCCCACAGTCGTATCATCCGCTTACGGGTGTCCAATTCACTTGTGTCACGATTTGTGAGCATAATACATACATATTCTTTTGTTGTGAAGTGTTTTTTAAAGACCCGTGGGTCTTCATCTCACGCACAATTTGCATTTCTTTCATTCTCTCAGTTTCATGTACATGCAAATAAACTAAACTAAATTAAATATAATAGAAGGGATAAAGCACAGACTTCCCATCAGCACTGAGCACCCACTGAGTGTTTATTCCCGCATGTGGCCTGAGCCTGTTTGCTCGTTTGTTGTGTCATAACCGCTTCAGAATGAAAAATTAATTGTCTGAACCACATGTGCAAAGAAAAAGGGGTGTCAGGTTATTTCTGAGAAAGTGAAGCCACACGCTGTTTGTATGTATGGTTGTACTCCGATAATACTTGCAGAGGTTTGGCCTCAGAGTAAAATTGTAAATGACTGTAACCAAGAGAAACTAGCTTCCTGGCACACCAGCTACGGGAGGGAAACTGGATACTTAATTTGCCTCCAAATTTCACTTGAACCCACTAAGCTTTCATGGCTGTCGATGTCAAGCAGCCAGTTCCATTGCTGTTCACCTTGAGGGGTCCCTGGGAGATTGGCTTCTCTGGAGCTAACAGATATGGACTGGAGCCCAATTTCCTTTTGGCTAATTAGCTTGGCTACAATACCAGTGGCAGTCCTTATCAGCCCCCAAGCCTTCTGCTCTCCGTCTGTTTTTTTTTTACTTTGTTTTTTTAGGTCTGCAGCACAGTTAGATAGCTTTCCCCAAAAAACTCACACTGATAGGTTTCTCTAATGCAGCAAAGGTTATGCATGTTCTGAAAACATACGCGCTTGCACTTATGTCTGTGTCATATTGAGGGGAATCATTGCATGAGGTATATGCTCGCAAAAGCCTCAAGCTCAGTTCACTCTCCAGAGGTTTACTGACTAAATGTAAAAAATTAGCATAATATTCATTAAAATTATGAAACACTGTAATAGACATCTCAAAACATCCGTACGCACCTCTCAGGCTGGCAACAGAAGGCACTGCCAACTAATAGAATACATCTATGCAAGATTATTTTGTTAATTATGGGGCAGGTGAGGTATAGATAGACTTACTTAAGTTAGCATTGATACAGATATTATGCATTAGATACATCAAATGTACATGCACATGTAACTAATGAAGCGCTTTGGTAAATGGTTCATCAGTGTTTGAGAAATACGCTTGTTCGCTTTCTTGCCAACAGTTTGATGACAAAATCAAGACCACTCTCATGCCTGTCAGTTCAAAATGAAGTGACAGCCAGCAGCTAGTTATCTTATCTTAGCATAAAGACTGAAAACGGACTCAAGGAAGTGAGCCTGGCCTGAGAAACCACAGCTTGACATTTATACGTCAGTGTTTGTATGGATTGTTTCCTTCTAGAGCTTCATATTTAGAAGACAGATATGGATCTTCTCATCTAAGTATCAGCAAGAATGACGTCCTTCTCACATTTACATTACACATCTCTGTATTTACACTGTTATTCAAACAAAAATGACAATTTAAAATCAAAGAGTGCCTTTGATGTTTTGATGGAAGTTACCACCTTCTATCTCACATTGATGCCAGGTGTATACAGACAGTATGACCTCTGATTAGTTATTTTAAGCATGAGAGTCCCACTTGCTCTGTATTGTCCTATGGCTCCTTTGTCTTTCCCCTGACTGCTTGCCATCAATCTCATCCACTCTGGACTGAAATGCATCCACTCAGCAAAAACGCTTATTGTGTGAATTTTCTTCAGTTTGCAGGATATCTTCAACAAACCTTTTTTCTAATTCATGTAATCCTCAGAGATGGCACAGGCCCAGCATGCAGCCATTCAGAATGCACCAGTGCCCTCGAATGCCTGCTCAGCCACAGAACACAGACAGTAAGGGTAATTTCACACTCTGTTATGACTTTTTTTCCAGAAATAAAATGGATTTGGAAAGAAGTTCAAGTTGAAAACATACTGGTGTTTCTGAAATTGTACTTTATCAGTCTAGCTTTGATACTCGGAACAATTAAATTAATTATAAAAATAGTTGGCAGCAAATTCCATCATTGATGAGCTTGGCTCTATGTTATGATTCATGGCGACAGAAGTTCAGCTCAAATCGGCAGCAACGATGGTGGTGCTGTAACAATACAGCTTTATTCTTAGTATTAGCACCTGGCATGAGATGAGCAGCCACTGAGTTCAATCTAATGAAACTAAATAAGTTGTATTCTTGCAATAAGAGCCAGTTAGTGTGCTGCATGTTTCATGACAGCAAGAAGAATGGACGAAAGGCCTTTCGAGGAAAGTACCTGACAGACACAGACTCTCTAATGTCCCCTTAATGTGTTTCTTTGGAACATTTGGCTGCAGGGAATCACAGAGTGACACATGTATACAATAATAGCAGGCTGAAAGAAGCATAGGACCATATAATAGCTTTCATGACCATTAAACTTTAATCGGCACACATAACTAATGCAGTTAAACCTGCTCCAGGTTTCCCCTTGTCCCAGAGCACCAGACTCCCAGATTACATTTCTAAACCTGATTGATTTGCACAGACATGACCAATGGCTAATGTAATAATGCATTATGGGTCAGCGTACTGTTATGGTGGTGGGGAGAATGACTGTGGTCACAATTACGTGACTTGCTTGCAGCACGCCTGGCAAACAACACAAAATTACCACCGAGCAAGGGATGCCAAGGCAACCTAATGCTCCGTCATTGAAACCCATCTCAATTAAGCCGAGGCTGGACAGGTGCCTGGGAGTTGACTGATTGGTTCGTCCCTGCCCTCTCAGTGTGGAGATGTTTCTATTTTCCCAGTGGAGAAAACTGAGGATGTCAAGGAGCTTTAAATAGAGTTTCTCTGTGTTGTTCAATAAAAGGGAAAAGACGGTCACTAACTCTGGAATGTACAAGTTAAAACCTCCTTGCAGTGTTAATAGCTTAACTCTACCCAGTAATAATTCAGAGGCATATTATTTCTGTAATATAATTATACTGACATAACATAAGTCCTTCTTTAACTCGACAATCACTTTTCTCCGTTACCACCAAGGATATGTACATGTTTAATCAACACACTATAATGGTGTTCTAAAGCAAAACTATGTGGAGAATGACAACGTGGGTTTCATTTGTATATCTTTGAGTTGTGATAACATTGTCCTCACCAAAGTAAGTGCTAAGACTTAATAAACAAGCTCCAACAGTTTGGCCAGATTGCTTTACACTTTATTTGGAAGTGCAATAAGAAGAGTGCATACTCGTAAATATCCCGAAAATAATACTGTTAGTGAACACAACAACAGCAATAGGTCAGAACCAGAAAGCTGGTCTGAAAACATGGGTAATATTGTTTTAAACTTCGTTTTGTCTCCCAAAGATGTTTGACCTGCATGGTTCTGTGTGTGTTACCATGCTATACCTATTTTTTAAATATTTGTTAGGTGTGAGATTTTAAACAATTAATAGTTCAATGTCAGAGAGCCGATGGTGAAGGCTACACACAATGTTGTATTAATATTTTCCCTTTAAGTCAAAAATAATAGATGTAGATCAAAAAAAGATTACAACACAGAGGCTAAATATATTTTAACCAGTGTAAGAGTTCTGCATACTGCATTATTTTCTATAGTCACATGAAGATAATCGCAGGTTTCAGAATGGATTATCCTTCTTACTTCACGGCGGCTTGCCTTACGATATTTAAATTAACCTTTTCTAACTGGGAATTCAAAATGACTACTATTATGAAAAGTTGTTTAAGCCATTACCCAATAAGACCTGAACAATTTCTCTCCAAGCTGTAAGTATGAATTTAGAATGAAGATCAGGCTGCATGCGATTACCCATGCAGTTATATTAAATAATGCACAATCTCTCAATAATCTTCTTGGCCATGGTATAAAGACAGATTTTAAATTTCCATCCATCCATCCATTATCAGCCGCTTATCCGGGGTCGGGTCGCGGTGGCAGCAGGTTCAGCAGGCCGACCCAGGCTTCCCTCTCACCCGCAACACTTTCCAGCTCATTCTGGGTGATCCCGAGGCGTTCCAAGGCCAGCCGGGAGATATAATCCCTCCAGCGTGTCCTCGGTCTTCCCCGGGGTCTCCTACCAGTTGGGCGTGCCTGGAAAACCTCTAATGGGAGGCGTCCAGGAGGCATCCTGACTAGATGCCCGAACCACCTCAGCTGACTCCTTTCGACACGAAGGAGCAGCGGCTCGACTCCAAGCTCCCCCCTGATATCCGAGCTCCTTACCCTATCTCTAAGGGTGAGCCCGGCCACCCTGCGGAGGAAGCTCATTTCAGCCGCTTGTATCCGAGATCTCGTTCTTTCGGTCACGACCCAGAGTTCGTGACCATAGGTGAGGGTTGGAACATAGACCGACCAGTAAATGGAGAGCTTCGCCTTCCGGCTCAGCTCCCTCTTCACCAGGACGGACCGGTACAGCGCCTGTTTTACAGCTGCAGCCGCACCGATCCGTCTGTCGATCTCCCGCTCCACCTTACCCTCACTCGTGAACAAGACCCCGAGATACTTGAACTCCTTCGCTTGGGGTAGGCAGTTTGTCCCCACCTGGAGGGAGCAATCCACCGGTTTCCGGCAGAGCACCATGGCCTCAGATTTGGAGGCGCTAACTCTCATCCCTGCCGCTTCACACTCGGCTGCAAAACGCCCCAGTGAATGCTGGAGGTCACAGTCCGAGGAGGCAAACAGGACCACATCATCCGCGAACAGCAGAGATGCGATCCCGAGACTCCCGAACCGGATCCTCTCCGCCCCCTGGCTGCGCCTAGATATCCTGTCCATGAAGGTCACGAACAGGACCGGTGATAAAGGGCAGCCCTGGCGGAGGCCAACACCCACCGGGAACGTGTCTGACTTACTACCAAGGATACGGACACAGCTCCTACTGCAGGCGTACAGAGACCGGATAGCCCGTGCCAACGGGTCCGGCACCCCATACTCCCGCAGCACCCCCCACAAAAACCCCCGAGGGACCCGGTCGAAAGCCTTCTCCAAGTCCACAAAGCACATGTAGACTGGTTGGGCAAACTCCCAGGACCCCTCCAGTAGTCTTGCAAGGGTAAAGAGCTGGTCCACTGTTCCACGACCGGGACGGAATCCGCACTGCTCGTCTTGAATCTGAGGTTCGACAAGCGGTCGGAGCCTCCTTTCCAGCACCCTGGCATAAGCTTTTCCCGGGAGGCTGAGCAGTGTGATGCCACGATAGTTTGAGCACACTCTCCGGTCCCCCTTCTTGAAGATGGGAACCACCACCCCGGTCTGCCAGTCCATGGGCACTGTTCCCGACCCCCATGCAACACTGAAAAGGCGTGTCAACCAAGACAGCCCAACAATGTCCAGCGCTTTCAGCATCTCAGGGCGGATCTCATCCACCCCTGGCGCCTTGCCACCAAGGAGCTTTTTGACTACCTTAGCGACCTCTGTCAGGGATATGGGAGAAACCACCCTAAAGTCTTCCGGCACTGCCCCCTCTCCGGGGGACATGTTGGCCGGGTTTAGGAGTTCCTCAAAGTGCTCTTTCCACCGCCCGACAAGGTCCCCAGTCCGGGTCAGCAGTTCCCCCCCCCCCCTGCTGAGAACAGCCTGGGGTAGCCCCTGCTTTCCCTTCCTGAGCCGTCGGATGGTTTGCCAGAACTTAAATTTCAAGAATTATAAAGAAACTTCTCTGTATTATATGTGTACAATTTTATTTTCTCCCTTGTTTTTGAATAATTTGAATATATACTTTCAGGAAGTTCAAAAGTGGTTTCATTATATTGTTGATTAAACTAATTTCTTCATGATGAAAAATCAAATAGTCATACAACTATTTCCAAAGGCAAGAATGAACTCAAATGCTCAACAGTAATTATACATACTTATAAAATGCATCACTGAACAAAGATATAAATATATTCACACTAAAACCACAAACTACATAACAAACTTACTATGAATGGTATCAGTGGGGATGTGGTTTCACATAAAGATGGCTTGAAAGCAGTGGTGTTAAAGATTATACTGATTTGGCTCCAGCCCAAAATTCTGAGACAAGTATTCCCAAAAGCAAGGCAGACATGATGACTCAGAATAGACTTGTATAAACTGTTCACTCTGCCATGAGTCAAAACAGAGGTAATGGTGTGGGGAGAGAGCAGGAGCCTCCACATGTGTTGCAGTCTCCCAGTTAAACTCCCCACTGTCAAATCAAAAGCATCGACTGGCATTAGAGTCCACATGCATAAAGAGGCAAATGGCAGTCCTGCACCCTGCCAAGGCTCACACAGGGGCTGGCAGGCGCAGGCACGGAGCTTCTCACTGGCAACGGCGGACAGGAAAATCGTTATCATTTATTTGCAAAACCGCGCTGTAAATGAAACAAATAGTCGTTTGGTCGCAGGCAAGGCAAGGGGTCTTAATGATGCTGAATATCAACACAATAACCGACCAGACTGAAGAAATAATAGTTTGGGGCCTGCAGTGATGGCACAGATGGATGCCACAGGATTTAGGTGGCCACCGGGAGGAAAATGTTCCATTTCATGAGATTTGTTGCAGCAACTGGCTGATGGGGAGACCTTATCAGACATCTGATAAAAGGAGGACAGCTTCACGCTGTTGGGTCGAGAATCTTAATCACAACCTGGGTGTTGTTGCATTTTCTCCCTCAAGATGTTGAACACTTACTTTGGATGAGTTTCATGAACGACAGCTGTCATGAAGTGCTAGCAACTAACTAGTTGCTAATAACATACCATAATGACTCCCTCGTGCATTCATTGTGCACATTTTGAGGTACTAAAACAGATTATTCAGGTGTATTATCTATAGTACCTTTATCTCTATACTATATTCAAATTGAGGAGCATGATTCAAATTACAGGAATTGTTTAAGTATTAGTCAGCATGATCATTTAACTCCGTCACCTGTACTTTTTTTGCTGTGTGTTGAATTTTAGAGTTTCATTCGTTGGTTTATATTTAGACCACAGCCTAAGTCTTTCATATCCGCTTGCAGCATGTCTGTGCGTCTCTTCATTTCCTTGATCTCCCGCTTGACCTTTTTTGCTCAAGGAATTTCTACATCATGCTCTACCAGCCTGGTAATGGTTTTCAAAAGAGCCACTATTGGGCAAAGGGCAGAGATGATGTTCTACCCGTAATGGTTTTGTTGGAGAATAAGTGAGGAAGGGTCAGGGGAAGTTTTACTGGAACTGGAAGTGTAATATCATCAGAAAGCAAAACCGTCTAATGGGCTCTAAATTGCAGCCAAAAGGCACAGAGGATGTGCTCCTCGCGGGTTCAACAACTGTTCAGACGCTCTTTATTCTTCAGTTTAAACAAACTTCTTTTATGTCTTATGCAACATTGCTTTTTTTTGTTGGGAAGATCCAGAAAGTCATTAATACAGTAGATTCATTCATATTCCACACACAGATACTGTGTTTTTTGGAAACGTTAAACTTACATTTAAGAATAGATGGCTCTCAGGAGCTTGTTTGTAAAACCACAGGATGAATTGCTGCCTCTTGCCTATTTACAGCTCAAGTTTAATTTATTTAGAGGTTAAATTGCTTTGTTTTACTTTTCTTCATTGCAAGAAGGAGGCAATCGCTTGTTAGGAAGAAGCACAGCATGTAATTAAATGCTGCTACCTCTTCTATTGGCTTATCTGTCGACTCGTGCTTATTAAAGAACATTCATGGTGCATTTGTCAGTGTTGCATTTAATGATGGTAAGAAACCTGATCAGACTAGAGGACTATGTCGCCACTAAACAGAGCAGCTAAACAGCTCTGTTAAGTTTAATGCAGATTTATATTAACAAAGTATGTCATGTGTGCAGCAACAAACAAGTACATACACCTAGCGTTTTGTATGCCTTACAAAACCCCTGTGCATGGTAGAGCAAAACATATTTAATATTCTAGAGAAAAGTTTAGAGGTTAGGTTAAAGAGAAGGTCTACCTTCCACCTTGAACTGAACTATAAACTAAAAGACACTGAAGTCGAGTCAATTGTATCAGTGTCACAGGTAACAGTCACATTCCTTAGATTCAAAAGAACCACACACAAAATAAAATAAAGGGGTGACCTTCTCATAAGACTCTTCGCAGATAAACACAAGACAAAGAAGCCTTATTTTTCTCTAGCTGTCACCCGCACAGACATCATTTTAGGTGACTTATGTAACATTGTTTTATTATCAAAGGCATTTTAAATGATTTAGCTTATTTCTGATTATTTATTTATTCATATGCCATTGTGTGACTTCCAAAAAGGAAAGGCTACCAAACTTTACCTCATACTCCATTACTCCAAACAAAGCAACACACACAGAGAATCCCTGAACTCAAACGCAAAATAAAAAGAAGAATCTGTGATTGTGTTGTTGTTGCAGTGTTAAAAGTAAAGTGAGCAACTTAGTGGCACGGAACTAAGCACCTGTCATTGCAATCCTGTTCATCATCTCATGATGTTTCACTCCCAGTCTCTTACAGCTGTACTTTCCAGTCAGTCAGAAGGGCTGCACCCCCCATGGGAAGGCAGGGTGACCTGGTGGTTAGCGGCCAGCCTCTGAGTGAAAGGCCAAGAGACTGAGCCACCATCTATCTGTGCCTATGTGTCAGAGTGGACCTGGGTTAGACATTGACGTATTACTTACTCCTGAGGCATGGCATCCTGCTGACGCCGCACTGTTCCCCCTTGAGATTTTAATCTGTGTCCTGTGTTAATTTTCATTATGAGGTTTAAAAAAAGTGCTTGCTTCAACTACAACAATTAGTTTGGTCTCAAAAGCACAATAACACATGAAATAAAATCTTTATTTTCTATTCCCTCCCCCTCTCCTCCACTTGTATTCATTTGTACTTGCCAAAGAAGTGAATCGGATACTTGATTCCAGTGGACTTTTACTTATCCCTCTTATAGCCCAGTGCATTTGTCAGAGAATTGCCTCACTTTCCTTCTTTTCCCGATTATTTTTTAATTCTAAAAATGAATCAAAGTAAGCAGAGTGTTGTACTTTTTTTCCCAATGTAAAAAAAACCCCAGAGCAAATGATGCTGGAGGCAGAGCTTGTGTTGCTTTACGCAAATTCAATTGTTCTGGCTTGAATCCACAAAACCAAACAATAACAAGTGACTAACTCCTTGTTGAGTATCAGCAAACTTCCTGTAATTTCAGCTACCGCCTTCTCCTCAATCAATTAGTTTTATTTTATTATAATCATTTTTCATGTGAATAACCCATTGATTTTACATGCTTATTTGGAGCTCAACCATGGTGCTTTCATTAACATAAACTAAGTGGGTTGGTTTCCTAACCAAAGCAAGTGATTTTTGTTTGAATACCGGCAACCCACTGCATTAGAAAGTGGCGCCGAGGGGTTTGACAAAACCTCAGTATGTGAGTTGGGAGCGTAAGTATGTATTAAATTGGAATGACAACGAGATTGACATTTCCCTTCAGGTGATCCGTTTTAATAAAGGTTTACCCTCACTAGCAATTGTGAAGTACAGTGAGTGTTCTGTGTTAAATTGGGAAACACATCTTTGGATTGCAGAAGCCTGCTTGTATCAGCTGCGATCACAGTATATAACCCTTAAACTGCACAGCAGATCCAACACTTAGCGAGTTCTGCGCGGCCTCAGGTTCAGTGTCAGAATTAAGGCTTCACGCAGTACCTTCCAAGACCAACACAAGCAGACACTTTATGCCAGCAGAACCAGCATGATATACTCTGGAATGAGCTTTCATGCTCTTTAGAGCTCCGTAACCTTCTCCTCCCAGAATGCCTGAGGAGGAAGGTGTTTCATGTTCACAGCAAGAGTTTAACTGTATGCCAAATAAAAGAAGAAAAAAATCAAAAGCCTCAGAATCAGAACACGTGCATTCCTCTCTGATATCGATTAAACAGCACCGGGTTCAAAAGTTCAAGTTCATGTGTGAACATCTGGCTAAATTGGAAAAAAAGAAGAAGCAAAAGGAACAAGTTGGTGGTGATATAACATTGTAGGATCCTCGTGATTGAGTAATTTTTTCCCGCTTATCGGAAAACTCTCATAACACCCACTGTATATTCTAGTATTGCACAGTTTAATTTATAATTGTGATGTATAATATCAATATAAAGTTATAAAATAGTCCCACTGTACATGCATTAAATAGAAAACCTCCTCCTGTGGACACAAACTGCATTCCGGGTGCCTAAATGGATATTTTTTTCTGATTGATGACAATCTATCCCATAAAGCTCATTTGGCTGTGAATACAACACATCATTTCATCATGACTCAACAAATATATACTGCTTCAGTGAGCTCCAGTGCCAATGGAGCAGATCTGGGTTTTCTCTCTTCATCACATCACAAATTAAAGCCTCAGCTCAACTGAAGCTATAGAAGTCAATTGCTGAGGCTCAGAAATAACAGAGAAACTCAGATCAAGGGTTTATGCCTGGAGTCAGGTTGCTGCTCCTCAAACATACACAATGCAGCGAGTATCAGGACCACCTGCTCTTGCCATGAAATAGACTGATGAGGTGAAGGTTATGATCGTTAATTGATTTCACTCATGAAGGGAGATGCAGATGGAATCATTTTTTAAGCCTGGTGATATGGTGGAAAAGGAGGGCAACGTTAGCTAGATGTGTTATTAAATGTACTCAGGGTACATTAAATAAAATGATTGGAGCTGCATGGGAGGAAAATGCTCATGGAAATTGCATTGGATTATTCTTTGAATTGTTGCAGCGGTCTATCTCCGATTAATTTATGCTATTGAGTACTTATAGGCCAGACATAATAAGAAGAATATACCCTCAAAGAGCTCAACGTGAGCTGCATGGACACCACAAAAACAACTAGAATAAAAAAGAAAGGTATCAGCACATTGGAAACAAGAGCCCCCTTAGGTTTTATTAGCAATGTTTCAACCCAACACTGGTCTTCCTCAGGAGACACAGGTCATCTTCATCAGAGAAAAAATAATCCTAATAAAGGTTTACAGGAGCTTAGAGTGTAGGGGTTGTTGTATTCTTGATAAAATAAAAACATTCATCCGGCTCGTAAATAGGATATTTTACTGTGGTCACTCTTGTTTCAGTTTTAAATCTTAAATTATGTATTTTGGCACAGTTGTTCTTCCCTTCATTACAAATTAGCATGGTTTAACATGCAATGTCAACATAAAGAGTCAGTAACTGAAGGTATTATAATTATTAGATGTCACAAGGTCAAACAACTTCCCTTGACTCCCAACCTCTAGGCCACTGTTGACAAGAACATCTTGAAGTGCTCAAAAAAACAAATAAAAAAGTCTAAAATGTGGTTGGCTTATTTTTACTGCACTCGAACGTTTGACCTTCACTGTGCAACATGACATGTGTAGAGTTTGACACTTGAAGGCTGTTTCAATTCATCTGCTGAATGGTGAAAGTTTGTCTGTGCTCATCCCAAATCTGAATGGAAGACGTGTACGCAGGAGCCTTTTTTGTGACATCACAATGAGTCTGACCGTCAATCGTGGTCCAGTATACAACTTGCACGAGCACATACACTGGACTTTACAGTCAAGACATATTGTTTGCAATAGTATTTGCATATTGTGGACAGAATGTGGATTTTATCGATAAGGGAGAAGCAATATATGTAGTTATTAGGGTTTCTTTAACGAGATAAGTTAACTTTTGTTGTAAGTTATAAGTTAACTTTTGTTTTGTTGTAGAGGCTATTCTAGTCCAATACTGAATAGCGCGAGCGTAGCTTTTTCCCTCGCTTTTTCCCTCGCTTTTTCCCCAAAGGACCCCTGAGCTGACCCAAGTCTGCCTGAACTTAAATGCTTGTTACCAACATTAACCTCTCTCAACTCATTCAAACCTCACTTGCAGATAAACAAACAGATGCCAGGCGAACAAACAAAACAATTAACAATCAATAAATATAATAAACAAATGAGAATATGTGGGGGGGTCATGTCCAGTTCTTGTTATAGTGTCCGATGTTTATGTGGGCCTCACACTATGGCAAACTCCATCTGTTCTCAAAGTTCAATAACAGCTACTGACTGAACCTTGAAGTAAGACTATTTCATCATCTGCTGTTTTTGAAGCTGAAGATATCACTTGTTTGATTACATCACTCAAACATATCATTTTTGAGGCCATAAAGAAACCTGCATTGTTTGCCAGAGCACTTACAGTTAAATTTAGATAAATGTATTATTAATATACAAACACCTCTAACAGCTCCATTGTTCTTTTCAGCTAAGTCACCTGTTAATCATGGAGTCCGAATATTACTGAAAATGCAAAAATAGATAAACACACTGGAATACACTTGCATATCATTGAAAAGTAAAAAACGTGTTTTTGCACCATGCAGCAATAGATTTGAGGAACAAACAAAATAACAGAAGCTATTCAGCTCTTGGTATAAGATGTCCCACTGTTCAACAAAACTGTGCAATTTAGTATGCTGCATGACACCTTTGTGGACTGCCTCATTATGCCTAATTTATCGCACAACAGTACTTCATATTAAACATTACAACAACAACAAAAAGTAGTGGTTGCCGCTTGGAGAGAGGCAACATGAACAGACTCTTCAGACACCAGATGCACCCTCAAGTGAGTAGGGACATCATCAGTGAGATGTCCCTACTCACACACTCTTTCAACTCCACCATCTGGCTGATGCTACAGGTGGTTTCAGAGGGAAGTCAAAATGTTTCACTTCCTTCCCCCCAAGCTGTGCCAGTTCTCATCTGTCATTTCAAGGACAATGACATTATTACAACGGAAAATTGTTGATTATCGGTTTATTTTACCTAAACATATTCTGCAAAAAAGAAGGCAGGAGTAGATTTCTTTTTTTTTATTTTAAATTTTTTTATTTTTTTTTTTTTATTTATTGGGGTGAAAGCATATGCACGTTGGACCACATCTGTCAGAAGACACATGCACTCGGTTCTGATTTCCTGGAAGGCGATGCATTGAATGAGAAGTGATTGCATCATCGCTCGCTTAACAGCTGCATTACATTGTTTTGGCTCAAGATGATATTGGAGAATTGATACAGTCATACATAAGGTGAAGTCCAGAAGTACAAAGAACTAGTACGGGTTCACACTGAAAGTTATGTTGGTAAAATTATATTAAAAAAACAATTGTTTTTTTATTCATGTTTTAATATATGAAAGTGAATGATGTACGTATGTTATTGTGGTGGCAGGGGCGTGGTTAGCTCAGCTGGAGAGGAGGGAGGGGAGAAGCGACTTAGGGAACAGGTGTCGGGATGAGACCTAATTGGCCTCTGCTGGAGCAGATTGTGTGTGTTGTGTGTCTTGGCTATATAAGCCATAGGATGGACGGTGGAGCTAGAGAGGGGCGAGGAACGCAGGTCCCAATAAAGACATTGCAAAACAGCATCAAGATCTACGTGTGTCATTTGGACTGGGGGAGACTCGGGAGCAGTGGCGGTGTGTCAATAGAGGGTGCTAGGGCGCCGCCCCTCTTAAAATTTTGCGATGAAGAAAAAAAAAGAAGAAAAAAAAGATTATATACCAAATAATTTAAATAAGAAATATACCGTGTTGACGCGCTAAATGTGTGTGGGAGACTGTAAGCCCCTGTCAACAACCACTTAAATGTGACCAAATATAATATATCGCCGTTCATCATCACTGAGAAAAGCCCCTCCCCTCTCGGGGCGCCGGCCAAATGGAAGCCTATGGAAGCGAGCAAACATTTCAGGGGCGTTACGGCGAGGACAGCTTCTCATTGACGGATAAAACGCAAATCTTCGGGCGCACAAAAATGCGCCCTAGCCAATGACATTGTTTCTTATTGCAACGTGGTTGGACTATTCGTCGAATCAGAGACCTTTATCATTCCCTCACAGCCCATACAGCTAGCAGAGACTTTGATTATGTTAGTATGGCGACTGAAAACTCTGTGGTATCTCTACGCGAAACACCTTTCAACCGACGGTCAGATGTTGACAAGAAGAGGCTGAAAGAGTTGGGACCCGACCGTCCGGATTTAAAACTTCAGCAGCAAAGCACTCACGGAAGACGTACACCCGGAGCTTCTCCTCAAGCCGAAATGCTAACCTGAGCTGGTTAGCTGGATGCTCAGTGTGTAATGAGTTTTTTTGTTTCCCTGTCTGTTGTTCCAAAGTCCTGGGACTGAAACACTATGGACTACAACACTATGGACTACAACGGGGATGAGGCATCTAAAGCACTTCACAGAGAAGTGTCAGAAGCACGAATCTTGCCGCAGTATCTAACTAACAGCATGAAGCTAAGCCTGTTTGGAATAATGGACTGTGTGAAGTTCTGTGGTGCATTTGAGTTGGCCCTGCGTGGTCATGATGAGAGCGAGAGCTCTGATAATCCAGGGATATTCCGTGGCTTGGTGGACGTCGTTGCTCACTTGACAGTGCACTGAAAGAGCATCTCCAGAGCGCGACTGTGTTTAAGGGAACATCCAAAACAATGAGAAAAAGTAGAAGTATAGATACTAGGGTTTAAAAATACTTCTGTAAAAGTTGAAGTATCAACTCAAGCTTTTTACTTATGTAAAAGTTTAAAAGTACTGGTTTAAAAACTACTTATGTAAGTAATGTAAGGAGAATGTTTTTTTTCCATTAAGGACAAACTCTTAAGCCGCGTCTCAGGGGCCTATAGTGCACTACCCCACCTCCCCCAAAACAATTGTTTTTATAAAGGCCATAATGACTATAATGTCTTAAAATGTTATGTTGAAAAATGTGGGATGCACTAGGCTGCCCGTTTCAGCTGCATATATGCCCATTTAAAATGATCACATTTTATTACAATGCAAATACATTGAAGTACCATATGTGTACTGAGCATTAACATGCGTTTCATGGAGCGGAAGACATGATAACTAGTTGCCTGTAAGTATTGTAATAGTGCAAAATAGGCGGCGGCGACTCAGACACAAACACTTAAAGCTGTGGTTCTCTTTTTCTGTAAATAACATAATTGTGTGACTCGTCTGTCCTTTTATAAATAACAGAATAAAGAAAATTGCAATCACTTTCAAGTAAATCAGATTGAGAGTTGTGTCGGGGAGCCGGTGTTTCAAATAGTTTTGCCGGTTGCACTTCGGGAGTCGGTGTTGAAAGTGGCTCATGATGAGTCGGGGCACTCTGGTTTGAGGAAGACATATGACCGGGTTCTGAGGCCCTTATTCTGGCCTCTTATTAAAAAAGATGTCTCCAGGTTTATTAAAACATGCCATATTTGCCAGTTGACTGGCAAACCGAACCAAACGTTAAAACCTGTGCCGCTGTGCCCTATTCCACCAGTCAGCCAACCGTTTGAGCATTTGATAATTGATTGTGTGGGTCCTTTGCCTCGTGCCAAATCGGGTGCTGTCTATCTTCTGACCGTTATGTGCCAGAGTGCCCGCTATCCGGCGGCGTACCCTTTGCGTACCATCACTACTAGGTCAGTGGTAAAGGCACTTTCCCAGTTCATCTCAGTGTTTGGCATTCCGAAGGTCGTCCAGTCAGATCAAGGGACTAACGTCTCGTCCCGTATGTTTGCACATGTGCTGAAGCAGCTCCGTGTCCAGCACAACCAGGCCTCTGCTTATCATGCGCAGAGTCAGGGGGCATTGGAGCGCTTCCATCAAACATTGAAGTCCCTCCTACGCGCTTACTGCATGGAGTTAGGTAGAGACTGGGAGGAGGGTTTACCTTGGTTGATACTAGCAGCAAGAGAGGTGACACAGGAGAGCACTGGGTTTAGCCCGAATGAACTGGTGTTTGCTCACACTGTCAGGGGTCCCTTGGCTGCCCTATCCCGCAACTGGAAAGAGACTGAGCCTCCTAAGAATTTGGTTGACTACGTCAATAGTTTTAGACGTAGACTTTACACTGCTGGAGAACTAGCTCGGAAGAATCTGGGGGTAGCTCAAGTCAAGATGAAGCACTTGTATGACCGTCGCGCAGAGTGTCGCGTCTTTAGGCCTGGTGACCAAGTACTTGCCTTGCTCCCTATAGTGAGCTCACCGTTTCAGGCGAAGTTCACAGGTCCACTTACGGTTCTGAAGCAAACCTCTGACCAGAATTACATTATTTCCACTCCGGCACGCAGGAAGGCCACTCAGCTTTGTCACGTGAATTTGCTAAAGCCGTATTACGGTTGTGTGTCCGGTCCGACGGGTGCTGAAGCTCGGCCCCCTCCGGAGGACGTGCGCCCGACATGTTCAGTTGGCAGGGTGGTTTATGCCCCTCAGCCCGAGGCGGATGGGGTAGAAGATGGGTTGCCTGATCTGGATCCGGCGGTGCTGCAAGGCCGTTTAAAGAACTCTGAGTCGTTGGATAGATTGCCTGTGCTGCTGGGGCATTTAGCGGAGTCTCTAACCAAGGTCCTAAGAGCTTTTCCTCAGTTGTTTGGTGATGCTCCTACTCAGACGCACCTCATCGAACACAATATAGACGTTGGAGATGCTCAGCCGGTTAGGCAGAGGTTCTATCGGGTTAACCCTGAGAAACGTAAACACCTGGATGTTGAACTCAAGTACATGTTGGAGTGCGGGATTGCTGAGCCCTCCGCTTCATTGATTGTATTGACCAGGTAGGCCATGCCAAATGTGTTAGCAAGTTTGACTTGCTAAAGGGAAGGGGTATTGGCAGGTTCCGTTGTCCGAGCGAGCTCGTGAGATTTCGCCGTTTATAACGCCGAGCGGATTATACTCTTATAGGGTCATGCCATTCGGCTTGCGTAATGCCCCAGCAACATTTCAGAGGCTTATGACGCAAGTTCTGGGAGATTTGGAGGGCTGTACGGTCTACCTAGATGATGTGGTGGTCTTATCGGATACGTGGCCTTCTCATCTAGAGCGCGTCCGAACGCTGTTCGAACGCCTGGCACGTCTGACCATCAACCTCGCCAAGTGTGAGTTCGCAAGGGCAACGGTGACGTACTTGGGGCGGGGTGTCGGCCAGGGAACGGTTTCTGTGGTGCAGGAGAAAGTCCACGCGGTAGAACGTTTTCCGGCACCCGCCACAAAGAAGGAGCTGATGCGTTTTCTGGGTCTGGTTGGGTACTACCGGGCGTTCTGCAGGAACTTCTCTGAGGTGGTAGCGCCACTCACTGATTTGCTGAAGGGAAAAAACCCCGTTTGTCTGGTCCCCCGCCTGCCACCAGGCTTTTGAGAGAGTTAAGGCTTTGCTATGTAATGCCCCGGTTTTGACAGCCCCGCAGTTTGACCGTCCCTTTTCCCTTCAGGTGGATGCTAGTCACGTGGGTTAGATGCTGTTGCATCTTCACCCTGGGAGCGTTTAAAACGCAGATATAGTGGTCTGCTTTCACGCGACATATTTTTCGACGCTCTCTGTCCTCTGCTGTGTGCTCAGCGCTCACCTGTGTGCGCGCGCACGTATCTGTGGGCAACGGGGCGGAGAGGGTTTTTTTGTGTGTTTTTGAACGATGACAAGACGGAATGAAAACAAACCAAAATGAAATAGTAACGAGGCTATTTTTAAAATGTAGGGAGTAGAAAGTACAGATATTTGTGTGAAAATGTAAGGAGTAGAAGTAAAAAGTTGTCTGAAAAATAAATACTCCAGTAAAGTATAGATACCCAACATTTCTACTTAAGTAAGGTAACGAAGTATTTGTACTTCGTTACTTGACACCTCTGGTCTTTTGTGCATAATATGTCTTTATTAGATCGCAGTAGGAACAGGGAATGAGGCAGTGAGAAGTTGAGGTCCTGACCCGGAAGCCACAGAGGCGCCTTAACACATATTTTCTGAGCTCAAAATGTTTGCCATGACAAACAGCAGGCATAGTATCCATGGGAGTTCTGTCCATATATATAGTTCATTGCCAATCCAGATAAAAGCATGTGCTTGATGGAAAGGGGAACATATTTGCCCCAGATGTCGGGGTGGTCGTCCTTTTGTATTTCTGAAAATAGTCATAGTTTTGAAAATTGTTCGGTATCATTTATTAAGGTTTTTAACTTTCTAAAAGTTAAACTGCTACATCAGGACTGTGTGGGTGTGGTTCGATAAGATATAGCAGAGAGTAGCCTGGTAACAGACCAACAACCCCACAACTGGCATCAGAGATTTAATCAAATGTTGCTGACGCGCTGATTGGTGCACAACAGTATGATGCCTCCACCTGCCCACAAATATGAAATAACTAAAACTATTTTAACTTGGACAGAAATGTTGTATTCATGTAGGGAAGACACTCTTTACTCTACGGTTCATTCATAAGCTCAGTCTCTAAGTCTCACAGTGATTACTCCATCAGCTGATTGGGGGCGTGTATGTTGAATGAACCAACCGGTTGGCGTCAGAGCAGTTCCGTAAGCCAATCACAGCGTTGTTGTCTAACCTTTAAATAGTTTCTCCTAAGGGCTGTCAGTTGTCATTTCAGCTCAAACCGATGCAACCCTCCTCCACCCCAGGCTTCTCCAGTCAGCAGTAGGATTGGGTACCGAGAACCGGCGCCAATATGGCACCTACCGGACCGAAACACAACAAACATTTTCCTTTCGGTGCCTGAGCCGATTGAATATTTTTTTTTATTCTGATGACTCCGCCCTGGCAGCACGTAACGCCATAGCTTATCGTTTGTATCGCTCCTAACAATCCACCTTTGCAAATGCCTAAAGCTAAGTGGTCCTGTATTTCGCCCCCAAAAAATATAAACAACGCAACGTGCAGCAAATGCAAAAAAACGTTGCATGTAAAGGGGGGAACACATCCATGACGCAATGCTAAGCACATTAGCGTGCAGTGTGAGCCTCCCTGGCCCCGGCAATGGGGAGATCGATGATGAGGACAACAGCAGCCTTGCCTCAGGTTAGTAATGTAACGTTGACTGCAAATCTTGCATTTATAAAAGTAGGCGTAATAACAACACATGATAATTATAACCGTGTTTAAGTTAGCTAGCTAGCAAGCAAACGGGAGGCTACCTGCGTGCCGTCATCATAGCAAGTCAGTGTAATGTTAATGAAACTGCATTTGTATTTTTGGCTCTCCAGCTTCAACAGTGACGCCATTCACCTTGGCAAAGAAGGCTCATCTAACCAACGAAGAGGTGAAGGAACTCCACAAGTCTGTGACAAAGTGTGGTCAAGGGACTGCATGCCTTTTTCACTGTGGAATCGCCATGGTTCAGGTACAAATAAGTGATGTGAAAACAATATTTGCATAAAATCTGTTCCACAAAAAGACTAATAAATATCCTCAAATGTATTTTATACAGAGAAATTACCACTGCCCTCAATCCTCGCTACCGACCCCCATCCAGGGATGATCTCTCCAACACAGTAATTCCTGCATGGTACTCTGAATCTGGTCACCCTAGTTGACCTGCGTGGAAGACGGCGGAAAGTGCAGAACCCAGCTTGACCGCAGCAGAAAAATGTGATATTAACCCCGAAAAATCTAAAGAGTGATGTCTGGAAACATTTTGGATTTTGGTCAGTTGATGGGAAACTTGTTGAGCCTAAAACTAAAGTAGTGTATAAGCTATGAAAGCTAGAGTTAGCTTAGCATTCAACGACAAGCAACTCACGAGCCCCCGGCTGGGCGCCGCTATTTTAGAGTTTTCCCCGGAGAACAAGAGGGTCACCTACGGGTTGCGGGGAGTAAGGCTCTGACTGTTGTTTGTGCTTATGCACCGAACAGCATTTCGGAGTATCCGGCCTTCTTGGAGTCGGTGGGAGGGGTCCTGGAAAGGGCGCCGCCTGCCGACTCCATAGTTCTCCTAGAAGACTTCAACGCTCACGTGGGCAATGACAGAGAAACCTGGCGGGGCGTGATTGGGAGGAACGGCCTGCCCGATCTGAACCCGAACGGTGTTTTGTTGTTGGACTTCTGTGCTAGCCACAGTTTGTCCAGAACGAACACACACACAGGAGCTGTGTTCGTATCCTCGGTAATAAGTCAGACACGTTCCTGGTGGGTGTTGGCCTCCGCTACGGCTGCCCTTTATCACCGGTCCTGTTCGTGACTTTCATGGACAGGATATCTAGGCGCAGCCAGGGGGCGGAGAGGATCCGGTTCAGGAGTCTCGGGATTGCCTCTCTGCTGTTCGCAGATGATGTGGTCCTGTTTGCCTCTTCAGACCGTGACCTCCAGCATTCACTGGGGCGTTTTGCAGCCGAGTGTGAAGCGGCAGGGATGAGATTTAGCACCTCCAAATCTGAGGCCATGGTGCTCTGCCGGAAACCGGTGGATTGCTCCCTCCAGGTGGGGACAAACTGCCTACCCCAAACGAAGGAGTTCAAGTATCTCGGGGTCTTGTTCACGAGTGAGGGTAAGGTGGAGCGGGAGATCAGGCGGATCGGTGCGGCTGCAGCTGTAAAACAGGCGCTGTACCGGTCCGTCTTGGTGAAGAGGGAGCTGAGCCGGAAGGCAAAGCTCTCCATTTACTGGTCGGTCTACGTTCCAACCCTCACCTATGGTCACGAACTCTGGGTCGTGACCGAAAGAACGAGGTCTCGGATACAAGCGGTCGAAATGAGCTTCCTCCATAGGGTGGCCGGGCTCAGCCTTAGAGATAGGGTAAGGAGCTTGGACATCAGGAGGGAGCTTGGAGTTGAGCCGCTGCTCCTTCGTGTCGAAAGGAGTCAGCTGAGGTGGTTCGGGCATCTAGTCAGGATGCCTCCTGGACGCCTCCCATTAGAGGTTTTCCAGGCACGTCCAACTGGTAGGAGGCCATAGGGAAGACCGAGTAACACACTGGAGGGATTATATCTCCCGGCTGGCCTTGGAACGCCTCGGGGTCCCCCAGAATGAGCTGGAAAATGTTGCGGGTGAGAGAGAAGCCTGGGTCGGCCTGCTGAACCTGCTGCCACCGCGACCCGACCCCGGTTGAAAATTGGATAAGCGGTTGAAAATGGATGGATGGACTTCAGCGAAACAGCCACGTCTGGATACGTATTTTGCGCCGTCCGCCACAAGTTTGCCGTCTGCGGCACGACAGGAGGCCTGCACGCAAAAATGTATTTTGTTCGTATGCAAGAACATGAGGCCGATCCGTGTGGTGGATGGGATAGGCTTCAGGGAGTTCTGTGAAGCACTGGAACCGAGGTACCTTATCCCTAGTCGTGGTCAGCACTGTTTTTTTTTGTTTTTTTTAAAGGGAATATTCTAACGTCATTTTTGAGCAATTTTGACAGCCCTATACTGTACACCGTGGCCACATTAAGCAGAAACTGCTAAACACCAAAGCTGTGTATGAGTGGTGGCAGACGAGATAAATAGCATTCTGGTGGAATTCTCTCTGAGCACGAAAGTTGTAGCTTCAGAATCAGGACAATGAGGAAGATGGATTAGATGAGGACAAGGCAGAGAAACATGTAAGTCCATAATCATGAAACATCTCAAATTAATGCATTTCTTTTGAAGCACGTTTGTCTAAACACTACTTTTATGTATTTTTCGTTGCAAGCATGCCAAGAAGTCAGCCCTCGAAATGTTTGGCAATAAAAAAAGCCTTTCTTTAATGTCGTCGTTTTGTGCTCTTTTTCAAAAAAAGTATCAGTTGAGGCACTGTTTAGACACCGGTATCATTTTAGCACCGGTATCGGGGAAAAAAACGATACCCATCCCCAGTCAGCAGTCAGCCCTGCTCCTCATTCATCATCGGGTTACAGGAACTCCCTTCTTCAACACCACCACCAGTGTCTGGACTCCAGGGAGGATTCTGCTGTCGCAGATGTCAGCATCACTACCTTGCTTCTCCGAATTCAGAATGGAGTCCAATTGCCAAAGACTTTGCACTATTCAAATATATGCAATTGTAATAAACTATTGTTAAACTCTGAAACAAGTCTCTCCTGATTGAAATATCACTAATAGATAGTTATTGAGTGAGAAAAAGGTTTTAAAGTCCTAATTTTAACCAATGTTGACCGATGGCATAGGTTTGACACAACAACTACAGACACTTAAGATTTAAGATTTGCACTTTTGAACTCTTTCGGGAAAACATTAGATTTAAAAATGGACTGAATCAAAGGACAGCATAGGTTTATGTACAATGGAACAAACAAACATGACGTGATGAGGAACAATGCTGAACAGCCTTCTGTGTGATCCCTGAAAACTAGGCAGTTTATCCCCTGTAATGTGTTTACAAAAGGTTGGGACAGCGTTACACAACCAAACAGGCCCACACAAGCTTAGATTGACTGGGGCTGAATAGTGTCACTGGGATTTGTTAAACTGCAGCAAAGTCTGAGGGAGAGATGGAGAGAGAAGGGACAAAGAGGAAGACAGAGAGCCGCAATGATTGTGTGAGAGAGGGTAAGAGATTTGGAATTGCTGCCTACTACATTGTGAAAGATATCTCTCTATTAGCATAAAATTACAATGACGGAGGGTTGCCTCTGCTTGAGGGATTGTCTGAGATCAGCTTAATCTCAAAGTGCCAGCAAATCTGATGACTCCTCCAAAGTTTAATCATGCCACCAGGGCAATAGTGGACCTGATGAGTACCAAACGACACACTGGGGTATTCACTCCAGCAAACCGGTGTCTTTATGAGCGCCGCGTGATCCCACAATGTCCCGCACAACAGGACATCAAAGTTTTAATGCGTCGGGTGGCCACGGACTGCCCTCATAAATGTAATAAGTTCCGTGAAATCAAGTGATACTGTGGAAACTTAGTCATTATTGTGACTTCCAGTGCTCCTGCAGGTAACTTGTTAAAACAAATTTGAGAGACCCGAGACATATATTGTATGTTTCTGTAATAAACAAGAGAGGTGCCTCTTAAAGTGATTATGTCTGACCTGATTGTTCGAAGCGGATGATTATTATAACAACATTTTATTTCTTTATTTCTCAGATTACCATCTAATTGACATTTGTATATTCATTACATGACTGTAAAGTAATGAAACAGACAGCTTTGCTATTTACTGAATTGTATGCATTGTTTCATTATAAGGTACGGCCGCTTCAAGGACGGCTTCAACCCTAGGCGCTCTCGTCGTGCTCGTTCGTTCTCTGTTTCCATCACGAGCAGCCTCGACTTTATCTCCTTTTTTTGAGAAAACAACTAAATCTTAAAACCGGAAGCTTTGGTAGCACTGTTTCCATTGCTATTCCCCTGATCAGACGTCTCCGAGTTCAGAGCCATGTGCAGAGAGGCGACCCCGGATCTATGGGCTGTAGCTGCTGCAGCATAAGGCCAATCAATTTCATGACCCGTCTTACTTTTTTTTTTTTTTTTGTATAATTATGGTAGTTAAGAAAATATCTAAAATACATTTTGTACCCAATTATTCCATCTAACAACTCCCTTCTACAACCTGAACACGTCTGAAAATGTTTTACATTCTAAGCAAATGCTGGATCCATTTTCAGATATTTAACAAACGTGTGAAATGTTTCTAACAGTTTTGAAACATATCCAACATTCAATAAAACGGTACAAAACTTGTTCACACATTTGTTAATTAGTGAAAGAACTCCAACTTTAAGCAAATGTGTGATTTTTTTCACCTTTTGTTTATGTTGGATGTTTTCCAACATTTAACAGATGAGTGAAATGTTTTTAGCACACTGGCAGGTTTCTGTTTTCAGATCCCCTTTTATTGATGGTTGGTGAGCAGTTCTTCCTCTGAGCTAGAGAAAAGAAGTTTGATTCGAAAATTGAATTTAAAAAAAGGATGTGTTGAGAAAAACAACAGTAGCACAGCCGATGTGAGCCACCATGCCAAACTGGCAGCAACAAAAATTACATTTAAGACTAATTTAATGTAGCAAAAAACGTACATTTTCTACATTGTTCAGATAACCGTAAATCCTAATGCCCTTTAGGATGACAGACAATATCAACAGACACTAAATTCAATGAGGACTTGTCACTCTGCTTGTCTGCTGAACAATGCAGGGTGCTTCATGTCGATAATATAAAACAATGAAACACCGTTTTGTTTGCCAAACTCTACCACTGAAACCTTGACGTCTGCATATCACTCTTATTTGTCACTCATAAATGCCTGTGCCTCAGCAGGCAGCCGTTCGTGGAAAGGCAAAACACTGAACACTTTAAGTTGCCCATTCAGACTCTGTTCTTATGAAGAGAAACTTAGAAATGGCACACAATGTGAATTTATCATCGAGCTAATTGTATTTTTCTCAGTGCTTTTCAATTCCATTGAACAAGAAGTGGAGTTACATCAGCATTATCTACAGACAAGTCAGCATGAATCCCTTTTTTCTGGCCTGGGGGTTCTTAGTTTGCATTCAAGGTCCAGTAAGACATGTTTGATCTTTACAATACAAGAGCCAGTAAAAGTTAAGCCTGAAGATTTTAATTCACTCTAAAATTCCTCCTCACTCCCCAAGAACAATACCTCTATAAGCTCCAACACTTTGTGCACTTCAAAGGCTTTAAAACTGGGGCTTCTTTCCGCGTAAAACAAAGAAGACTCGTGCTTTCTTTCAGATTTTGGAGGGCAATATCAACAGAAAACCTCTAAAGAATTACAGAAACTCGAAAGGAATATTCACCTGGAAAAGTTTTCACAATTTTCTTTTCTCGGATTCCCCTGCAAAGTTGTTGAAACAAATGACTGTACGGCTTGAGTCTAGACAAAGCTAGTAAGAAGCGCAGGGAGCAAGCAAACGTGCCCCGTTATCATCTACTGCCACTGCACAGATTAGTGCTGAACAGAATAGAAAAAAGGTTGCAAAGGAGGAAAAAAAAGAGGGAAAAAGCTGCTCCCCAGTATTAGAACAGACAGTTGCATTAGCTTTCTAATAAAAAGAGACAGAGCAATACTGAGCCCTGAAAAAGGGAGAGAGAAGTGTTTCCTCGCAGCCCCCCTTTCTTGTTTCCACCCACCCACAGTGCTTTGCTCTCCACCCACATTGTGTCCTCTGTCCTTTCTACTTAAAATCAGATAGCAGTGGGTAGCAGGAGAAGCATGTCATAGGTTTAACTCATGCAGTATTAATTATACCCCCATCCCCTGACCTTGCTTGTACCGATAATCTACTTCACACAACCCTGCTCTCTGAATGGAGGCTCTTATCGCAACTGAAGTTGAACCCTTTAGCATCTTCTGCGCTCTTCTGCCATGTGATCCCTTTTGTCCCGTAGGCCCCCGATGATTTATGAGGCTTCCAGCTGGTATTTGTGGTAATATTCTGGATGCGTCAGACAAGGCGAGGAAAAACTCCTCCTCACTTTTCACTTAGACTGACTGTATTATGGTGATGAGTCTGCAGTCCTGCAACGATGCGTTCATTTGACATACAGTAGCTCCACGGCGGAGCACATTCATGGTATATTCAGATGGACTGCTGCTGATGTCGTTTTACAGTAGACATCGTATTTACTCAGGATATAACATCCGTCAAAGATATGAACTTCCAGCTACGGAATTGTATCTTTGCTTTAAGCGAGTTCACGTAATATTCATCTTCTGCTTCCTACTATCACTTAGTCAGCACAACAGTTGCCACTCATCATGATGTACTGTCAACAGTGAGGTAACATGCATAACGCCACTCTATATAAAAGGCAGATGAGGAGGTTTGGAAACTTTAAAATTGTTTTGATAAGCAGGAGAAGTGCAAAAAAGGGCTAATTATTAACAAAAGGGGCAACAAATTTAGCCG